>NC_081373.1:12962276-13317276 GCF_030684315.1 Stegostoma tigrinum
CTGAGTTCACACTGAATCAGCGCGTCACACAGCAAAACAGGACCTCTAGCCTAGGGAGTGAAGGGAGATTGGGAATAAGCAGGCAAAATGTTCCGGATTTTATCCAACAAAGTGCATCTTATGCGTGATATGGGGACAGCAGGTAAGGTGACGCGGCTGTCGAAAGGAATTAAGGTGATGCCAACCGTGTTCGAATAGCTGGATGGTTGCTTGCCGTCCGGGAGGCATGGTCCGTAGGCATGAGACAGAAAGGTCTGCGTTATGAAGGCACCCCAGGAGGTAATACTGTTAGACACACACGCACACACACAGCCGGCGGTAGATTTAACCTGAGGGTCAGCACACCTCAGGCGACTCCTTCTTAGTAACTTCAGGCAGCACAGAGAATCGAACCGTGCACTCGGCATTATGCTCGTATCACCCACCTAACACCAGGCGGTGAGGGAAACACAGTAAAAAAACCAAGTTTGCAGCACGGCCGGCCATGTAGATTTATTGTCATCAGGCAGGGGACTCCAACATCATCGGTGGCTTGGGGGGAGTGTAGGAATGCAGGAATTTCAGCACAACCTGATCGGCCATGATCTTTTAAAAGAGAGGAGCAGATCCCAGGGTCCGAATGTCTATTTTCCATTTCACAACCAAGAGAAATACGCCGTAATGTGGCAAGGTATGGTGCGGGAGAAGGAGCAAGAGGAATGCCCTGGTGCAGAGTATTGCTATTAGCTTCAGTCTTCCGGGGTCAAGGCGCAGTGGAGACAGACCACTGTCTGAGGTCTTCCTGCTGAAGGTAAACGGGGTCTGTTCAGTTACAGCATCATCCTAGCGCCTCAAATATATCTAAATATTAGCATTCTGTGTGTACGGGAGGTCTTTGGGTTTTTTTGGCTAGTCAAAAGATCACTTACTTGATATGCAACTGCACAGAACTGAACTGCATTTGTGACGATGTTTATACACAGATTTTTTTTCTATGAATAAAGTACGTTTTTGAAATAAGAAGGAAGTTGCTGGATTAAATTCCTGGAACTCCCTCCCTAACAGCACTGTGGGTGTCCCCACACCTCACTTAGGCTACAGCGGTTCAAGAAGTCAACTCACCACCAGAGTGTCCAGGAGCACATAGGGAGAGGCAATAAATGCACGCCCAGCGGGGATGACTGTGAATGAGCGAGAGAAATTTTAGTCCCTGATATTATCCTGTGCTGCACTTAAGGGTCCCCTGTGTGCAATACTGAGATTAGGCTCTCCCTAACTCAACAGAGGGTATAAAACAGGACAGGTTTGGGCACCTCATTCATACAAAACGCTGTTGCATGTGCTGATAGAACATAGAAGCAGAAGTAGGCCATTCAGCCCATCAAGTCTGCTCTGCCATTCGATGAGATCGTGGTTATTCTGATAATCCTCAACTCCAATTTCCTGCCTTTCCCCCATAACCCTTGATTCCCTTGCTGATAAAAAAAATCTTTATAAACAATATCAAACATATTTCATCTCAATTAAACCATGACAATTCAGAAACCGGGCTGTCAAATCGAAAGTCGAAAGCATTGCATTTTGAAGTCAAGTGAAATCCAGGATCCAATAGTAAACCACAATAGAGAGCTTTGTGCACAACACAGTAAGCCAGGGTAAGCCTGGGAACCAGTTTATTGCACAGCAAGATCCCAGTGACAGCAACCTATTTGGGGAAGAATGTCATCCTCAGGATGCAAGGGAGGGGGGAGAGGGATTCCCCTTGTTCACCTTCAAATGATGCCAACAGAGAAACTGTTTCCACTGGCGGGCCAGAGGGTTGTCGGTCATTGTCAAAGGTAAAACAAGTCGAGATCAGGAGCCCTCTTTCCACGCAATAAGCTGTAACCTGGAACGTGGCGGCTGAAAGGGCGGTGGAAGCAGCTTCAACAGGAACTTTCCAAATGAAATTGGATTGATGTTGAAAGAGGAGGAAAGTCTGGGTTGTTGGGCAAACACAGGGGAAATGAGAGAAATTAACTTGCTTGCATGAAGAACCAGCACAATTACTTGGCACTGCATAGGCCCTGCCTGAGCTGAATCTTTGTTCAGCACATTTTGGGGGTTGATTTTCTATCCAGGTTCCACGCAGCCAGTTCTACTGAATTGCTGAGTGTCCACAAAGAGGTTCAGCATGGATTAGGAGGTTTAAGGGCCCGGAATGACTTGAAACCCAGAGAGAGAGAGAGAGCAGTTCACTCAGCTCCAGCCAGCACTGTACTACACAGGTCACCCAAGTCTGCCTACCTTCTTGTATCTTAAAACACATTGAAAGGTGCAGAGGAGGTTTACCAAAACCATCAGTGATTGGGGACCTCAAGCATGCAAAGAGATATTGTTAGTCTTGCAGCCTAGAAGGCTAAACTGAGAATTAGGAGAGATTGGCAGAGAAGACTAAAGTTAAACTGTGCTCCCTGACAGGAAATTTGATAACCTGAGGACACAGATTTACAATAATAGGCAAAAGAAACAGATGGGGAAGAGAAATACATATTTCTATTCATCAATTTGTTGTGATCTGGAACATGCCGGTGGAATCAGAGTCAGTCAGAAATATCAAAAATGATCTGTATAAATACTTGCAAAAATAGCTGGAGGACAGGGAGAAATGGGTCTAATTGAATGGTTCTTCAAGGGGCTAGTACAAAATCAATGGGCTGAATGGCGTTCTTCTTCTCCCGATTGTACATACCTCTTTACCTGCAGCACAGCGCCTTCTGGCAGTGCAGCACTCCCTCAGCAGTGTGCAGGTAATGTCAACCTCTCAAAAATTCAGATTTACAGCCTGAGGCTTGAATGGAATGCCTCCTGCCAGCCCTGCTGATACGCTCAGGTAATTTCCCAAATCTGCATTTATACCTAGAATAGTGCCCACTGTTTTGGACCCCTTATCTAAAGAAAAGAAAGTCCACTAAGCTGATCCCAGGCATGCAGGGATTGTCTTGAGTAGGTGGGGATTGTCTTGAATAGGTAGGATCTGTAATCATTGGAGTTTTGCAGAATAAGAAATATACTATTGTTGAAACATCAAAGATTCTTAGAGGAATCCATAGGATAGATGCAGGATAACAAGGTGTGGAGCTGGATGAACATAGCAGCCCAAGCAGCATCAGAGGAGCCGGAAAGCTGACGTTTTGGGTCTCCTTCTTGCTCCTCTGATACTGCTTGGCCTGCTGTGTTCATCGAGCTCTACACTTTGTTATCTCGGATTCTCCAGCATCTGCAGTTCCTACTATCTCAGATAGATGCCGGAAGGTTGTTTCCCATTGCGGGAGAGTCTAGGGCGTAATTTCGGAGTCAGGGGTTGCCAATTTAAGACGGATGAAGAGGAATTTCTTCTCCGAGGATAGTGAAATCTGTGAAATTCTCTACCACAGAGGGCTGATTTGATTTGATTTGATTAATTACTGTCATATGTACCGAGTTACAATGAAAAGTGTTGTGTTATGTGCTTTACAGGCAGATTGTACCGTACAAGTGCATCAGGGTAACAGAACAATGTGCGGGATACAGCAGGAAGAGGCAAAGAGAGATTGTTGAAGCCTCTCAGATTCACGACCACCTGAGAAACCTTGAGGCTCTCCATACCAGCCTCAGAGGCTGCACCTTTCTGTCCAACGGCTGGACACTGTTCCAATTCGGCATGTCTCCAGAAAAACTGCTACACTTCCCCCAACCCCAAACTAAACTGGGCTGGGCTGTCATGTAAGTTCAAGGCTGAGAAGGACAGATTTTTAATCAGCAGGGGAATCGAGAGTTACGGAGAAAAGGCAGGAAAATGGTGGAAAAGGGTAAAGTTGTCCCAGCCTTACCAGACCACAAGGCTGCTCCCTCGTTGGAGAGAGGCAGCTGCTGGTGGTTTAACCTGAGGGTCACCACACTGAATTGAAGATTATCAGATCAGCCATGATTGAATGGCAGAGCAGTCGCAATGGCCCAAATGGCCTACCTCTGCTCCGAGATCTTATGGTTATTGGGGGAGGGGTGGCAGTCAGCCCCCATCAAAGTTGATCTGGCTGCACAGAGAGAAATGCCACGTGCCCAGAGCAGGATGGGTAAGATTCCACCATTGAGACACATGGAGCACACTCCATGCCCCACCTCTCCCAGCGAGGTAACCTCACCATTCCTTCCTTGTGCTTGGCTGCATTTTCTCCAGGCCGAGTGAAACTGTTTAAGGCTTGTTAGTGGATTGGGTTTTAGTCCCAGAGACACAGCAAAGTCAGTGAGAAGCTTCCAATATTCGATCCTTGCCTTGACCGTTACTAAGTGCTGCAAACTGATGCAGGACTCTCTCGAGGACCTTGCTGCTTTAAATCAGAATTCTCTAATCGTGAGTGAGAAATTAACTTAGAAACAAGAGGTGACCCCTTCAGCTCTTCGTGCTAGCTCCACCACCAGTCAATGAGATAATGGCTGATCGATGGCCTAACTTCATTTACTCGCCCTCACCCCATTCTGCTTAATACCTTTTGGTTAACAGAAACTCATCAATGGCTGATTCATTTTTTTATCCATTCACAAGATGGCAGCGCATCACTGTCTGGGCTGGTATTTATTGCCAGTCCCTATTTGCCCTCAAGAAGATGGTGGTGATCTTCTTGAACCACTGCAGTCTGTGTGTTGTACATAACATGCTGTCGCGGTGGAAGTTCCAGGATTTTGACCCAGTGACAGTGAAGGAACAGTGATATATTTCCAAGCCAGGATGATGAGTGGCTTGGAGGGGAACTTGCAGGGCTTGGTGTTCCCATGTATCTGCTGCCCTTGTCTTTCTAGATGGCAGCAGTTGTGGGTTTGGATTTAAAATTAACAATCAATCTATCATTAGAAACCTGCATTCATAGTGTGCCTTTTACAACATATGGCCATTCCAAAGTGCAACATTTTTTTTGGAGTTACTCTAGTAATGTAGGAAATGAGACTACAAAATTTGCACACAGCAAGTAGCACATGATGATGCTCGGGTAAACAAAGATTTTAGAATTATTGTTTGAGGATGAATACACTGGACATTAGAAAGGACTCCCCCCCTGCTGTTCTTCCAAATTGTGACATGGCCACAAAACACATGGTCTAATGGACACCCTCATCCGCCTAGCCGAACTCGTCCTCACCCTCAACAACTTCTCTTTCGATTCTTCCCACTTCCTACAGACGAAGGGGGTGGCCATGGGCACCCGCATGGGCCCCAGCTATGCCTGTCTCTTTGTAGGTTACGTGGAACAGTCCCTCTTCCGCACCTACACAGACCCCAAACCCCACCTCTTCCTTCCTTACATTGATGACTGTATCGGCGCCGCCTCTTGCTCCCCAGAGGAGCTCGAACAGTTCATCCACTTCACCAACACCTTCCACCCCAACCTCAAGTTCACCTGGGCCATCTCCAGCACATCCCTCACCTTCCTGGACCTCTCAGTCTCCATCTCAGGCAACCAGCTTGTAACTGATGTCTATTTCAAGCCCACTGACTTCCACAGCTACCTAGAATACACCTCCTCTCACCCATCCTCCTGCAAAAATTCCATCCCCTATTCCCAATTCCTCCACCTCCGGCGCATCTGCACCCACGATGAGCTCTTCCACTCCCGCACATCCCAGATGTCCACGTTCTCCCAGGACCACAACTATCCCCCCACAGTGGTCGAGAACGCCCTTGACCGCATCTCCCGCATTTCCCACAACACATCCCTCACACCCTGCCCCTGCCACAACCGCCAAAGAGGATCCCCCTTGTTCTCACACTCCACCCCACCAACCTCCGGATACAACGCATCATCCTCCAACACTTCCGCCATCTACAATCCGACCCCACCAATCAAGACATTTTTCCATCCCCACCCTTGTTTGCTTTCCGGAGAGACCACTCTCTCCGTGACTCCCTTGTTCGCTCCACACTGCCCTCCAACCCCACCACACCCGGCACCTTCCCCTGCAACTGCAGGAAATGCTACACTTGCCCCCACACCACCTCCCTCACCCCTATCCCAGGCCCCAAGATGACTTTCCATATTAAGCAGAGGTTCACCTGCACATCTGCCAATGTGGTATACTGTATCCACTGTACCCGGTGTGGCTACCTCTACATTGGGGAAACCAAGCGGAAGCTTGGAGACTGCTTTGCAGAACACCTCCGCTCAGTTCGCAATAAACAACTGCACCTCCCAGTCGCGAACCATTTTAACTCCCCCTCCCATTCTTTAGATGACATGTCCATCATGGGCCTCCTGCAGTGCCACAAGGATGCCACCCGAAAGTTGCAGGAACAGCAACTCATATTCCGCTTGGGAACCCTGCAGCCCAATGGCATCAATGTGGACTTCACCAGCTTCAAAATCTCCCCTTCCCCCACCACATCCCAAAACCAGCCCAGTTTGTTTCCTCCCCTCACTGCACCACACAACCAGCCCAGCTGTTCCCCTCTCCCCACTGCATCCCAAAACCAGCCCAGCCTGTCTCTGCCTCCCTAACCTGTTCTTCCTCTCACCCATCCCTTCCTCCCACCCCAAGCCGCACCTCCATCTCCTACCTACTAACGTCATCCCACCTCCTTGACCTGTCCGTCTTCCCTGGATTGACCTATCCCCTCCCTACCTCCCCACCTGTACTCTCCTCTCCACCTATCTTCTTTTCTCTCCATCTTCGGTCCGCCTTCCCCTCTTTCCCTATTTATTCCAGAACCCTCACCCCATTCCCCCTCTCTGATGAAGGGTCTAGGCCCGAAACATCAGCTTTTGTGCTCCTGAGATGCTGCTGGGCCTGCTGTGTTCATCCAGCTTCACACTTTATTATCTTGGATTCTCCAGCATCTGCAGTTCCCATTATCACTGTTCTAATGGACCAACTGTTCTGTCAGGAACATGAGAAAGATTTGAAGAGCAAAGGAATTGTTTCTGGTCTCCTTAATATATCCTTTGAGAAATGTCATCAAACTAGGGACATTGTCTGATTACTTATTTCATTGCTCTTTGTGGAACCTTGCTATGCGTACCTCCTCTGTGACGTAACTGAAATAAAAGCCAAAAGATGTTTGAAACAGGTAGCTGATTTGATGACAGAGCTACCCCCAGCCTTCCTTTGACTTTGTTGATCCCAAATAGTTGTCTGACTGTCATTCATATGTGAAATGAACCGCCAGAGGAAGTGGTGAATACAGGTACAATTACTGCTTTTAAAAGACATTTGGATAAGTACATGAAATAGAACGGTTTGGAGGGATATGGGCCAAACACAGACAAATAGGATTAGCTTGGTTTGGTAACATGGTCAGCATGGATTAGTTGGACTGAAATGTCTGTTTCCATGCTGTATGACTCTATGAATCTATCTCATTCTTTTTCTAACTGTTGATCTCTCTCTCTCCCTCCTTCTGACTCTCTTCCTGGGGAGGTGATGCCCTAACAGTATTATCACTGGACTGTTAATCCAGAGACCCAGATAATGTTCTGGGGTTAAAATTGTATCAGAGATAATAGGAACTGTTGCAGCTGCTTGGCCTGCTGTGTTCATCCAGCTCTACACCTTGTTATCTCTAATGTTCCGGGGACCTGGGTCTGAATCCCACCACGGCAATAACTATCTGGAATTAAGAGTCTAACGACGACCTGAATCCATTGTCAGGAAAATCCATCTGGTTCACTACTGTCCTTTAGGGAAGGAAACTGCCATCCTTACCTAGTCTGGCCTACATGTGACTCCAGACCCACAGCAATGTGGTCGACTCTTAACTGCCTTCTGGGCAATTAGGGATGGGCAATAAATGCTGCCTGGTCAGTGACACCCTCATCCCATGAATGAATATAGGATCTCTTTTCTCTCTATTCTTGTTTTTTTCTCCCTTTCTTTCCTTCAGACTCAACATTTCTATCCATGTTCACGACTCTATCTTTTTCTTTCTGTCTCACTTTCCATGGCAAGATTTCTATCTCGGTCTTTCAAATGGAAAGCACATTACTGAACACAGCCAGCTGAAAGGGGAGCAGGGTGGAGATGGGATTTTGCCTGCAGTCTGACTGTGCTCTGTAACTGCTTATTGATATAAATTAGCTATGCGACAGACTCACGATTATTAAAACATCCAGCTAACAATGGTCAGTGCACTCACCACAGAAATGGACAAAGAGAGACAGCGGAAGGAAAAGAGATAGGGAGATATTTACAGATGAAAACGGGAGACAAAAATAGTGACATGGAAATAGAGAGAGAGAGAGAAAAAGACAGAGAAAAATAACAGGGCAGAAAAATAGCAAGTACCTGGGATGTGACATAATACATAGAGGGGGAGATACACTAAGACAGAGAAAGTGATCAAGAGGAAGAGAGTGAAGGAACGGATATAAAGTATGGAGAAGGTAACTGATTTGTATCATCAGTGTGATAAGAGGCAGCAAAAGGAAATAAATCATTATGAGGGGCTGAGGCCTCAGATTGTGTAGCTCAAACCTCAGTGTGATTTTCATTCTGGACCATACCTTTTGCCGACTGTTAGATCAAAATATCATGATTCACTTTTACTTCAATTTTATTTTCCTTTTTCCTCCTCTCCTGTGAATTCTCTCTCCACTGGGCTGTGAAACTATTGCTCGCTTCACAGAGCATGCTTTTTCATTTTCCATTAACTCTTTTGCAGTGAGTCCTTGAGCATATGAGAGCGAGCGTGTATGCACACGCTCCATGTGAGTGGTGTACACGTGTGTCATTTCCCAATGCGCCTCCACACCTCACTGAGGAATGGGTAGCAAAATGGGTGGGTGTACAATTGAGAGAGCAGGTGTAACTGCTCAGTTAGCTGTTCAGACACCCCCAGCACCAGCTGCCCCAGGGAGAGGTAGGAAACAGAACAATATAGAAATGCGCAGTAACTCACGCAGTATCAGTAGACAAAAAAGACAGTCCAACATTCAGGGTCTGGTTCTTCTTGAACATCTGCTCAGATATAGACTGAACTGTTCTGATGCTTCAGGTTACGCCTTCTATGTCCAGCACGTGCTATTGATAGTCATTTCCATTTAACACTCAAAACAAAAAAAGGCGAACTGACCAAATTACAGACCCCCGAACCCTTCTCTGTTATTATCCAGGACCGCAGGTGAGTTAACTGACAGGACTCAGTACATAACTGAAGCATAAGAGATAACAAGGTGTGGAGCTGGATGAACACAGCAAGCCAAGCAGTATCATAGGAGCAGGAAGGCTGACATCTTGGACCTAAACCCTTAACCCCACATAACTAGAGCACATAACAGTTAAACTTTACAGGCAGACAATTGAGTATTCAAGAGGGTGTTAGGCAATTATTTGGATAGAAATAAATTGCGAGGCTATGAGGAAGAAAGCAGGAAATTGGCAGTGGATAATGTTGCCCATATTAAGAGCTAGTGCAGACATGATGGGCTGATTGACCTCTTTCTGCACATAATAATGGTTTGAATCTGAGATTCCCTAGCACAGGGAGCTACTACATTCTATTGTCTTGGGTGACTACAATAGCTATTTGATTCTGGGAATAACTCTCTAACAGCAATAAGGTATATTTATGTTTAACCTGGGAGATTTTGAAAATATTTGTAACTGGGGTTATGGATGAGGCTGTAGACTTGGTCGCTGAGCCGGTGAGTTTGACTGCAGACGTTTTGTCTCCCTGCTGGGTAACATGGTCAGTGCACCTCCGGTGAAGTGTCGGTGTTCTGTCCTGCTTGTTATTTCAATGCCTCAGTTTGCTGGGGTGGTTGGCATCACTTCTGGCTCTGTTTCTCAGTGGTTTGTGTATCAGATCTAATTCAATGTGCTTGTTGATGGAATTCCGGTTGGAGGGCCAGGGCTCTGGGAATTTCCTGGCATATCTCTGTTTGGCTTGCACTAATATGGATGTGTTGTCCCAGTCAAATTTGTGTTCTTCTTTACCTATGTTGCGACCAGGGAGGCTGGAAAGAGAGAGGGGTACCGACATGGGGTCTAAAGGATTCATCAATGAAGAGAAGTTATTTTCGCTGGCTGGGAGGAGTAGCGGGGGGTGTGGGGGATGGTCAGAGGGGTTGAGATTGACATCAAACTTAGAGCCAGGCCATTCAATGGTGACATTAAGAAGCATTTTACAAAGACTATCACGGAAATCCGGAACTCACCATTCCCAAACCCTCCTCTCAGAGCACTGCTGAGGCTGGGAACTTCTCTCTCTTACAGAACAGACTGCAGCGGCTCAAGAAGGCAGCTCACCACCATCTTTTCCTGGGCAACTAGGGACGGGCAACAAATGCTGGCCTAGCCATGAGTAAATTAAATAAAACTCAACTGGATCTTTCAAGAGTGAGGTGTGTGGATTTTTGATGCATAAGGGGGAGATGGAGCAAAGATTGTTGACTTGCCCGCTGAGCTGGCTGGACAGAGTACGGACGTTCCGTCACTATGCTAGCTGACATCATCAGTGCACCCTCCGATGAAGCGATGTAGCTCTACTCTGTTCAGTATTTATATGATCTGTCTTGTTGAGGTGTTTTGTGTCATTTCCAGTTCTTTTTTGCAAGGGTTTATGTATGGGGTCTAATTCCACATGTTTATTAATTGCATTATGGGTGGAGAACCAGACCTCTAGGAATTCTCATGCATGTCTGAGGTTGGCTTGAGCTAGGATGGTCACATGGTCCCAGTTAAATTGATGGCCTTCGTTGTCGGAGTGTAAGTTCATTGTGGCTTTTTGCTGCTAGCCGATGTTCAGGTATCCTGATGGCTCGTTTCCTTCCTGTCTGGCCGATGTACTGATGATGTCACTTGGCATGGTGACGAAACACCTGAACAAGAACAAGCCAGCTCGGTGACCAAGTCAACAACCTCCCCCACAGCCCGAGCTACAGATCTTAACAAGAATCTTATGATGGAGCAGAGGTTGACAAACAGATCAGAAATAAAGGCCTGCCTTTGTATAGCACCTTTAATTATCAAAGTGCTTTACAGCCAATTAAGTCATTTTGCAGTGTTGTGACATGGAGCCAATTTGTGCACAGCTTAGTGGGTAGAAGAGGTTTCAGTTTTAACACTGCAGCAACCACAATATAGAGGAAGGGCAAGGTAGGCTCAAGGGGCTGAATGGACAACACCTGTGCCCAAGTTACAAGCACCTGTAGTTCTCGAATGGGTGCATCAATTCAGTATCCATGGGGAGTGATGCATGGCAAATTAATACCCAAGAAACTCCTGTGGCTTCAGGAAGGAAGCCCCTTTCAGAACTGGCCTGGCTAGCACGTCCATTGGAAAATGCATGATTCATTTTTGCCACCAGGAACACAACCATGTGTCCCCCAGAAATAAGGGGAATTTGCTGACATCTTGAACTGTTAAACCTGTCCCTGTTAATGCCTGCTTAGTTCCAACATAAGACATGTCTGTGCATTTGCATGGCTCCTAAGGGATGGGGACAGTGACACAGAGGGGGTACAGTCTCTCCTGCAGAAGATATTCTGAACATGTACCAACACTGAGCATGTTCTCCAAAACAATTTTCTGGCTGTGTGACTAGTGCACCATCTAGTGGTTCCTGAGAGATGTGCAAAGAAAGAAGGCAACATTAAGCAGAGGTTCACCTGCACATCTGCCAATGTGGTATACTGCATCCACTGTACCCGGTGCGGCTTTCTCTACATTGGGGAAACCAAGCGGAGGCTTGGGGACCGCTTTGCAGAACACCTCCGCTCAGTTCGCAACAAACAACTGCACCTCCCAGTCGCAAACCATTTCCACTCCCCCTCCCATTCTCTTGATGACATGTCCATCATGGGCCTCCTGCACTGCCACAATGATGCCACCCGAAGGTTGCAGGAACAGCAACTCATATTCCGCCTGGGAACCCTGCAGCCATATGGTATCAATGTGGACTTCACCAGTTTCAAAATCTCCCCTTCCCCCACTGCATCCCTCAACCAGCCCAGTTCATCCCCTCCCCCCACTGCACCACACAACCAGCCCAGCTCTTCCCCCCCACCCACTGCATCCCAAAACCAGTCCAACCTGTCTCTGCCTCCCTAACCGGTTCTTCCTCTCACCCATCCCTTCCTCCCACCCCAAGCCGCACCCCCATCTACCTACTAACCTCATCCCACCTCCTTGACCTGTCCGTCTTCCCTGGACTGACCTATCCCCTCCCTACCTCCCCACCTACACCCTCTCCACCTATCTTCTTTACTCTCCATCTTCGGTCCGCCTCCCCCTCTCTCCCTATTTATTCCAGTTCCCTCCCCCCATCCCCCTCTCTGATGAAGGGTCTAGGCCCGAAACGTCAGCTTTTGTGCTCCTGAGATGCTGCTTGGCCTGCTGTGTTCATCCAGCCTCACATTTTATTATCAGGCAAATAGCAGTCAACAGGTTCGTGTTGCGGAATATTCTTAGGAATAATGGAGTTTAAGAGACTGAAAAGTCAGGGCTGAGAGGAGAATTAATATGACAAGCACCAGGAGCTTGGGTCATATTTATGAACTCAAGGGAGGTATACGTACCGCAAAATGATTGCTTAATCTATGCTTGATCTCCCCAATATACCGTGCTGAGCAGGGAGTACGGTACATTACATTGAAAGTACATACAAACCACTTTTTATTCATTCACTGGTGGGACATGGCCATTGCTGGCTGACCAGCATTTATCACACATCCCTAATTTCCCTTAAGGGGGCAGTCATGCGCTGCTTTCTTGAAACACTGCAGTCCACACATTGAAAGTTGACCCACAATGCCATCAGGGCAAAAGTGAAGCCAACAACTGTGAAGAAATGGCAATATATTTCCAAGTCAGGATGCTGACTCACTTAGAGGCAAGCTTGAAGGTGGTACTCAATCCATGTATCTGCTGCCCTCGGCCCTCTAGATGGAAGTGGGTGTGGGTTCAGAACGCGCTGTCTGCTGTCCAAGAATGTTTGTTGAATTTCTGCAGTGTATCTTACAGAGACTAGCAGCAGTGTGCAGTGAGGGGTAGTGGTGGTGGAGGGAATGATGTTCATTGATGATGTGATACCAATTAAGTGGACTACGCTGTCCTGGCTGATGCCAAGCTTCTTGCATGTTGTTGAGTTATATCCATCCAAGGCAAAGGAGAGTATTCCATCTTTCTCCTGACTTGTGCCTTGCAGATGGACTGGCTTTGGTGAGACAGGAGATGAGTTACTCACTGCAATATCTCTAGCCTCTGACTTACTCCTGCAGCCACTATGTTTATGTGCTGAGCCTAGGGGAGTTTCTGGTCACTGATAATCCCTAGGATGTTGACAGTACAGATTCAGTGATAGCAACACCATTGAATCTCAAAGGATGGTGCTGCTTAGTCAATAGGTGCTGGAGTAGGCCATTCAGCCCTTTGAGCCAGCACCACCATTCACTATGATCATGGCTGATCATCCACAATCAGTATCCTGTTCCTGCCTTATCCCCATAACTCTAGATTCCACTATCTTTAAAAGCTCTATCTATCTCTTTCTTGAAAGTATCCAGAGAGTTGGCCTCCACTGCCTTCTGGGGCAGAGCATTCCATATATCCACCACTCTCTGGGTGAAGAAGTTTTTCCTCAACTCTGTTCTAAATGGCCTACCCCTTATTTTTAAACTCTGGTGCCCTCTCGTCCTGGACTCACCCATCAGCAGAAACATGCTTCCTGCCTCCAGAGTGTCCAATCCCTTAATCATCTTATACATCTCAATCAGATCCCTTCTCATCCTTCTAAACTCAAGTGCATTCAAGCCCAGTCACTCCAATCTTTCAACATATGATAGTCCCACCATTCCAGGAATTGATCTTGTGAACCTACACTGCACTCCCTCAAAAACAAGAATGTCCTTCCTCAAATTTGGAGACCAAAACTGCACACAATACTCCAGGTACGGTCTTACCAGGGCCCTGTACAGCTGGAGAAGGATCTCTTTGCTCCTATACTCAATTCCTCTTGTTATGAAGGCAAGCACGCTATTTAACTTTCTTCACTGTCTGCTGTACCTACATGCTTGCTTTCATTGACTGATTTACAAGAACACCTAGATCTCATTGTATTTCCCCTTTACCTAACTTGACTCCATTGAGATAGTAATCTGCGTTCCTGTTCTTGCCACCAAAGTGTATAACCACACATTTATCCACAATAAACTGCATCTGCCATGCATCTGTCCAAGTCACCCTGTATTCTAATAACATCCTCCTCACATTTCACACTGCCACCCAGCTTTGTGTCATCAGCAAATTTGCTAATATTACTTTTAATGCCTTCGTCTATATCATTAATGTATATCGTAAACAGCTGTGGTCCCAGCACCGAACCTTGTGGTACCCCACTGGTCACTGCCTGCCATTCCGAAAGGGACCCGTTTATCACTACTCTTTGCTTCCTGTCAGCCAGCCAATCTTCAATCCAAGTCAATATTTTGACCCCAATACCACATGCCCCTATTTTGCTCACCAATCTCCTATGCAGGACTTTAAAGGCTTTCTGAAAGTCCAGGTACACTACATCCACTGGTTCTCCCTTGTCCATCTTCATAGATACATCCTCAAAAAAATTACACAAGGTTAGTCAAGCACAATTTCCCCTTCGTAAATCCATGCTGACTCTGACCTATTCTGTTACTGCTAACCAAATGAGTCGTAATTTCATCTTTTATAATAGACTCCAGCATCTTTCCCACCACTGACGTCAGGCTAACCAGTCTATAATTTCCTGTTTTCTCTCTCCCTCCTTTCTTGAAAAGTGGGACAACATTAGCCACCCTCCAATCCGCAGGAACTGATCCTGAATCTATAGAACATTGGAAAATGATTACTAATGCGTCCACGATTTCTAGAGCCACCTCCTTAAGTACCCTGAGATGCAGACCATCAGGTCCCGGGGACTATCAGCCTTCAGACCTAACAGTCTATCCAACACCATTTCCTGCCCAATATAAATTCCCTTCAGTTTATCCATTACCCTCGGTCCTTCAACCACTATTGCATCTGGGAGATTGCTTGTGTCTTTCCTAGTGAAGACAGATCCAAAGTACCTATTCAACTCTTCTGCCATTCCCTTCTTCCCCATAATAAATTCACCCATTTCTGACTTCAAGGGCCCAATTTTAGTCTTAACCATCTTTTTTAAAAACATACCTAAAAAAGCTTTTACTATCCTCCTTTATATTTTTGGCCAGTATTCCTTCATACCTCATTTTTCCTGTGTATTGCCTTTTTAGTTAACCGCTGTTGCTCTTTAAAAGCTTCCCAGTCTTCCTGCTTCCCGCTCATCTTTGCTTAGATGAGGTTAAAAAACGGAGCCTCTAGGATTGCAATCTCAGAATTACTTCCTGTGTCACATGCCAGTGAGGCTAGGAACAGGAAGACTGTGTCCATAGTGAGCTGCACTATGTAGACAGGAAAGCTTCAGGTGTGTGGATCATTGATGCCTTCTGGCACAGGCCAGACCTGCCCAGGAAGGATGGATCGCACCTAAACTGTGAGACCAAAATCCTGGCAGCAATGTTTGTTGTTGCCACTTAGGAAGATTTAAACTAGTGTAGCAAGGGGACAGGAACCGAAGCAGTGGGTCATCGAGTAAAATGATCAAAGAGGAGTCTGAGATCAATGCCATTAACACTTAGGGGAACAAATGGGGAAAGGTTACTGAAGATGGCAAGACTGGCGGTCTGAGATGTAAATGTTTTAAAGCAGGGAGTATTACAGGCAGGAACTTAGAGCTTGGATTAATACATATAACTGCAATGTTGTAGCTATTAGAGACTTGTTTGAGCGGGGGACCAGACTGGCAGTTTATCATTTTGGGATTTAGATGTTTCAGGTGAGCTAGAGAGATGTAAAAGGGCTGGAGAATTGCATTACTGATTAAGGACAATATCACAGCTGTACTTGAGGGAGGACACCTAGGAGGGCTCACCCAGAGGCGCCATGAGGTAGAGCTCAGGAATTGGAAGAGTACAGTCACTTTGATGAGATTGTACTACAGGCCCCTCAAAAGGCAGCAGGGGATAGAGGAATAGATACATGGTCAGAATATGGAAAATTGCAAGAACAACAGTTGTTACAGTGGATGATTTTCACTTTCCCTAATCTGCCTGGAATTTGCTTAGTGCCAGGGCTTCAATGCAGAGAGGAATTTGTTATAAGTGCCCAGAATGTTATTTTTTTGAAACATGTAAATAGTCCAATGAGGGAAGCTATACAAGACATGGCAGTGGCAAATAAGCCTCGCCAGGTGATCGTCTCTAAGGAGGAGCATTTTGGGAAACAGTGACCATAATTCCATAAGTTTTAAGTTGCATAGGGAGAGGAGTAGTCCTCATAAATGTATTAATTTGTGGGAAGGCTAACTATCACAATATTACACTGTTTAAGGGTAAAGCCACATCTGACATGTAGAAGATTTTTGTAGTCGTCATTTTGAGTTGATTCGACAATGGTCCTGTGACATTGAAGGATATGGATAGCAAAATTCATGAAAGTTGGATAACAACAAGAATTGATAGTTTAGTCAAAAAGCAGGCATACTCAAAGTTTAGAAAACTGAAGACAAAACAGAGCCTTTGAGGAATACAAAGCTAGCAGGAAAAAACTCAAATGAGGAGTGGGGGTGGGGGGCTGGGTACAGTGCTAAAAGAGGCCATGAAATGTCTTTACAAACAGGATTAAGTCTCAAGATGTTTTATACATAAAGGAGTAAGAGGGTAACTAGGGAAAGGGTAGGTCCACTCAAGAACAAAGGAGGGAATGTATGGGCAGCATGGTGGCTCAGTGGTTAGCACCGCTGCCTCAAAGCACCAGGGACCTGGGTTCAATTCCACCCTCGGGTGACTGTCTATGTGGAGTTTGCACATTATCCCCATGTCTGCATGGGTTTCCTCCCACAGTCCAAAGATGTGCAGGCTAGGTGAAGTAGCCATGCTAAATTGGGGGTAGTGGTCAGGGGTCTGTACATTAGGTGGGTTATAGGGGGATAGGTCTGGTTGGGATGCTACAAGGGTCAGTGTGGACGTAATGGGCCAAAAGGGCCTGTTTCCACACTGTAGGGATTCTATCCTATGATTGAAGAAGTCCATAACAAATACTTTGTCAGTATTCATAAAAGGAGATGATGAACCTCAGGAGGAGCATGTTGATATTCTAGAGCATGTCAACATTAAAAAAAAAGTGCTGTCGGGTGTTTGCAAAGCATTAAGATAGACAGGTCCTCAGGACCCGATGTGATAAAAGAATGCTGACACAGACAGGTGAGGAAATTGTTGGGGCCTTGTAGGAGATCCCACTTTAGCCCCAACATCTCACTAGCTTAAATCTTGAGTGGCACTTACAAACTTCCCTACAACAATACTGGTTCTTGGCCAGTTTAGGTGCAACCCATCCTTGTATGATTCCAATGAACTAGCTATCTGAAGCCCTCCCACCTACTCCAGCTCTTTAGCAACACATTTCAGCTGTATTATTTCCCTATGTTGGTCTAACTGGGTAGTCTATAACCACAGCTGTCAGTCTCAGGATAGGCCATTTAGGACTGAGGTGAGGAAATATTTCTTCACTCAGTAGTCAGCTAGTGGAATTAGCTACCACAAATGGTTGTGGAGGCTGGCTCAGGAGAATACTTACGGAAGAGATACATAAATTGGATATTAAAGCCACCAAGGGGTCTGGAAAGAAAATGAGAATTAAGGTAAAGTTACCATAGTCCCAGCAGGCTGCGCTCTCATTCACACAGATGACTGATGGTTTAACCTGACTGTCACTATGCCTCAGGCAATCTTCAGAAGGTGAGAACTTCAAAAAGGTAACCTCAGCTGGTGCAGGAATTAAACCCACATCGTTGGCTTCATTCTGCATTGCAAAACAACTGTCCAGCGATCAACCTCAAAACAGAAGTCAGCATTAAGACAGAGGATCAGCCGTGATCATGCTTAATGGTGCAAACTCAAAAGGCTGAGTGGCCAACTCTAGTCACCTGGTTTCAATGGCACAGGGTGAGGGGGGGGGGGGTTCATATTTACAATGTGCTTCAAAATACTTAAATGTGCTGCATGCAAATAGCTTTTCAGTTCTATTTCATTTTGTGCAATGACACACTTTATTGGGTCACCGCTGCAAGCCTCCCAGCTGAGGAGACTGGTTGCAGTACACCACAGTTCAAGCCTATTATCAGCACCTTATTCAGTCACTGCTTGAGAGCCCCAGCCCTCATTCGTCACCACTATTCACCTTGTCCACACATCCAGAAAGATCAAACTCCTTGTCCTCTTCAAGTGGGAAATAACAGAAGGCTCAAATGATCAAATTAGAAAATTTATCTAATGCTAAACAGGAGTTTGGCAGATTTATAATTGCAGAAATAGTGATCATTTGATTCTCATTTTATATATATATTTAAATACATTAGAGTATACAATGCTTTATCAGAACAGTACATTATAGTCAGTGTCCAAGCAAAGAAAAGCAAGTTTCAACTGGCAGAATCATTACTTGTTATTAATTCCTCTGATGAGCAATGTAGATGGTCCAATAAAGCCTAGCAGTGCTATACTGAGGGCCCATGCTTGGCATATCCCTGCAGAATATTTATTAATATTTACTTGTACCGAATGCAGCAGTTCGGACTGAATGGATGCTTGCCCTTCCATTCCCTTGGTACCATGAATGGTGTTTCAATGCCATGATGTTGGTCATAACCAAGTCAGGATCACTGCTGGGAGAAAAAAGGAAGGAGATCGACTAGGAGGAACCAAAAGAAAGGTCAGAATGAGGGAGACTGGATGGAAAAAAACACACTGAGATGTAGAACAATCAAGTGTGCTGCAAGTGGATCCCTGGACTCCAGACATCTGAAGGAAGAGGAGAAGAAAATACGTTCCTTTGGATAGACTGACCATCTAGAGGTTCCTAGCTATTTAGACCATCCCTCAGGGAGGAGTCATAAGGTTGATGGCTCACGTTCCTTTCTACTTCATAGCTTAAATGGGAAATATTGTCAGAAATCAATCCATACAATGTGAAAGAACTAGGAGAGTATTATAAACCATGTTTTTCCGGTCAATAACACGGCACTGTTGCACAAATGCTTATGACTTGAGCTTGGATCTACCTACAGCACAAAGTTCACAGGTTCCATGACAAAGAAAAATTGGGGATTGGTTTGCCAAACGTGTGACTGAAGATCACTCATGAGGAGCACCATGTAGCAGATGTCCTCTCAATGGCCAATTTATCCAAATGGGATTTCTTGACCAGCATGACCTCAGTTAGAAAAATTCAATTCTGCCGGAAATGACACATGATCCAGAGATTTTACAGACGAAACACAAACAGAACTTCTTTCACCACAGCCATCCTACAAAGCAAGGCCTCGCTGTCCCAGAGTCCCATGTTGCTCTGGTACAAGAACAGATCTTGACTCCTCCAAGGTAGGAAGAAAGCTGCTCAAATTCTCATTAAAAAGGACCTGTACTCATGTGTAGACAAGGGGTGGGTACTGCTCAGGATTATAATCAGTTGGTTTTTTTGGTTAAGCCCAACCAGGACTGATTTCGGAGGAATGTTCTGGGATACGGTGGAGAAAATTAGAATATGAATAAAGAAATTATTAAAACAAAACATTGGGAGTACAACACTGGTGGAACTGTTCAGCAAGCAACTTATTTTTGTTATATTATGGCTGGCGGTCGAGGAGAATCAGCTCTGCAGATGGAGGAGATTTCTAATGGCAGGATTCCACACACTTCCCATTTGCTATGCAGGTTGGTGCTAGAAAAACACACCAGGAGACAAAATGATTCAGAAGTAACCAAGATAGAGCAAGTACGGTCTTGAGATTTGAGTGAGGCCATAGACTTGAGACTAACAACTACCCAAAAGAAGAGGTAAAAAGTGGAACAGCAAGGGAACAGAGTGGGTCTTCAATCATGAGTGCAACTTGTGATTAAACACACCAAACGTTGGGATAGAAACAAGTACTGTGCAATCCCCACAAGTGTGGGGGTGGGAGAAAAATAAACTGATTTTGGGAAGAGTGCTCATCAATACAAGTTGAGGTCTGTCTCAAACTATACCATCCTTTCTTCCCTCTGGCCCCCAAGAGGTGAAGTATCTACAATCTCCAAATTTTGATTTACTGGAACTAAAAGTTGAACTTTACACCTTCCAATGTAGTAAACTAGAGTCCCATGCTTGTAGGCAGAGAAAGATTTCTGATGAATTCAAGAGCAGAGAAAAAAACAAAAAAGGTCACTGGTTAATTAAAAGCTGACAGATTTGAATTTTAGTTAAACAGTGCAGACCACCTATTGTGATATTTTCACCTGCATCCAGAGCAAACTAAACTTCATCAGATCCTAAGACAGTATTACTGACCTATTGCAAACAAAATTCATCAGCAGCTCACATTCTAGTGAATTTTCTTTTTAAAAGCAGCTCAAATACATCCCTGTGCAAGTCACAGACTGTAAAGGAAGCAACTGGACCCAAACTATTGCAATGTATTTTCAGTGCAGTAGTGGTTAAACTAGGAGAGTGCAAGATGCAATTTAGTTCAAAAGAATCATCTGACAAAATGAAGTGGGGCAGGTGCCTTAGAGATCCCAAAATTTTGCATACTTCTAGAATCTTCCCATACAGAGACAGCAGTCAGACAGTGAATCACATTAAATGTGTGACAAAGCAGCATACACAACAGGATCTGTACAGGCTATTATCTGCAATTATTCTGACTGGAACGAAATTTAAGTAGCAAAAGACCATTAACGTTAACGTTATTGCATAATCTCTTAAGTATTTGATTTGCACACATTCCTGTGGCCTTTAAACAAATGCTATCACTTTTTTTGACTACACAATAACAATTCAGTCCTGCTGAATGCTACTCAGGTAGGAGATAATGGAAAACTCAATGCAGAAAGGGATGGGGTCGGATGCGGTGGGGTAGGAGAAGAAGTCTGTACTGAATCTCAAACCTCATTCAGATTAATATTATATCATCCATGTTTCAACAGACTAAATGGGAGGAAAAAGTAGTGCCTCCCTTTCAAGTTGCAGTGGCCCAATAATTCACAGGTGATGTTTGTAAGTTAGCCTCAGATCTGCGGGCACAGTTTTTTTTAAAAAGAAGCTAGAGAACAATTTAACATGCCACTTGTAAAACATGCCACTTAAAATCAACTTTCCTTCAAGACAGACTAATGTGAACTGTTGTGGCGGATTCATGAAGCCCCATTCCTTCATCTTTAAATGCATTCTGCTAAGGGCAGTGACGGATGCATAAAGAAATGACAAAATGACAAGTCAATAGACAGGACTACTCAACCCAATGAACCATGTTGTGACAAGGATCATTCCTAGCAATGCCTGACTGCACTTCACTGTGCTCCAGCGTTCTCGGCAAAAAGGGTGCAGTGAGGGGAGGAATCTCACACGGAAGGGACAATTTCGATGTGGCTTCAACTGAACCCATAGTATAAGTAATTGTCCTTTACTCACTCACCCCAAAAGGCATGGCTTTTGTGACCTCAAGCACCTGATCCAAATGGTCATGCACAACCATAAGTAGAATGTAGGTTGTCTGAACACAAGAGGATTCCGACCAACCTCTATACGTACCTTCTTGCCATGGCTGCTCAACAGTGATCAGGACCTGGAATTCGCATTTCGTCCTCTAACCTAGATTGGTTTTAACCACCTACCCCAGTTACCTCAGCCTCAACCATTAAAAGTGACGCATCACAAAATTAACATTAAAAATCTCACTTAAGGTCTGCTCAACTCTATTGGTTTCTAACCTCACTCCCCCCCCCCTCAAAAATCATTAAATAACAATGCAACTTCAGCTATTGCCAGGAAAACAACCCATGGGGTAATCAATTTAAAAATCAGTCCTAAATGGACCAGAATGAAGAATCATTCAGAATTTTACTATATAAAGTCACCCACAAGACAGATATAGCCTCCAACAAGCTTGCCTGAAGCCAGAGTCCCTTTTCGACAAGTGGTAGTGACTTTAAGGGTGGGTAGGGGAGAGGATTGATTGCCTGAACATGTCCATGACAGGCTGGTTGTACATGGGCTTCAGCCTAAATCAACCTGAAAAATTTTAGCACGCTTATGGACTTCTCAGTTTAAACATCCAAGAACGCCGCAGTTAAAACCTTCAGTTCACACTGTAGCTGCAACTACAGATTCAAAATAGCTTAAAAATAAGGCATTTATTTTCATAAGGGTCTGTGTAAATAAAGCCTGCCACCTGGCAAGTGAACAGGTGATGCAGAGCTCAGCACAAACGTAAACTAGTGAGAAATCTCAAGCCAAGAACACTTTCAGCTGCAAGATATTCTCAAAGCTAAGTATTGAGAGAAAAAGATCCCAACATTCAAAATAACACGGGTGCCCAACTCACTTGGCTAAAGTGCCCTCTGATTAATACAACTGAATAAAAATTAAACTCAAAACAGCCATAACTTGTCAGCGCTGTAGTTTCCTTTCTTTGTGACCTTGTGCCTTTGTAGAAACAGCTTCACTTACCATTCACATGATTCGAGTAGGTCCTTTTGATTTTGCCCACAAGCTGTTTGTTAATTGCTCCGACAGAGTTTTGGGATGAACAAATGACAATAATCTTACCCACCCGTGACCAGAAGGAACCCTACCCACTGCTGCTCAGTGACTAGAAGGAATCCCAATTTCCAAATGAAACTCAGCAATGAGCAAGCATTTCAACATACCCTGCTGCGACCACACGAGATATGGACCAGTTACAAGTGGTAAGTACCCATATCTGATCTTCCACATGATTCAGTATAGTTCAAGCCAAGAACTAAGGGTAGGCACAGTAGTCCTTCCAGTAGAGGGCATAGAGGGTAACAGAAAGCAGGTACCACAAATGGTGACCCATCATTGATCTCCCTTTCTCTCAAATGGAGAGAAGTTGCAGTTGTTCAGTCTAGCCAGGAAATGAGAACAAAGATTTAATTTTCTGTTTTAGGTGACATTAAAGCAGGCCAGCTCTCACAATAACCGCAAGTTTAAATAAGTCTTCAGCTCTGTTGCTTTCTTACACGCTCACCCCAGCAGACGGGCAGACTGAAAGCAGCAAAAGCAGGGAAACCGGGTTTTGTTTTGGGGGGGGGGGGGGGTGCAGACTGAGGAAGAGAGAAGTAGGAGCTAATGATCTGTTCAGCCTACTGCTCTCTCCAGTTTAAAACCGACTCATCTCATTTCTCCAAAAGAAAGTGCAACTGGGTGGAATTGGAAAAGTGAAAAAGAAAAGCAGTTAGGCTGAAGAGCAAGGAAAAGGAAATGCAGCAGCTGCCCAAATCTGAAGTCACTCAGCAGAGCAGTAGGTCACAACAAGGTGCCATGATATACAGAGTTCAGAGGACAGCTACTTGCACCCTGTGCAATGTCTGTTAGCCATTCGTTTTGGCATTTTTTTAAAAAAAAACATGCTGCATTGGCTTCTTGTTAGATTATTTCTTCTTGACAATTACCTGGGCTATGTAGCTTAACAGTCATTTCACATGCATATCTTTTCCACTGCCCCAAGCCCCCTCTAAAACACAGACTATGTAAAAAGAAAAGTGGCTGGGGAAGAGGAAAAGATTCAATACCAGCCACAACTGATTTTTAATATCTAGAATTGTAAAATCATGCTGCAGATTCAAAGCAGAAGGTTCCAATTTGGTAAGTTGAAGCATATTTTGGTCCAGCTGGCATTCACATTAACACTGGCCGCACTGAGTGCAGATTTATATTATCTTATTCACCATTCACCCACTTCCACAGCTGGATCTTGAGGCTACTGATACCTTCTTCCCGAGACTTTCTTCTCGAGCACAGCATCAGCTCTGTCACAGTCCTCTACGTTGATTTTTTTTCTCCCTCTTATAAACACACGCAAAGCAGACTTGAAAGGAACATGATCGGATTGAGAGATTCCTAGACCAGCATAACCAGAGCACACTGAAGTGCATCTGGTTATGTTTTGAACCAAAACAATTTTAGTGCAAAGGAAGATAAATCAAATTCCAGTTTCAGGGACAGGTGGTTGGGGAGAGGCTTAAGACAGGTGCTGGTAGCCTGACCAGATATCAGCTCAGCTGCAGCAGCTATAAGAGTCCAGTGGAGGGCAGACAACTCAGCATCCATCTGACAGTGAATATAACAACTGTTGTGGCAGGGGGTGGGGGATTCAGGGTAGATCGGAAAGGAGAAAAAAGTGTTTGGACTTTTTTGGGGAGGGGATGAGGAGAAACAAAAGGTGAAGGAATTAAGTGCAAATCACTCAATAATTCCCCTCGCACACCATTTCTTGCTGATGTAGTGAAGTCTTGTGCAATAATCACATGTGGGATAAAACACAAAGTAGGGTTGTCTCTCTCTCTCCAGCTATGACAAGTCCACTGAGTTCTCACATCCTGGAGAGGGGAAAGAGGCCCAGGATTATCAGGTTATTCAACCAGCAAGCTGTTCCCTGGGGTGGTGTTCTCTTTCCACATCCAGTTGTGCTACCACCATGTAAAGAAAGGCTTTCTGCTCTGGAAGCTCTGTGTGTACAAGTCGTTACTGCGGTGGTGGCTTCGAGTTGTTTCCACAATGACGGGCGGGATGTGGATGAGCAGCAGTGGTGACTTCCCATCCTTTAAGGCCTGCGTGAGATTTAGGATCTGGGATTGAGGTGGGTGGTAGGAAGGGAGTGGGTGATGGGCAGGGATGGAAGATGGTATAAAAGAGAGGGGGTAAGGAACAAAGGAGAAAGCAGAAAGTTATTTTACAACAACATTAGACTTGACACCAGACAGATTATTCACAGGATGATTCAGTGTCTGTTACTTCTACCTTAATGGAATGGGGGGGGGGGGGGGGGGGGGGGGGGGAGAGAGAGAAGCAGGACATCATCTCGCCTGTCCCAGCTATAAGTAAACATATAGCAACATTTCAGAAGTTTATCCAGGTGGTTTCACATCCAGTGCCAGGCTAGACAGATTAGCTGTGGAAGACTATTCAGCAGCTCAAAAAAGACAGAGCCAAAACTTTATCCAGCCTCTACATGCATAGCAAGTCTTGACAGCACAAGGGTTACCATGCGATTTGATCATGAAATGTGTCAGCCAAGACTGAACCCTTAAGGGTCTGACAATCTTGACATGGCATGTATTTATTTGTTCGTGGGGGTGTACATGTCACTGGCTGGCCAGCATTTATTGCACATCCCTAGTTGCCTTTGAAGGTGGTGGTGAGCTGCTTTCTTGAAAGAATACAGTCTGTGTACCTATGCAGGGACCTACAATGCAGAGAGGGAATACCAGGATTTTGACACAGTGACAGAGAAGTAATTTTTCTAAGTCAAGATGGTGAGCGACTTAGAGGGGATAGTGTTCTCATGTATCTGCTGCCGTCGACTTTCTAGATGGATGTGATTGTGGGTTTAGAAGGTGCTGTCTGAGGATCTCTGCATGTCTGCAGTGCATCTTGTAGATGGTACACACTGCTGCCACCTAGCTTTGGTCATGGAGCGAGTTGATGCCTGTAGATGTAGTGCCACTGTTCAGTGGCACAGGCCAACTTTCCAGCAACGCGAGTTTAAATCCCACCATAGCAGCTAGAGGAATTTATAAGTTAATAAGTGCAGAATTAAAAACCAATAAAAGGTGACCAATTTGGTTCACCAACATCCTTCAGGGAAGCCTTGTGGGGTCTGGTGTACATTTGTTTTAATTTGTGGTATGCAAACATTGCTGGCTTGGCAAGCATTTGTTGCCTACCCCTTAATAACCCAGTAGGAAGTTAAGAATCAATCACATTGCTGTGGTTTTGAGTCTTATGTAGGCCAGACCAGGTAAGGATGGCAGTGTTCGGATCTGAAAGAACTTCAGTGAACCAGATGTGTTTTGATCAGTGGTCACACGGTCACCATTAGACCTTATCTGACTCATGACCTACATGAGCCAACATCTTTTGCCGATCTGTAAAGCAGACATTAACTTTTAAACAGTCCTCTAATAGCTGAGCAAACTAGTTCAAAAAAATCATGGCCTTGCCAAAGAACACCCACATCATGGGCAAAAGTAATTTTTAAAAAACTTGCAAGTTACCTGACTTTTAATACTCCCAACTCAGTCACTCATGTCTATTGCCTGCTTTAGCAGGGATAGCGGATCGTGCAGACAATGAATTTTTTTTGGGTCAGTGTAGAGCAATGGTAACATTTCAAATACTAAAATAATAGTAAAACAATTCCAGAGGTCACCAGTTACATCAAGCAATGTAAGAATTTGATTCAATTTCCTACAAAATGTGTCTGAGGATGTAGTTCAACATTATAAGGGCCACTCTTGAGTCATGTAAAGAGAGAAATGAAAATTGTAATAACAATGGCTTGGGCAAGTGAGAGGAATGGGAAAAATCCCCCAGTGAATAGCCACTGTGATAAAAAGTGTGGAGAAACTCAGGCGCCTCAGCGAAGAGAGAAAAACAAAGTTAATGTTTCGAGTCCGGTATCACTCCACTTTGGAGTTAATTAAGAACCAGACTGGATTAGAAAAACTAACTATTTCCCTCCCCACAGTATATTCAAAAACTTAACTCATTACTAAAATTTTTCAGTCATGGCAACATCCTCATATCTCTACTATTTCTACTGTAATCAAATCCTTCCTGTAATGTTGGGATCAGAACTGCATACTATTCAAGTTGCCATCTAATTATCACTTAAACAGTTCTAACATACCCATACATTACACTGCTCTTATTGTCTAATGCTTCAACTAATAAAGGAAAACTGCCTAGCTACCTTGGTAAGCATCTTATCCACTGTCTTTTTCCCCTCTCTATTCATTCACAGGATGAGCATCACTTCAGAATTTATTGCCCATCCCTAATTGTCCAGAAGGCAGTTGAAAGTCAGCCACATTGCTGTGGCTCTAGAATCACATGTAGGCCAGACCATTCCATTCCTAAAAAGGGCATTAGTGAACTAGATGGGTTTTCACGAAAGTCAGCAACGGATTCATGGTTATCACAAGATTCTCAACTCCTGAATTCTTTAATTAAATTCAAATTCCACCATCTGCCATGGTGGGATTCAGACCCAGGATGATATCTTGGTCTCTGGATTAACAGTCCGGCAATAATACCACAATGCCATTTCCTCCCCTGCTTCTGTTGGAGACATGGATATGACTTCCAATATCCTGTTCCTCTACTCTTCTCAGCTTCTTTCCATTTGTTCGGTATTCCCTTGCCTTGTTTGTGCTTCCAAATGCATCAATTCACACTTCGCAGGATTGAATTCCATTTGCCACTTGTCTCCCTGCCTGAGCGGTCTATGAATAGCTTGCTTCTTCACTATCAAACATGAGCATTCTTCAAGCTTTTTAATTATTCTCCCTTGAGACTAAATAATTTCCAGAACCTTGTTAAACTAAATTCAAAATCTCAGTGCAATAGTGGGATTTGAACCTCAAGATTACAAGAGCAGGCCTCTTGACTAGTGATGGCAAAGTAACCAGTGCTTCTTTCTCCTTTCAGCACGGACTAAATGAGAACAGATGGACACTGGACAACACTTGGATTCAGTTCCAATTCCTCACCCTAAAGTCATCTAATTCCTTATTCCATGAGAAAGGTTCCTAAAGCCACTTTAGAAAGGACTTAAGGAGCAGGGGCGAGACTTCCTCCCATTCATACATGGCCACATCGGTAGGCTGCGGTCCGAACTCCCACCTTGAACTGATGGTCTTCAAGGCCGAGGGGAAAAGATGGAGGCTCTACTATTTTTTTTTGGGGGGGGGGGGGGGAGAACAAGGTCATCAAGATGGACAAAACCCCAACTTTGACAGGGAAACAGTAATCAGGACTATTTAATTGCAGATAGCAGGTAAATTTCTGATTTTGAAAGGCTAGGAAGGCTTCCAAGTCAAACTGCCCTGATCCACCTGATCAGAATAGATAAAGGCAGACAAAGCCCATCCTCTGGTTTTGCACCATTCTTTAGCTCTTGCTATACTGGTATCTTTGACAAGACTAATGACAGGTTTTCTTCAGACAGCACTTAAGCTCAGGACACAAGCAGGTGCCAGCAGCTCACCTGCCCTCTCATGACAGAGATCTGTTTGTAGAACTGTCCACGATCAAATCCTGGATCTTTCTGCAAAGGAAACAAAAATGGTTTAACTCCAATACTCTGAACCTGACTGCAAGTTCAACAAAAAAAAAATCACTGCCAAAGAAAGCCCCCTAGTGGAATTCATGGTCTTTAGGCAAGCCACATAAGTGATTAAATCGATCCATTGTACAGGGGAATGACACGAGGGCCGAATCTGAATCTGCCGTGAAACTTGTATAATTTATTTGCTGTCAAGACACCAAGATAAGAAAGGGCTGCAGACAGAAACCAACAACCAGGAAACATGGCAACTGACGTGGGGCACAATTCAATGCAACACAGACTAGCTGGTGAACAAAACTCAGCCAACCCAATTATCAGCTTTCATACCTTGGGATTGGTGGAAAATAGTAGGCAATGAGCAGCCCCTATGCACTATGTTGCTGAGATCTGACATTCCACTCGAGGGGCTAGGGCTCTGATAACTGAAGATACAGGAGGAAGAACTGGCATTTTTTTCCTACTCAAGCACATGAAGATACTAGTGTCAGTTAGACAAATTGCCCTTAACCAAAGTATTCAGACAATACAATATTTTCTTTGCCCCCCCCCCCCCCCCAAACTTGTAAAGTAAGATGCTAAGGAAGTGTGACACTATTCTGTACCTGACAAAACTGCACCATAACAGTGCTATAACTCTGAAAGGCATGTTGTCAAAATTGAGACGTCAATTCATCATTAAGTACCTCTAATTAGCAAGGACACATCTACCACTATTCCTTACTCCGGTCTCAAGCAAGCACAATATGCATTCACTAATACTATAGATCAATTCATACTGCAGGACTTTCTTCCTTCCCTAGTTCAAATGGGAACCAAAAAATTTCACTGTCACACTTTGTAAGAAAACAATTTCCACTTTTTAATTCAATTAATTCATGGCATGTCAGTATCACAGGCAATTGTGCTGAAAGCAACAGCAAGACACCTTGAACTACTGTAGTCTGTTCTGAGAGAAAGTGAGCACTGCTGAGCTCCTGAAATTTCTCTTCAGCCGTAAAAAGTGGCCAGTCTTCAAAAACCAGCCCATTTAATTTCACTCTCATGGACCTCCTAATCAGTGACTGTGAATGAGAAATGCATGTTCTCAGGTTGCTAACCTTGAAGAGTTCATAAAGGTCCTCTTCCAAATCTTTTACAAAGTTTGGGTCAGAGATTTTTGGAAGAACCAGGTCCTTAATTTCCTGGGAAAATGGAATCTTCGCTTGAGGCAGCCAGGCCCAGTAAAAAGGATCTGCAAAAGAATAAAAGCATTGCTAAAAAACTTCTCCCCCTATTTCTTGAAAGTGTTCTCTTGTATTTAATAACGATCAGGGCACGTGAGAGTTTCATTATCCAAACAGTCCACAGTGTTCAGGGCTGTGGGGGTTATAGGGGGATGGGTCTGGGTGGGATGCTCCAAGGGCCAGTGTGGACTTGTTGGGCTGAAGGTCCTGTTCCCACACGGTAGGTAACCTAATCTACACCCGACACCACCTCCTGATTCCATCTGTTCAATCAAGATTTTGATTGAATCAGAAAACTCCACAGTTGTGAAGGCACGAGACCTGATAATGCAAAAATGCTAAGCTGGGGCTGTTAGAATCAATTTTTCTTTAAACATCTGCTCCTCCTGCCTCTGCGTTCAGCTCCAGAGTCTTCTGATAACGTATTCATATTGTAATATTCCACTGCACAAAGTTTCAAATGATTTCTACTCAAGCCCCAGGATCACACCTGACACTTTAACCATTCACACGTCTGTCTGATCAGTTGTCATTTGCCACATACTTGGAGATCAAAATCCAAAGTCAAAATTCAAACAAAACTCACCATTTTAAGAGTTCTACAAAAAAAATTCTGTTTTGCATGATGTCTGAATTTAAATTTACTCACAGGCTCGCCAGGAGTCCGGGTGCTTCAAAGGGAAAGCCAAGCCATTGTCTATTGCCGCAAGCTTTATAACAGGCTCTTTCACTACAACCCAGTCACTATCCTGTAAGAAAACACATGGAAAGACAACATCTTTTCAAAACTGAAAGAACTGCAGATGCTGCAAATGTGAAGCAAAAATAGAATTTGCTGGAAAATCTCAGGTCTGCCAGTATCTGTGGAGAAAAATGAATGTTAATGTTTCAAGTCCAGTGAACACTTCTTCAGAAAACCATTTTATTTTGGATTGTGAATCATGATGAGAAAAAGGAAACCGCTTTAAACCAAGGAAACCATGAATAAGATGTTGCAGCTCTAAAACAAATTACTAAGCTCATTACAAGTTGTATTTACGCCGGCTTTTCTCAAGCAGTGTTGGGAGGGTGGTGGTAGGGGATGTTGTGGAGAGAAACTGGAGACTCAAGGGAACTATGGGTGTGTTTGGGATAGCTTTGTCTAAAAAAAAAAGACTGCCAATTGGGGAAAATAAAAGAAAAATAACATCGGACAACTTCAGCGTGTCAGGAGTGAAGAGCATGATAACAAATCCATGTTAAGCTATCCACCTGCCCAGGAGTCAGTGTGTTAACACCAGAGGATAAAATCTCCAGGCTACTTACCTCTGTGTGGACAGAGATTTAACAAGGAATTGGAAGGGAACTACCTATTCTCATTCATCATTTGACATCTAACAAGTGACTGATACACTGAACAATTACAGTACCAACTGTCCTGTGTCTCCCTTTAGAAAGATCAGAGATCAGAAGGTCTTGGAAGAAACAAATTGACATCATTGAATCCTGTGGACGGATGCTAAGTGTTTCCTTAATTTCTTTTTTGCACCCATAACTTTTTTTGTGTTTATCATCAACTGTCTGCATTTGTTTGTGCACGTTTAAGGGGAGGTAGAGTTTAAAGTCAAAGTTGTTTGCTTGTGATTAGAGCACATTTACTTACATTAAAAAGTAATTTATTATTAAAGACAGAAACCTGGTCAGTGCTTTCTATTATCCCAATCTTGTCTGAACTTGGGTTAATTTAAGTCTAACCTTTGTGGTGATCTAGAGTGTAGCAGAATCACAGTATTAGCACACATTTCCCAAGAGACTGATGGCTCTGGTCGACATCATCTTGGACTAAAAGCAGAAAGGTTTGGGTGCAGAGTCAGTACTTTCCCAAGTAGATGATAACAAACAGCTTAACACTAGTGTTCCCTGCTAAGTGCATTACATGACTATAGGTGCTGCATTTTAAATTCAAAAAACTGGTTAACTTCATTCTGAGATAATAAAATGTGAGGCTGGATGAACACAGCAGGCCCAGCAGCATCTCAGGAGCACAAAAGCTGACGTTTCGGGCCTAGACCCTTCATTAGAGAGGGGGATGGGGTGAGGGTTCTGGAATAAATGGTGGGGTGGGGGAGAAGAGAGGCGGACCGAAGATGGAGAGAAAAGATGATAGGTGGAGAGGTAGGGAGGGGATAGGTCAGTCCAGGGAAGATGGACAGGTCAAGGAGATGGGATGAGATTAGTAGGTAGGAGATGGAGGTGCGGCTTGGGGTGGGAGGAAGGGATGGGTGAGAGGAAGAGGGGCAGAGACAGGTTAGGGAGGCAGAGACAGGTTGGACTGGTTTTGGGATGCAGTGGGTGGAGGGGAAGAGCTGAGCTGGTTGTGTGGTGCAGTGGGGGGGGGAGGGGACGAACTGGGCTGGTTTTGGGAAGCGGTTGGGGAAGGGGAGATTTTGAAGCTGAAGTCCACATTGATATCATTGGGCTGCAGGGTTCCCAAGCGGAATATAAGTTGCTGTTCCTGCAACCTTCAGGTGGCATCATTGTGGCACTGCAGGAGGCCCATGATGGACAAGTCATCTAGAGAATGGGAGGGGGAGTGGAAATGGTTTGCGACTGGGAGGTGCAGTTGTTTGTTGCGAACTGAGCGGAGGTGTTCTGCAAAGCGGTCCCCAAGCCTCCGCTTGGTTTCCCCAATGTAGAGGTAGCCACACCGGGTACAGTGGATGCAGTATACCACATTGGCAGATGTGCAAGTGAACCTCTGCTTAATATGGAAAGTCATCTTGGGGCCTGGGATAGGGGTGAGGGAGGTGGTGTGGGGGCAAGTGTAGCATTTCCTGCAGTTGCAGGGGAAGGTGCCGGGTGTGGTGGGGTTGGAGGGCAGTGTGGAGCAGACAAGCGAGTCACGGAGAGAGTGGTCTCTCCGGAAAGCAGACACGGGTGGGGATGGAAAAATGTCTTGGGTGGTGGGGTCGGATTGTAGATGGCGGAAGTGTCGGAGGATGATGCGTTGTATCCGGAGGTTGGTGGGGTGAGAGAACGAGGGGGATCCTCTTTGGGCTGTTGTGGCGGGGGCAGGGTGTGAGGGATGTGTTGCGGGAGACGCAGTCAAGGGCATTCTCGACCACTGTGGGGGGGAACGTTGCAGTCCTTGAAGGACTTGGACATCTGGGATGTGCAGGAGTGGAATGCCTCATCGTGGGAGCAGATGCGGGGAAGGGAGAGGAATTGGGAATAGGGGATGGAATTTTTGCAGGAGGGTGGGTGGGTGGAGGTGTATTCTAAGTAGCTGTGGGAGTCGGTGGGCTTGAAATGGACATCAGTTACAAGCTGGTTGCCTGAGATGGAGACTGAGGTGTCCAGGAAGGTGAGGGATGTGCTGGAGATGGCCCAGGTGAACTGAAGGTTGGGGTGGAAGGTGTTGGTGAAGTGGATGAACTGTTCGAGCTCCTCTGGGGAGCAAGAGGCGGCGCCAATACAGTCAATGTAACGGAGGAAGAGGTGGGGTTTGGGGCCTGTGTAGGTGCGGAAAACGGACTGTTCCACGTAATCTACAAAGAGGCAGGCATAGCTGGGGCCCATGGCCACCCCCTTAGTCTGTAGCAAGTGGGAGGAATCAAAAGAGAAGTTGAGGGTGAGGACGAGTTCGGCTAGGCGGATGAGGGTGTTGGAGGAGGGGGACTGGTCGGGCCTGCGGGACAGGAAGAAGCGGAGGGCCTTGAGGCCATCTGCATGCGGAATACAGGTGTATAGGGACTGGACGTCCATGGTTAAAATGAGGTGCTGGGGGCCAGGGAATTGGAAGTCGTGGAGGTGGAGGAGGGCGTGGGTAGTGTCACGGACGTAGGTAGGGAGTTCCTGGACCAAAGGGGAGAAAATGGAGTCCAGATAGGTGGAGATGAGTTCGGTGGGGCAGGAACAGGCTGAGACAATGGGTCGACCAGGGCAGGCAGGATTGTGGATTTTGGGAAGGAGATAGGAATGGGCCGTGCGGGGTTGGGGAATTTCCACTCCCCCTCCCATTCTTTAGATGGGATGTCCATCATGGGCCTCCTGCACTGCCACAATGAGAAAACGCCACCCGAAGGTTGCAGGAACAGCAACTCATATTCCGCTCGGGAACCCTGCAGCCCAATGGTATCAATGTGGACTTCACCAGCTTCAAAATCTCCCCTTCCCCCAACACATCCCAAAACCAGCCCAGCTCATCCCCTCCACCCACTGCATCCCAAAACCAGTCCAACTGTCTCTGCCTCCCTAACCTGTTCTTCCTCTCACCCATCCCTTCCTCCCACCCCAAGCCGCACCTCCATCTCCTACCTACTAACCTCATCCCACCTCCTTGACCTGTCTGTCTTCCTTGACCTGACCTATCCCCTCCCCACTTATACTGTCCTCTCCACCTATCTTCTTCTCTCTCCATCTTCAGTCCGCCTCCCCCTCTCTCCCTATTTATTCCAGAACCCTCACCCCATCCCCCTCTCTGATGAAGGGTCTAGGCCCGAAACGTCAGCTTTTGTGCTCCTGAGATGCTGCTTGGTCTGCTGTGTTCATCCAGCCTCACATTTTATTATCTTGGATTCTCCAGCATCTGCAGTTCCCATTATCACTAACTTCATTCTGACTAGTGTTTCTGACAATGCTGCTAACATTTTATGCAGCAAGTGAGGGGTGCCCAGGTTAGACCTTGTCAACACTGGCTGATCTCAAACAATGGTGAAGCAGTTTAAAAACCACATTTAGGGAGGGCAAGGCAAAGATTGCTCAGATTCCCATTCCTGATCATCTGGTGATCAGACCTATAAACACACTAAAGGAATTGGATACCATACAGGGTGAATCAGTCCCTTTTGCACTGGCACTCCTTTTCCCACCTCCTCACCAAATAGCTCATTGACACTAGCCTCGATCTATCGTAGTATGGTGGCATCTGCGCTGGGATGGAGGGAAGGAAGGAAATCTGCAAGACAAACTGTAATCATTTACATTAGCTTTGGGTAGTTCTAGTCTCAAATCCACCTATAATTTCACTGAAAAATTATGAATTATTTATGATATCCTGAAATTGTGCTGTATGGCTTTTGAGGCTTTACTGTGTGAGCCAATGATTTCCAATTTAAAGCCAAGAGCAAAAGGTTATATAAACGCCTGTTAGCTGTGCTTAAGTGAAATTTAAAGAAATCAGAAGCATGGCGAGAGACAGTCAAGATCAGCTGCCTGAAAGGTGGCATGTTTCTGACATTATATCTTAAACAATCTCAGTGTTGGCTGAGTACTTAACCCTTTCAAAAGTTTGACTCGTGTCAAAGGTTATTTAGGCAAAACGCAATCAGCATGACTATGCAGTATAAAAACTATGCCACAGGGAAATCTCTTCAGCAGTCAAATATCAGGGATACATCACAAAGAAGGAAGAAATTAATAATGAAGGAAGACACTAATGAGAAATTGATAGAGACAAGTGCATTGCGAGCTGAGAAACAACTGACAAGAAAATACACGCCAAAAACAGGACACAAATCAACAAACTGGTCACTGTCACACAAGTGCTTGGGTTTTTTGGGGGGTGGGGGGGGGGGGGGGGGGGGGGGGGAGGAAGAGGAGTCCCCAGTTTCTGTAAAATCATTCTTTACTTTACACCTTGCAACTGTAACCATGTACCACATCTCTATGCTCTCTTCTGAATGAAAATCACTGGTTAAAGACGACAAAGCAAGGATTGAGGGCAGCTAACAGGGGTCACAAAATGTCTTTGGCTAGCAGGATTAAGGAAACTCCCAAAACATTATTTATAAACACATATGTAGCAAAACAGTAGCTAGGAAAAGGGTGCGTCCACTCAAGGAGAAAAGGAGATGAAGTGGGTGAGGTCCTTTACAAATACTTTACATCCACATTCACAAAGGAGGAGGACATGGTAGATGATGGGTGTCACTATGGAGAGTCTCAAGATGGGTATGTCGATATCCCAAGTTGTGTCAATTAATAAGTGTTGTTTTGACAAGCATTAAATAGGTAGACGAGGACCTGATGTGACATAACCCAGAAGGCAGAAGGAAGCAAGTGAAGAAACTGCTGAGGCCTTCAATGTAATGTTTGTATTATCTTTAGTCACAGGAGAGGTCCCAAAAAGGGCAGCGCTCCTTTGCTCAAAGACAACATTAGGAATGAATCCGGAAATTACTAACCACCGAGTCTTACCTGCGATACCTACTGGAGAAAACTCAAGACGATATTTACTCACATCTAGGAAAATAAGGACTTAGTAGCAATAAGCAGCACCACTGTTTGGGGAACGTGATGTCTCTCAAAATTGGTTGAGTTTCTTTGAGGAAGTGTCAAAGACAATTGATGAGGGCAGGGCAGTAGATGTTATCCATGTGGACTAATAAGGCCTTTCACAAGGTCCCTCATGGCAGGCTGATACAAAATGGTGAAGTCACATGGGATCTGTGGAGAGCATATACAATGGATGCAGAACTGGCTTGGTCACGGAAGACAGTAACAGTAGAGGGTATTTTCAGATTGGAGATCTGTGACCAATTGTGTTCTGCAGGATCATTGCTGGGACCCCTGTTGTTTGAAATGATTTAGAGGAGAACGTAGGTGACCCGATTAGTGTGTTTGTAGATGACAAAGACTGGGGGAACTGCAGATAGTGAGGAAGATTGCCAGTGAATACCACAAGATTATAGATAGGTTGGAGACTTAAGCAGTGAAATGGCACATGGAGTTTAATCCGGACAAATGTGTGGTAATGAATTTTGGGAGATCTAATGCAGGAGGCAAGTGTACAGTCAATGGCAGAGCTCTTAGTTGCATTAACAGACAGGTCTACATGTACAGGTCAACAGATTGCTGAACATGGTAACAACTGGATAAGATGATCAACAAGACATATGGTATGCTTGCCTCCATTGGTCTGGGCAGTATATAAAAGTCAGTAAGTCATGTCATAGGTGTACACTACTTTAGTTAGGCCACACGTGGAACACTGTACAGTTCTGATCACTACATTACCTGAAGGATGTGGAGGTTTTGGATACTACAGGAGCTGTTTACCAGGTTGTGTTAGTTTGAAACGCAATCATGTTAGGCTGAAGGGCCTGTGCTGTACTGTTCTTTGTCTTTGAATTGTGGGTAAAGGTTTCTTTAGTGCTGCTGCCTCATTAATGGATGATCCCCAAGCCAAAGTTTGCATGAGCACTAAAAATATCAACTCATTAAAAAGGCTTGCAGAATTAACCATAGCCATTATGCTCTGCAGTATGATCATATTTCCAAAGTCAAAAATACTGGAAAGCAGTAATTCTACCCACCTTTGAACTGCCACTATCCATTGGACAGTCATATTTGATTAGCCAATTATCATTACCACGATCTGTGGAAAAAATGAATTTGTGATGAAACATTTATCAACTCCACCCCCCAACAATTTACACTGTTTCCTTGCTCTCGAACTCTATGTACAGTCACAGGCCAACTGAACTGACTCACCCATACTGAAACCAAGCAGCTCACAAGCAACCAGGAACCAGAGTTTCCATAGTTTGTCTGGTTCTGTACATTAGCCTGAAATTTACCCATTCAGCTCAGAAAAAGACTCTTCTTTGGCAGCATAGCAAGAAAGCTTGTAGATACTTCCCTCATCTGCAACATGCTCTCTCATATCTAAAATTGAACATTTACACAAACTCAGTACAGCTCCTTGGGGGAAGGCATTGCTACAAACAAACACATACCCATTTATTCCTAATCATCTCGTCTACTGAAACACATTCAACATTTGTCCCGGGCCTTACATGTAGGAGACTGGTAACATACCTGACCTGGAAAGGAAATTAGAGAATATCACAAAAGTGAGGTTCACAATATTGAACAGCCATACAGCCTGAAGAATAACTTAAGGAGCCAGATGAAAGCATTTTTAATGAAACAAATGAAATTGCAGGAATCTAACTACTATAAACAGATACATTTGAAATTTCAGAAAGGAAAGTTACATCCTTACTTTTTAAAAAGATACTAACCACACCCCAGGAATTCCAGGCCAGTGAGTTTAATGCCTACTGTGGGTCAAGTTACAAAAAGCTTGAAAGATACCATGAAGGCAATTTGTCAAGGCTGCATCCTTGGCAGGAGCAGTGTATGTCCAATGTCAGGCAGAGGTGTAGAATTTCTAAGAGGAATCCAAGGATAAGCATTATCCCCATCATCACTAAGAGGCCACAACCGATATCCTTGGGCTACAGGGAACAGCTTAGTGGCAATTGCCAAATCTTATTCAATAGCACCTAGCTTACACCTTAAAAACTGCTGACCTCTCTCATGCAGATGCTGGCCAAACTTTCCAAGTCAAGCTGAAACCTCACTCCGCTAAAAGCGCTCATCCTCTTGTTCAAACTACAAACATGTACAAGGCCTCAAAATTTCAGGACGGCTTCAGCTTTGGATCAAATATACCAAGTCCAATCCAACTGCAAGGGAGAAGTGGCTCTCAACATCGTAATGGTCAAAAGACCTATGAATAACACTCACCTAGCATATGCACGCACACAAACACGCAAAGAATTGCCCCCCAGAAGCAAGCGACCTTGTTGGAGAAGCACTTCCAATGAAGGGTTAACCCCTTTGGAACAGGATAGGAAATTGCAAGTATGCCTTGCAATACTGGCCTGTGTTCCTGATGATGTAATCCAGAACCACAAGCCGCTCAAATTGCAGTTGCAGCTGGCGATTAGTTTTTTCAGGTAAGGGCTCCGCTTCAAACCTCCGCAACCAATAATCGGCGTCTTTATAACCTTCTACAAACAACTGGAAGGAACCAACCTAGAAAGGAGTATGGGGGGGGGGAAGATTAAGTTATCTGAACCCATTTAAGTTGGACAATTGCTTTGTGATCACATCAGTAGATTACTATCATCTAATAGAAAAGGCAAAAAAATTTACTAAAATGCAAAATAGTTTTTTTTATTCATCAGGAAGAGATTATAAAACAACTACATGTCTTATCCTTTAGAAAGAGCAAGGTGATGTATATGAAAGTCCTTCCATTTGTAGTTGAGACTGCAACCAAAGACCATAAGAATTTTTACCAGAAAGGATTGGTTAGAAATGTAGAATTCACTACCATAATTTGAGATCAATACCAAACAGACTAAGATGACGCAGCGTTCATACAAAGAATGGAAAGGTAGGAGCAAATTTGTGAAGTTTCAAGTGAAGGGCCTCATGTCAAGCTGTTAACATTATGTTACACCATTTTAAGACACCACTGGGGTCCACAATCTACCTCAGGTTTCCACCCCCCAATATCTAATTAGAACTCTCTCCACAGTCTTCAATGTTCCAAACAACACGAAAAGTGAATAATGGCTAATGAGTATACAAAATGCCATAAGTAATTGTTAACCATTAAATCAGATTATCAGTAGAGATCATTAGACACCATGGCCTTCAGTATTCACATGTGACAGAAGGCCCAAATGTACCATGGGATCCTACATGGTCCCTTTACAAAAAGAAAACTGCCACCGCCACCTTCAAATAAGCACATAAATGTTCCCTTATGACATTCATGCAGAAACCTCAATTGGCTTTTGTGTCCTATCACCCCAAGCCAATTTGCTGTATTCGACAAGGGCCAATACAGTATCTAAACTCTATCATTCTCAGGATGCAGAAGATAAACAGCCCCTGGTTTCCAGTCCTTTGTTTGGTTATGGTAGCTGAGACAGCAGTACAGCTGTTACTGTGCACCATTCTGGAATCTTACAAAGATAGATGGATCAATTTAGTGGGCAGTGGAGGGACGCATGGCACTAAGATGGCATCAGGTGAGTTGGTCAACAGCTTGGACAAATGCACAAGCAACAAGGAGGTGGAGAACTTTAGGGAAGAAATCTCTGATTAGGATCCAGTAGCTGAACGTAACTATATAGTGTAAAAATTCTGCTCCTAAGATGCTGCTTGGCCTGTGTTCATCCAGCTCTACACTTTACCTCATATTTCCTAAGCTACCTAAATTACCTATTAATAGTGCTACAGAAGGAGACATCAGGACAAGTGACCAAAAACAGATCAGGATGGTACAGAGAAGGTCAGAGAGGAATTAAAAACAAGAATGAAGATACAAAGAGGTACTTGTGATCAGAAATAATGGGAACTGCAGATGCTGGAGAATCAGATAACTCCACACTTTTATCTCGGATTCTCCAGCATCTGCAGTTCCCATTATCTCTGATCACAATTTTAACCTCACTGCGAAACCTCTTCCAGGGATGCCTAACCTGAAGTAGTTACCCTCCTGCCTCCGAACCAACCTGACAGGATCTCTGTCCCACTGCAACTCTCTCGTAATCGCTTCGACCTTGAAACTGCTCAACCATGTCCTGAAGCAAACCAGGGACCACAGCCACGTCACCTTCCTCAGCACCTGCCTCCTCCCCAGACTGACCTATCACCTCCCTACCTATACTGTCTTCTCCACCTATCTTCTCCTCTATCCACCTCCCCCTCTCTCCCTATTTATTTCAGAACCCTCACCCCATCCCCCCCTCTGATGAAGGGTCTAGGCCCGAAACATCAGCTTTTGTGCTCCTAAGATGCTGCTTGGCCTGCTGTGTTCATCCAGCTCCACACTTTGTTACAAAGAGGTACTACAGTACCTAACCCTGCAAACACTGGGAATAGTGGATGAAGGAGACAACATACTGAAGCACATCCAGCAGTATCCCAAATGCCCAGAATTTCTGAGCAGAATTTCTACACTACATAGTTACAATGCATTTCCTACCATTTTTCCTGCTGCTGAATAGATCTCCAAAGCAGGCATAGCCAAGAGGGAATATTGCTTCCAAGATAGGGAGAGAAATATATCAAAAAACGCACATCCCCATTCAGTGCAGCAGGATAACAGTGTTGAAACAGAGAACAGAACAGTGACATTAATTAGTAGCTGGTACCTTAGGAGGTAAACCAATCCTGTGAAACCGCTGCCCAACTTTTGGCACTTTCTCAAGAGCCAGTTTCTTCCCCCTGGATTTTACCCGATCAATTGCACTGTAGTTAAAAGTCTCACTTGCTAAGTACACCACCTGCAGAAAGAGAGGTAAATCACAAGAAAAATGCAGCATATTACATGTTAGTGCAATTCTCAGCCCTAATTTGGAATGCCCCACATTAGGTGCAAACTTTGCGATCAGAATATGCTGATACTACTTTGCTGGCTGTCAAGTCTTCTACCATCTGGGACAAGACAAAGTTGCATCTTTGGAGAGTGAAAGGTGAGAACGTATCAATGATTATTACAGAGTAAGCAACTGCACATGATTTATGCCAAGCACGTGCGTACGCTTGTTGCTTCAAGTCCCAACCCCTGTTCAAGCCAGGCAGAGCTCTGCACATAACCTACCTGCCACTGCACTGACAAGTTGGAACTGTACAGTATTCAACTTCCTTTTCTTTAGGAAAAATAACTTAGCAGGAAATACAATAAGAAACCCCAAAGTGCCCACGCAAACACTTACAATCACATCTTTAAAACAGAAAATAGTCAAAACAGACATCAGGCTAAAGGACCAGAATTACAAGCACTGATTGAAAGATAAGGTTCATTTTTTGTGTGACGCGTGTGAAAAGAATGAAGGGAAACAGGTTGGAGCAAAAGACTATGTGCACTTAAACAAATCTCCACTGTATTAAGGATGAATGAAACCACCCCAATGAATTACAAGTATGTGCCCCACAGTTTCTCTTCCTGTTGGAAATGGTATTGAAATGTTATCTGGCAACAGAGGCAGGACCAAAGCTAGCTCAGCACAGGGAGATAATGGACATAAATCCATAAAACAAAAAAGTCTGCAATGTATTATGACCGACTGTACTCTAACCAGCTAGATCTAGGGCATCTGATACTGGGCACAAGGGCAACCAACCTCAGCTGCAGGTATGATGCTTTGCAAAGCTGCACCAGCTCACCTACTTGGTCTATTCAGTGGCTCATCCTGACAACTATGTGGCATCTAAGTGTAGAAACCAGCACTGCTCAAAGGTTCCATAATTGTCATGTGGCAGGACCAGGGAAAGAAAAGTTCATTAGGTTTGATCTCCTTAAGTGGTTGCATGTGGTATCTTGTGCAAGGATAGGACCAAGGTAAAATTGTGCAGTGAAAGACTCAAACACTCAGTCACTGGACAACTGTCAACAGCTGTGGTGTCGTGTTAGGCATTAGTCTGCGCTTTGGCAAGACAGCAAAGCCAAAAAGATATAAAGCACAGAGTCCAGAGCCCTACCTTAGTCCTCGGTACTATGTTAAGCCCCAGTTTCTGGTCCACCAGGCTGGCCCCTGCCTCTGAGAGATAGCCCTGATTAAGAACGAGACAGTCTCTGCCAAAGCAGCACGGACAGCACAGTTTCTGTAGCCACTTGGTCCACTTAGGGTTCAGGTGACCATATGGTTCTTCATTTTTCGGTTTAAAAACACCTATAAATTTCTGGACAAATGAAAAGAATAGTTCTATTGACTTGCATCAATATTTGAACAGCTTTAAAAAGTCAAAAAGCAAACCTTCATATCAAAATGACTCTGAATATGTTGGGGTCGATAAGTTATATCCAGGTTAACTACAGCATTACAATTCCAAGAGAAGTTGACATTAAGTTTCCAGGGACTGACTAAAAGGATCACACTACAAAATGTCACATTTTAAGACTTCTATTAAAACAAACCAAAAGCAACATTTTTCAGTGGCCAATTTGAACTAAACTACATAAAAAGAAATTTTCCACTTACACTGATTTAAACCTGAGACTGAGAGGAGTAGTCTGCTCAGTCAGCGCCATCATTCTTACCATTACCTCCAGGTGTGAACAACTTTTACTCTTTTCCCGATGAGTTAACTAGCCTCCCTCAACCCCAAATCCATAGCACTGAGTCTCAGTCTGGCTGTTGACCACAATTCACTTGAGCCCTCACTACACCATTTTACCTGAATTAAGTCTTGTAGAATAGTCACTGTGAATACCATGGCAAAGAGATTGTCCACCTTCGAAAACTATAGCCACCATCGACACATGAAACACAAGCTGATACTTTTTATATTAGAGTTCTTGTGATGTAGTGGTAGTGTTCCTACATCCAGGCCAGGGTTCAAGTCCCACTTGTTCCAGAGATGTGGAATAACACCAAGTTAATTAAAAATCTGTCTATACCCATGATCAAATTTCATATTTTGAAACAAGTTTAGCAGATTAATGTTGCTTCTACATTGCTCCCTTATAGTTTGATTCCATCAGGAAAAACACTTACGTTTTCAGGGAGATACCATTCTGAACTAGTCATCCTCCTGGTCAGTGTTGCTAATTTAGCATCAGATTTGTGTAAGTGGAATGTAGATCTAATCAGGAATAGATTTCTTCCCAGAAGTCAGGGTATCATCGGCTTTTCTTCACATTGCCCCGTAAACATGCCTTACAGACACAAGAATTCCTGCTTTACAAACATTAGCTCAGGGGCATTCATTTTGGAATCCACTCTCATGCACAGTTGAATCTCATCACCAATGTGTCAATACACTAATCTCGGTCCAGCAATCTGATGTCAAAAATTCAGTTTCTCTTCATTATTTCAAATATGTAAAGATCACAAGATACACTGACGACAGTCTTTTCCCTGACTCAACCACTCCTAAAATTATGCAATTAAATCATCCCAGTATTTCCTCCAACCACGCAACTGAATTTCAGGTGTGGGTCAACAATATCACTGCAAAATTCGCCATTGGACCAATACTTTGTTCTGTTATAGTTTAGCCTAAATTGGTCGGTCGGGTTTTGCACCTAGTGCAGTGAGATCCCTTCTCAAGAGGATTCAAGGTCAGTACAGCAAAGAGTAAAAAAAGGGCTTTCATTGCGTTTTCCATGGCCATTGGGCTTCTCCTAAAATAATTTGCAGTCAATGAACTTTTTTTTTTGAAGTGCAGTCACAGTTGACATGTAGGAAATGTTGCACCCAATTTGCACACAGCAAGCTCCCAAGAACAGCAAAATAGCGATCTTACAATCTGGTACTGTAATGTTGATTGAGGGATACGTATTGACCAGGATCACGGACGGCACGGTGACTCAGTGGTTAGCACTGCAGCCTCATAGCACCAGGGACCTGGGTTCAATTCCAGCCTCAGGTGACTGTGTGGAGTTTGCACATTCTCCCCGTGTCTGCGTGGGTTTCCTCCGGGTGCTCAGGCTTCCTCCCACAGTCCAAAGATGTGCAGGCTAGGTGGATTGGCCATGCTAAATTGCCCATAGTGTTCCGGGCTGTGTGGGATGGGTCTGGGTGGGATGCTTCAAGGGGCGGTGTGGACTTGTTGGGCCAAAGGGCCTGTTTCCACACTGTAGGGAATCTAATCTAATCAGGGAGAACTCCGCTCATCTGCTTCACTTGATGGCATGGATTTTTGCAGACCCGCTCATGGCCCACCCAATGCCCTGGCAAACAGGGTCTCAGATTAATACCTCACCCAAAACAGATGGAAGCTTTGCTCACATACATTCTGGGTACATTTAGTTACTGCATCTCTTTGCCAGGCTACACATGCACCTACTTGTTTGTAAGTTGGCAAGCCTTACTATTGTGTTCAAGTGAACATATCGTCAAACTAATTAGCACTGTTAACATCCAAGATAACTAGACAAGTCTTAACTCCTTGTACAGCCTAAAATTCTTTGATGGTACGAAATCTGAAGGATGTGGATTGAGGCAAGAACGAGACCCAAAGCTACAGCTGACTTTAAAAAAAAGAGGCTTTCTTGTTCAATTGAATTACATAAACCCACTGCACTGAATGTAAAACATATTAAGCCATTATGAGTCTGAGCATAGAATTGGATTTAGCTTTGATATCTCACAGGCAGAGTCTCTCAGGCCAGCCAGTGGATGGAAATGTCTACTTACCATCTTAAAAGGAGGTTTTGGCAACCAGTTACTCACTGAATATATTTCGCACTATTGTAAAAAGGTCATTTGACAGCAGCCATATGCACAGGTTGAGTACATAAAGCATATCTCAATAATACTACACCTCAGATAAGGCTGAGGAAGTTGAGCTAATGAAGCCAAAATTCCAGCTGCTGCACAGAAACCACAAACTGAATCCTTTAAAATGGGCTCTCATTTCTGTCAAACTTGTGCCAGAATATGATTCTGCAGTGTTTCAGACTAAACATTAAGCTGACGACTCTTACACCCTCTCCAGTGGGCATTAAAGATCACAGTCACTATTTTGATGGGCAGTAGAGTTTTCCTGGCATTCAGGTAAATACTTATACAGCCAAAAGCAGAGAGATAAGCCAGTTTATCATATCAGTGCTTGCAGCATTTTGCTGTTTACAAACAGGCTGCCATGCTCCCCACAAGAAAACTGAGACGACACTTTTTAAAAAAAAACATGTGTAGATAATTCACAGGTTGTAAAGTGCTTTGGGACATCCTGGGAAAAGCTCCATTTGATTATCAATGCTCTAAAATAGTGTAGTGGAAACCACCATACAAATCTAAAAGGAAGCCTATCACAACACTCAAGTGCCTTCAACCTTTGGCAAGACTGTCCAACAGTTTAGCAAATTCAAACCAAATTGGTCTTTGTTATTAAAACTAATGGCAAGCACCACAGTCCTTGGTGCAGCACAAGACCATGACTAAACAAGTTGTACAAGGATGACATCAAGGCAGTAATGCTGAAGACATTATTACTTTTCTATTTAAAGCTGCTGCAAATTATAAAAATGACAATGTCAGGATTTGAAGATTGGGTATGCATAGATCAGTAGTGAAACAAAGTGCAAGAGAAATTCTATAGCTGCGATAAGACCCCAGAATGCAGTATATGTCTGGAGTTGAGGCCTAGTGTGACATAGATGCAGGATTCTTTACTTTGGTCTAGATTTAAACAAACATTAAGAACTTGTAGCACATGTGTAGCTAAAACTGAAGCAAACATTAAGACAGATTACAATGGCAGAGGGATGAGCGTATTGACCACATCAACCTGCAAGAATGCTACAACATAGAAAGAGGCTATTCAGTCCGTCTTAAGCAGCTGTATCAAATTTCATGGGCTTATCCTTAATTTGCCTTTGTCCCAACAACTACTTTCCCTTCCAGCAATGATGCAAATCCTCTCAAAAGTTACTAATGAATCTACTTCTGTTGCTCTTTGAGACAGCGCATTGTAGACTCAAAATCAAAAACCTGCGTTTATACAGACATAGGAATGACGTAGTAAATGCCCAAAATTTGACAGTTAAAGATGATAAAGAAATCTGAGGAAAGGCTTGGCCAATAGTCTTGAGCAGGACAGGGTGAATGACAGCTGATGCTGTTTAGAGCAGGGTTTCCCAAAGTGGGGGTAATGTCATGAAGTGGGGTCAGAGCTAAAACTTTGAGTTTGAGCACTCTAAGCAGGCAATGGGTACAACTGAGTTCTGACCAAGGTGTATTCCCTCCTAACTGTATCAACTCTCACTGAGGTACTGTGACAATTTTCAGGCCTCAAAATGGGGTCAGTGGGAAAGGGTTTGCAAAGTGCTGGTTTAAAGGGAAAATTCTAGGCTGCAGGGTCCTTTAAATGCAAAGGATTAAATACTAATTGGGGGAGGGGGACACAAGAAGCCAGAGACATAACTCTAATATAGGGAAAAGGATTTAGGAGACAGAGTTTGGATGCAACAATTCCTCAAGAGATTTAAACACAAGGACAAAAATTTTAAATTCAAAGTGCTAACAAATTTTATGCCCACGTGATACTTACTTTGGGAACTGGAAATATTCAAGGACACTGATTTGGATAGCTGCTCATCCCACCATTTCACATGTCTCAATCTAGAAACATATCTAAGCATATTTAGACTTCACAGTTCTTTTATCAACACTTGGCCAACTTTACACCTTGCTCTTAATTTGCCTCCAGTTTTTGCTTGGAGCCAGCCCTGAAAAGTTTAAGCCGACTTTTCATAAATTGAACCCACCAAGAAGAGTGGTGAGTTGAGAGAAAAGAAATCAGTGCACAGAGGCTGTGATTTTGAGCTTCGCTCAAGGGAAATGTCAATCACCATTTCCCAAGACATTTCATCTTAAAAATTACCTATTAAACAATGCAGTTTTAAAAGTTTGAATTCGGCATGTCTCCAAAGAACGCAACTTAGCAACTGTTCAGAGGGATAAGTGGCCATAACAACATTATATAATGAGTTGGCCCCATAGGACAGAGAATTGAAACACCCTCATGACCTGATAATCTCAACTGACCAAATAGCAGCTCTGTGTTGCATTGGACCCTTGCAAGAGTGTAGAACTAGAAGACAGTCTTCCGTGAAAGGAGGTGAGAAATTTTGTCTCCAAGGTTCGCCGGTGTGTGAAACTCTCCACACCAGAAAGCTGTGAAGACAGATTCTTGATTAACAAAATTTTTTGGGGGCAGTCAGGAACGTAGAGTTGAGACCACAATCAAGTCAGCAATGGCTTTACTGAATGGCAAAGCAAGCTCGAGAGCCAAACGTCCTGCTCCTGATTACAGTGCAACATTAACCCTGTTTCTGTCAGATACTGCCAGACTTGCTGAGGTTTTCCAGCACCTTTTAGGGGTGTCCACTATATACCCTTTTAGGTTTTAAAAGATAGCATCGAGGAAGAGAAAACTGGCAGGGGATTGAATTTGCTTTTTAGTATGCTCCTGGAATTAGGTTTGACAGAGGAAAGCAAAGCCTGTGTAGTCCAGCAAACTTAAGTGAACAGAAAAAGTTCCCATCAACACAGTCAAAGGAACAACTTTACAAAAATGCATGCATTTTGAAGTAGTAATACCACCAGCTGGAAAGCAAAACCGGAAAGAATTACCAACAGGGGAAAACCACTTCAGAATCATGAAATGCACTGAAAAACATTCACTTGAGAAGCAGAGTCAGATAATCCAACAGCATATATTCATCATCTTTAATCCAAATATTTATTGGCCCTAATTGAGGATAGGATCTGGCTTTGATGCCATAAATAAAGTCAATTTATTAAATATTTTCAAAAGGAAATTAGATGAATATTTGAAAAATATGCAGGGGATGAAGTGTAAAGGCAGACAGAATGGTACTGAGCATATAAGCTCATTATTGCGAGGCCAGCTCCTGCCTCTCCTGGAACACCACCCAGCACTAGAAGCAACTTGCCCGACCTTTCCTTGCACACACAAGGCCCCAGCCAAATTAAGGTGCTGAAGCTAATGATGGTGCCAGATGAACTCAATGCTGTCTCAGTGCAGGCTAGTTACTGAAGCTAGAATGTTTCTGAATTCATCCTCTGCCTTTTAGAGAAGTCAGCAATAATATTCTTTCAGGATTATCTGTATCCAAGTTGATCAATAAACTCTATTCAATCACAAACATTTCAGTGAGAGTACTATGAATAGTCCAGATACAGTCAATGCTGATTGCATTTAGATACACCACCCACAAACTGAACAGGAAAATGCTTTTAAACCAGGTACATAACAGCAATCTCAAGCTATTGGCCAGATCCACAAGCCATTTGCATCTCTGCCTTTAACAGCATATTTCTGCTGGATAAGATGCATACAGGAGATCTATAATTTGATACCATTGCCTTGTTCTTCACCATATCCTCTTATTTTTCTTCCACTTTTGTTTCAGTGCTGCCAGCTACAGAAGTCAAAAACACAATCTTCAGTCAGAATTGTCCAATGCTCTCTTATCTACATCATGAACAGACACTAATGACTGCCAAACTTTAAATCCTGATAGTATAAAAAAATCCTAATCTAATCAGCAGTACATTATTTCACCTCATTTTTCATTTGTACACTATTTTTAATGATAGGTTATAAAACCTGGCTTAATTCAGCCCTCAGCCACACAGAAGTTAACTTTAAAATCAGGAATCATTAAACAAACCTTCCAAGTTTTCCTAATTCTCTATGGAGAGGTGAATACCAACTTCACTTGAAAGTTAATGTGGCAAACCCAATCTCCGCACTCAAAATGTTTCTGCTCGAAAATATTTCTCCAACTGGCTTCTGGATATGCCTGAAGTCAACTTAAAAGAATCATTGAGACAGTAGAATGATTCAGTCCCTCAATGGTTGATTTCAGTGCCATTAGACGTAGAAGTAAGCGAGGGAGATGAGCAAATGCTCAAACTACCACTGTCCTGCTTTCGTGGTAGGTATGTTTAACCCTCACCAGAATACTCTCGGCTTACTGATAGACAATGGAAAAAGGTCAGCACCATTGCAAATTAAAGTACTTCCAAGGCTTAAGATCACAATGCAAATGTTGCAATGACAAATCAACTTTGTGCGAAGTTATATAACAGCTCATAACCATGACTAATTTAATCCATCCCAAAGTCTATCATAAGCACTGCATCACTTTCATTTAATGACATGAGACTTATTCAACAACTATCTCTGGAATGCTGCAAACTGCAACAGCGAGCTAAAGATTCTTATCCTCAATATTTACTGGGCACTGCACAATAGATCTTAACATCAGTTAATCCAATTTATCCAGCAACTCGTCCAAAAAACAGAGGCTGGGGAGAAAGAAAGTACAGTAAAATGATCACGTGGACAGACAAGTGCAGGATTTGCTTCGGCTATGATACTTCAAGGTGACGGAACCTGTGACATTAGTAAAGGTATAACTGAGTCTAAGTGCCCTCAGCCTGACGTGAAAAGCACTAGCTCATATCTCACTTCTTTCTTCACAATGACTCAAACCACAGTGGATGCAGCCAGTGTTACTCTATCTACTGTACTTCAGGTTACCCTGTCTTCCAGCCTCAATACATTCTACAATTCCTAATGATCGATGATTGCAGAAGATAGGTAACAAGTAGCAGTAACAGATCTGTGATCTCATCCATAGGTTCTTGACATCAAAATATAAAAGCACAGTTTTTGTTTTACTAGCAGACCTGTTTGCAAGACCTTGTCAAGTGCAAATTACCATATCTCCTACCTTACAACAAAGCAGCTTGAATGGTGCACAAAAGATGCTGTAGAGAATGCAAGTATTTCTTCCTTCAACTCAGCTCTGGACCAAAACATCCCCACAAACAAATTTCCAACCTGAGTTTGCAGAATAATGGTCTGGAGCAGGTTTATTTTGCCAACTCGAACTGTAGCGCCTGATCAAACATCCTTCACTCTCATTGGGCCATTAGGGGAGCACATGCAGTTCTGGCAACAGTTTATTTATTGCACACAGATTCAACATAAAACTGAAACCACAGTCTAGCAATCAAGCCAGGAAACAGAGGCTGGGGAAAGAGAGCAAGAGAATAAAACATCAAGCTGTGGTTGTATGAATATCAGGCAAGTGCATGGTTTGGAATGGTGTGATGTTGCCATGTGTCAACAAACATGGCTTTTTCTCCCATTTTCAATTTGGAATTTTGGGGTCCACGTCATAATAAATTGGGAGGGGGGTGCGCCCACTGCATACACCACTTCATTTATAAGTCATTTAGGTTTCAACAGGGCCAATTTGAAACTACTGAACACTTAAAACCTTCTATCAGTTAAGTCCTGGTTTGTCCATGCCACAATTATTTTATGCAAAGCCCTCAAATCCCTTAGAAATCTTTCAATCTCAACTTTAGCAAATGCCTACCTCATATTCAGCACCATTATGGAGTTTCACAAACCATTATGAAAAGGTGTACTTCCTGATTTCACTGAGCAGCCTAGCTTTCATTTCAAAATTTGCCCCTTTGTCCCATGCTCCCCAGAGATTTTCATGGAATAAACAGGAACAAATGATGTTCAAAACCTCAAGTCAGTCCACAACTTTCTACCCTTAAATGAAAATTAAACAGTCTGCCTTCAAATTAATCCTATAAACTCCAGAAACATTCTGATGCATCTGCCCTCTCCATCAATGCTACTATCACCTTCCTTTGGTTCAATTACTCCACAAGATTTTAAACCAAAGCTCTGTACAATTGGCACACTACTTATGGTCTTTGCAATTCTGTCCATTCTAGGTAAAGGCCGGCATTCCATTAGTCTTTTGCATCCCTTTTAAACTTGTGCACTTACTTTCAGTAATGCCCATGGATATTCCAAACCCATTACCAGTGAGTGACTGGGAACTGAGGAACACTAAAGTTTCTCGTGGTTCCATAATCATGGCTTCAATGTCAGTTTTGTCTATTTCTGACATCCAACTTTAAAATAACTTTGAAAAAATATCAAAGTGAAACCGCAACCATTCTTTTTAAGAGCATGTTCAGTGTCTGCGATCTTAGCTGCTTAAACATACAAGCTTTAGCCCTTAGGGAAAAGAACAGGTTTTACATTGAATAGCATCAGTGCCCACACTAAGTACTAAGTATGCTGTACTTTGATATGCTTTCATATCCTCAGGATACATAGATATACAATTTCTCTGTTCACTACTGCTGACTTCAGCTTATTGTGGGTAATTTATTTTAATCCATTGATCTCTGAAAAATTAAAAATCTAATCTTGTGACAATCTCCTCCCTCCTAACAGAGGATTACATAATTCTGTTTGTACTATAAGTTGAGGTGTGGTCAAATGGAGGCATTTAAAATATATTCTAGATAGAAACTAAACAAATAAGTGCGAGAGAAACTCAGCAGGTCTGACATTGTCTATGGAAAGAAGCTAAGATACTGTTTGAATCCAATTGTACTTTTTTGAAACATTATGTCCACTTAGGAATTTGAAACAAACATCAAACCATACCTTGGTTACCATTTGCTTTTTTCCCCCCCTCAGAATGTTAACCAATTCTGATTCAATTATTAGCAAACTCAATGACGGAGTCAGAGTCATACAGTACAAAAACAGGCCCTTCAGTTTACTCGCCCATGCCAACCAAGTTCCCCAAACTAAACTAGTCCCACTCACCTGTATTTGGCCTATATCCTTCCAAACCTTTTCTCTTCATATATCTGTCAAGATGTCTTTGAAATGTCATAACTGTACTTGCATCCACCACTTCCTCAGGCAGTACATTCCACACACAAACCACTGAAACAAAGTTGTCCCTTTTAAATCTTTCTCCTCACACCTTAAAAACACCCTCTAGTTTTGAGCTTTTCTACCCTAGGGAAAAGACCATTATTACATACCTCATCTATGCCTCATGATTTTATGAACTTTTAAGGTTTATAAACAGCCCTTACCAATTTAAATAATATCCTTCCTACAACAGGGCAAACAGACTATTCAAAGTGGCCAAACTAATGTCCTAAACAATCTCAACATGACAAATCCTACACACCAGAGTTTGAGTAATGAAGGTAGGCATGCTAAACACATTAACTTCCCTGTCTACCCACAATGCCTCTTCCAAAGAACTACGTACCTGAACTTCTAGGTGTCTGTTCGATATCATTCCCCACAGCGTTACCATTAACAGTATAGATCCTGCGCTTGTTTAACTAAAATGCAATACCTCTCACTTATTCAAATTAAACTCCATCTGCCACTCCTCAGCCCATTGGCCAAATTAATCAAGATCTCTTTGTAATCTTACATACCTTCTTCACTGTCCATTATACCAGCAATTTTGGTGTCATCTGCCTCCTAAATTTTCACTCAAATAGTTCATTTAAATTACAAAAGTGGGCCTAGCACCAATCGCTGCTGAACACTGCTAGTCACAGGCCTCCAGGCTGAAAAACAATTAAAAAAAAGTCGACCAATACACATTGGCTTGATGGTAAGAGACAATTTAGTATCCAAGCTTGCCTTGAACCCCACAGGACCAAAGTTTACTAATTAATCTACTATGCAGAATCTCAAAGGCTTTACTAAAGTCAGTGTAGAGTCTTCCATGCTGCCCTCGTGCTGTGTAGAGTATGTTATTCCCAAATTATGCATTATTATTTGAATATTTCTAACAGAATTTCAGCATTACTGGTCATGTTTCTTTGGGTAACTAAGTTCTTTTAACATTTTTTCCACCTACCCTGAAGGCACTGCTTCAGGAAATTTTGCTGAAACCTGCATAACTGTCAAAAGATATTAATTCAACTCAAACAATGACTTCTCATATTTCCATAGAACATAACAGCACAGTACAGACCCTTCGGCCCTCGATGTTGTGCCGACCTGTCATACCGATCTCAAGCCCATCTAACCTACACTATTCCACGTACGTCCATATGCTTGTCCAACGACGACTTAAATGTACCTAAAGTTGGCGAATCTACTACTGTTGCAGGCAAAGCGTTCCATTCCCTTACTACTCTGAGTAAAGAAACTACGTCTGACATCTGTCCTATATCTTTCGCCCCTCAATTTAAAGCTATGCCCCCTCGTGTTCGCCATCACCATCCTAGGAAAAAGGCTCTCCCTATCCACCCTATCTAACCCTCTGATTATTTTATATGTCTCAATTAAGTCACCTCTCAACCTTCTTCTCTCTAATGAAAACAGCCTCAAGTCCCTCAGCCTTTCCTCATAAGACCTTCCCTCCATACCAGGCAACATCCTAGTAAATCTCCTCTGCACCCTTTCCAAAGCTTCCACATCCTTCTTATAATGCAGTGACCAGAACTGTACGCAATACTCCAAGTGCGGCCACACTAGAGTTTTGTACAGCTGCAGCATAACCTCTTGGTTCCAGAACTCGATCCCTCTATTAATAAAAGCTAAAACACTGTATGCCTTCTTAACAGCCCTGTCAACCTGGGTGGCAACTTTCAAGGATCTGTGTACATGGACACCGAGATCTCTCTGCTCATCTACACTAAGAATCTTACCATTAGCCCAGTGCTTTGCCTTCCGGTTACTCCTACCAAAGTGCATCACCTCACACTTGTCTGCATTAAACTCTATTTGCCACTTCTCAGCCCAGGTCTGCAACTTATCTATGTCTCTCTGCAACCTACAGCATCCTTCGTCACTATCCACAACTCCACTGACCTTAGTGTCGTCTGCAAATTTACTAACCCATCCTTCTCCGCCCTCATCCAGGTCATTTATAAAAATGACAAACAGCAGCGGACCCAACACCGACCCTTGCAGTACACCACTAGTAACTGGTCTCCAGGATGAACATTTCCCATCAACTACCACCCTGTGTCTTCTTTCAGCAAGCCAATTTCCGATCCAAACTGCTATATCTCCCACAATTCCATTCCTCTGCAGATATCCACCATTCCACCAGATACCTTTATAAATCCTCCACAACAATCTGGAGACAATTCCATTTTGACATAGTATTTTGGTTACAAAAACAGAAATTGCTGGAAAAACTTAACAGATCTGGAAGCATCAGTGGACTACTCTTCCAAGGTAGGGTCACTTGACCTGAAACATTAACGGATTCTTCTCCACTTTTGCTTTTCCAATTTTATTTTGTTTCTGATTTACAACACCTGCAGTTCTGTTTTTTGACAGTATTTTAGTTGCCTGTTGTCAAAGAAATCCATTCTAGGTATTGTAATTTTGTCTTCAATCAATAAATATTAACCTTTTCAAGTCTTTTAAATGGTGCATGCAGCTGTACCTACAACTGCGATTTGGACAGATGTATAATTTGGGTCCACTGCCCTAAATGAAATTGCATATACTGAAAATTAGATAGACAGACCAGAGGTTAAGTACACACACATACAGGTGCTAGATTCCATTGCCCAGAGTTCTGTCCTATACTTAGACATGCAGCAAACTTCTGCCCCGAAACACAGTCTTGAACTAACTTGCACCGTTTACTTCTACACCCATCCCATTTTATTCAACCAATTTATTGCTTCAATTTGCAATTTGTGAAATTACACAGCAGCAGGGGGCAGGTATAAACTAAATAAACAGATCAAAGAAGCAAAAACAATTGTCAACAAACAGCTCAGGTAATTTGATAACAACATTGACTTACATTAGCTCCATTTGTGGCACAAGCACAAACACTGTCTCCCTGTAAATACTCTGCATTATAGGATTTGGGTAAATGGAGCCGAGTCGATGTGATGGATTGATGTTGGGGACTGAATTTACACAGCAAGATGGCAGACATTGTCTACATGGATTTTAGTAAAGCCTTTGGCAAGATTCCACATAGTAGGCTAATTAGTAAACTTAGACCATACAGGATTCAATGCAAGCTTATCAGTGGTACATTAAATTGTCTTGGCAGTTTTTGTAATACTGCCTGTGTTTCACCCCAGGATGCAATCCCCAATCCACTACATACTCAAGCTCAGTTTACCCATATCAGCTCTTGTGGTGCAATGGTAGTATCCCTACCTCTCAACCAGGAGGCCAAAGTTCAAGTCCCACCTGCTTGAGAGGTGTGTAATACAGCTCTGAACAGATTGAGTTGAAAATATGTAGCCTCATCTCAAGCCTACCAAATAAGCTTGGTGTTTATTACTCACTACTATTCCTCCCTCCCAAATCTTGCCAGCCAAGCCAAATTCAGGTGGTCCCTCTTGTTCCACTTCACAATTATGAGCCTCCAACCCATGGGAATTTCCTGCTACGCTACCATCACCAGGGGATCCACTCCCACCCTCCAACACACTATTAAGTCAGCCCATCCCCACATTCACACTGCTCAGGGCACTCAGCCATTTTCACCACTATCACAGCCCAGCCAACCCCTTTGTACCACAACTTTACACAACACCCTGCCCCTGTACCCACCTTCTCCTGGGAAAGGAGCTTTCAATATCCAACACTCATAACACCCTCCATCTGGGCTGCCAGACCCCTGTAAACCTACCCACTCCCAAACTGAACTCTTGGAACATACTGCAGCTCCTGGAGGCCCAAACTCTCTTGACATCTAGACTCCTGCCTCCAGACGCACCCACCCACGCCCCCCACACTTCTGTCCCCTCTCTCCTTCTCTCTCTTTTCTTCCCCGCCCCCCGTTATCCAGCCTCCTGGCTCTCTTCCCCGCCTCCTGGTACTCACCCCTGACGGGTCCGGAATGAAGTAGCTGCCACTCGAGCCCTGACTAATTCTCTGCGGGTGGATACCCATTTCCTGAGCCTGCTCGGCCCGCCGCATCACCTCGGCAAACTCGGGCTCCTCCGGGAAGTCGTTGAGGCTGCGGGGGCCCAAGAGCGGCTGCCGCTCGCGGACGGAGCCGGGGGATCCGGGCGGAGAGGCGGAGCAGGCCGAGGGGGCGTTGGCGCTAGAGGCGACGGCGGAGGAGGAGGAGGAGGCCGGGCCCAGGACCCTCACCCCAGCCCCCGGAGCCGGAGCCGCGCAGCGAACCCCGAAACCCGAGGACGAGGCCGGAGGTAACACCGCGGCGGTGGAGAAGTAGGTGTCGGGTGGAGGCTGCAGCGGCGAGCGGAGCGGGCTGGTCTCGTCCATGGCGCCGTCCCCCACGGCTACAGCTACGGCCTAACGGCGACTCCACAACTCGGCAGCTGGCAGGAAGCAGCGCGCGCAGCTGACACCCCGCTCCAGGACCACGTGACCTCCGGCCCTACCCACAGCCTCTGGACTCCGCCCCCTTACAAGCAAAATGCTGCACATGCTGGAAATCTGAAGTAAAATCCGCTCCAAGTAGCAGAGGAAAGCAAAATGCTGCACGAGCTGGAAATGTGAAATAAAATACAGCGTAAACTCTGCTGCAAATCTGCTGGGGTGGCACTGCAGCCACACAGCACTAGGGACCTGGGTTCGATTCCAACCTAAGGTGACTGTGTGAAGTTTGCACATTCTCCCCGTGTCTGCGTGGGTTTCTTCTTACAGTCCAAAGATGTGCAGGCTAAATTGCCCGTAGTGTCCAGTGGTGCGTGGGATGCTTCAAAGGGTGGTGTGGACTTGTTGCGCCGAAAGTCTGTTTCAACACTGTTGGGAACCTAATCTAATCTAATCCCAATTGCAGATAAAAGCAAAATGCTGCACATGCTAGAAATCTGAAATAAAATACAGAGTAACATCTGCCATCAATCACAGATAAAAGCAAAATACTGCAGATGCTGGAAATCTGAAAGTAGCAACAGTGGAGAGAGAAACAGAGTTAACGTTTCAAATTCAACATGATTTTAATTTAAATCTGGAATTGAAAACTAGCTTCAATAATGGTGATAATAAAATGTGAGGCTGGATGAACACAGCAGGCCAAGCAGCATCTCAGGAGCACAAAAGCTGACGTTTCGGGCCTAGACCCTTCATCAATAATGGTGACCAAGTTTCTGTAAAATCCCATTGTGTTCACTAATGTCATTTTGCGATGGAAATCTTCCATCTTACCAATTCAGAGGGAAAATCAAGCTGTAATTGGGAATGAACATATTAGAGATCTATTTTAAACCAATATGTATCGTATCATCCACATGAGTGCCTTCTTGGAAGTCAGGTTAGATGTGACTTCTGTCCCACAGCAGGGTGGTCGACTCTTAAGTACTTTGGAACAGACAAAATAAACCAGTAAGTTCAAGGATCATTTGGGTTGTCTCGTCTTGCCAACAATGCCCACATCTCATCAAAGAATAAAATAAAAGTATCTGTGATGATAAACAGCATTAACTTTTCCAGACCAAAGTGATATTTCAATAACAGAACTGTTCTGATGAGAGGTAATTGATCTGAAACTGACCTTCACAACACACTGAGGCAGTGCATTCCAATCCAAAACATTGTTTAAAAATACCACAATGACAACAACAATAAAAAACAAAGTTGCTGAAAAGCTCAGGAGGTCTGGCAGCATCTGTGAAGAAAAAACTAGAGTTAACATTTCAGGTCCGGTGACCCTCCCTCAGTATCTGCAGTTCTTTCAGATTTTTATTTACTGTTTAAAAATGTTTTTCCTTATATGACACTGTCTTGTTCTTGACCCTTCCTGGGAACAGATTTTTTTTTCTCAGAATCTAGTCTCTGCACATCCCTCATGATTTGGAACTCCTTTATGAAATCCCAGAATTAAATCGCAAAGGTTTTCCTCATTTTAAATAAGCAAGCAATAAACTCCAAATGAAACAAAAAGACCTCTGTGAGCCAAATTGTTCTCCCATTGTGGCTTATGGACTTCAGTTCTCTTGGACCCTGCGGTTCACAAATTGATTGTGCATATCCCGACATTTCAGAAAGCAGTTCATTCGTCGTAAAGCACATTAAAGTTCTACTGAACTAATGAAAAGTGCCATTCGCTTCTTTCTTCCCAATATTGGATTTGGTAGCTTAAAAATGAGAGTTCTCTCAGTTTCAAGACCAATATAGTTCCATCAGTAGTTGAAAAAAAGATTATCAGCCATCTATGTTTTTTGATGATTGTGCTACACCATTGTGAACAATTCATTTTATAACATTAGCTGCAGCTCATTCATTAAACTTTTACTTTTAGCGATACATCTTCAAATTCATCATTTTTTTCTTTCATACAACATACGGTTGCTCGTGGAGTTCTGAATAAAATGAAGGCAGCTATGTTTGTTGACTGAGCTGCTGTCACTGTATTGCAAAGTAATTGGTCATATATTAAACACAATGAGATACGTCTGCAAGGTCTAATGAAGCGCTAGATTAATGTAAGTCTTTCACCTTTCTCCCTAATCAGCCTTTCCTTTCTATGTCTTGTCGTGGTAATATGGAAAGAACTTGCATGCAAGTAGCAGCTTTCACATTAAAATGTTGCACAGCTGAATTGAAACATAGTTGTTGTTGCATTTACAGGTAAACATGCAGCCAACTCATGCATATGGTCCCAAAAATAGAATGAGTTAGTTAAATGACTGGATAATCTATTATGTTTGTACTGCTTATGAGTAAATATTGGCTAAGACACTAGGGAAAATGTCACAGTCCTTTTTATAGTACCACAGGAGTATAAATGGGACATAAATTCAGTATCAAAGGCAGTGCCTCTGACAAAGAAGCATTCCCTCAGTACCACATTAAAATGTCAGCAGCGTTTTTTGCCTGGAGCAGGGCTTTGAGAATTTGGGATTTTATAATTATGAGGTTAGTATACCACTAACTGAACAAAATTGAATTAGGAGTAGGTTAGATTTTGTCCTGAGTAAACTATGTAAAAATGTTTACACATCTTACCTGGAAAATTTCTGTCTTTAGTCAACAATCAACATCTCCCACCTCCTCCACCTTGAATTTGTCACTAGTGGTTCAGTTAGCATCCCTATTGCCACTCAGTTAGAAACCTTGTTGCTTCAAGTTCCACTCCAGGGACTTCCACACGTGATTAATGTTGATAACAGAGTGTGGAGCTGGAGGAACACAGCAGGCCAGGCAGCATCTGCAGAGCAGTAAGAAAGATGTATCAGAGATAATAGGAACTGCAGATGCTGGAGAATCCGAGATAACAAAGTGTGAAGCTGGATGAACACAGCAGGACAAGCAGCATCTTAGGAGCACAAAAGCTGACATTTCAGGCCTAGACCCTTCATCAGAAAAGCTTTGCCACATTGGGAAGGCTTGAATGTGGACTGTAGTCCATTGGGGATGACTTGGTTCCGTAGGCAGGTGCTGAGGAAGGTATGTGGCTGTGGTCCCTGGTTTGCTTCAGGACATGGTCGAGCAGTTTCAAAGCCGAAGGGATTACAAGAGAGTTGCAGTGGGAGAGAGATCCTCTGAGGTTTGTCCGGAGGGAGGAGTGTAACTTCTTCAGGCTAGGCATTTTCTGATGAAGGGTCTAGGCCTGAAACATCAGCTTTTGTGCTCCTAAAATGCTGCTTGGCCTGTGTTGTTCATCCAGCTCCACATTTTGTTACCTCAGTAGGAAAGTTGACGTTTTGGGTCGGGAAGAAGAAGGGTCCTGACTCGAAACATCAGCTTTCCTGCTCCTCTGATGCTGCCTGGCCTGCTGTCTTCCTCCAACTCCACACTGTGTTATCTCAGACTCCACCATCGGCAGTTCTTATCATCTCTGAGTGATTAATGTTGATGCTGTGAGTGGACTATTGAGATCGCAACCAATGAGTCAGAGGCACTATCTTTGAAGTGAGGAGTTATACTGAAACCCCAGTCCACCTCCTCAGGTGGATCGACATGATCCCATTTTGAGAAAGAACAGATCCACACTCCCCGGTGTCCTGGGCCAATGTTTATCCCTCAACGCCTACCACTCAGACAGATTATCACGTTGCTGTGTGCTTGGACCTTGTAGTGCACCACTTTGCTGCCATGTTTCCTTGTAACTATGTTGGCTACCCTTCAGAAACATTAGAAAATACATCCTTGTGAAAGTTGCTGAATGAATGCAAGTCTGTCTTTGTAAATATTGAATTGGGTTCCAAGTGTTGGGTTTTGTGGAGAGCAGACGTTTGACTTCAAAAGTTGGGTTTTAATTCAGATTTGTAGAATGGATTTGGGGATCTACAACACTTTGGATGCTTTGCAAATAGGGTAAGGATTTTATTTATGTATTCACGGGATGAGGGCATCGCTGGCTAGGCAGCGTTTATTGTCCGTCCCTAATTGCCCAGTAGGAACTTAAGAGTCAACGACATTGCTGTTGGTCAGGAGTCACATGGTCGCCAGGTAAGGTTGGCAGTTTTTCATTAGATTCCTAACTCCAGACATTTTATTGAATTCCAATTCCACCATCTGCCATGGCAGGCTTCGAACCCAGGTCCCCAGGACATTTCTTGGATCTCACAGTTCCAGCAATAATACCATTTGGCCAGGGTGCGGAACCTTTTTATATTGAAAGGCCACATTTTATTTAACCAAGATCCTATTAGGGCACATGCTGAGAATTTAACATATACAGCAAAATGTCATACTTTTGACATCATATTTACAAATTTTAATTCAAGCCTGCTAATATATGATCACTTTAAACAAAATAAAAATTCAACAAAGACACATCTATTTGTTTGGCAAAGTTGACAATGGAACTAATAATAACTGAAAAACTTAGACAACAAACCATTTAATGACTTTTTTGTGATTGCTTACTGCATGATAGGAATCGGATATTTGGTTCAAATGTCATTGACTGTAAATTCAATTGGTCATCCAGGTGAACAACCGTCATCTGAGATTTCAAGCGCATTTTAATTTGTGTCACATATGAAAATGTTGATTCACAACAGTAGATGGTGTCAAAACAAGACGGCATTCAACAAGCATGTTGACGTAGACTTGGGTATTCAATGACTTTTTTCCATATTTCAATGAGATCCTTCTTAGCACCAAATGGAGACTTCAGAATATTCTCTTCTGAGAGCTTAATCAAATCCATCTGTAAGTCATTAGATACTGTGGAAACATCAGCCAGGTGTGGTTGAAAAACTAGTTTCAGTGTGAAGTCATGTTTTTCAAAATCTGCCATCCTTTCATTGTATTCTTCAATCAGGGAGTCTAGAACAGTTGTGTATTCTTTCACTTCACATTTCCTTAATGATTTGCTTGTCGCCTGTTCATTAATTACCTTTGCCAGTTCAGGAAAGCGTTCAGCTGAAAGTTCCGATCGAATAAGGAGAGTTTTGAAAAATGTCAGATTTTTCTGAAATGCCTGGATTTTTAGGCACATATCATATATAGATTTCAGTTTACCTTGCAAAAAAAAATTCAGATCATTGACATTATATCACACAAAAATGCAGCATTTCTGCAGAAATCCTCTTTTGACAATTCACACAGTTTATTCAGTTCCTCAAAAAACTTGTGATTTGTTTTCACAAAGATAAAAGTTTTACAAGTGTTTGTCCTTGTGATAACCAGATCACTTTAGAATGATGTGGCAGATCCACGCTGATTGTTTCATCATCAAGCTGAAGCATGTTGCAAAATTGGCGATGCCATGATGCATTTGCTCGAATGTAGTTTACAGCATCTATAACCTTATTTAATGTGTCACTTAAAACAGTAGATTTGACACAGAGATTCTGTTGATGCAAAAGACAATGAAAGGAAATCCAAGTATCTGGATTTGGCAATTCAGTTTGTGGTAATGCAACAAATCCTTCACGTTTTCCTCTCATCAAAGGTGCACCATCTGTGCATACACTTGTTAAATTACATAAATTCTGTTTCACTTCACAGCATCTTTCTTTGAAGATAGTGAAGTTGTCAATTCCATATGTCCTCGCCGTAAGGGGGCACAAAGCCAGTAACTCGTCTTGGCGATGAAAATCCGGAGTTATAACACAAATAAAAATTAACATCTGCACAGAGTCAGTCATGTCAGTGGATTCACCCAACGCAATTGAATAATAAATGTTTTTGCTTTAGCGTATTGTGCGAAATTGTTCTGTTATACTGGGGGCTAATTCATGTTGCTGACCAGTTATGATCCTTCTTAAAAGAGGTAGTTTTTGTACTTATTAACCTTATCTGAATCTAAACATCCTACAACTTCAACAATGCATTCTTTTATGATTTATGCATCGCTAAATGGCTTATCTCTTCTTCCAAGTAATTTGCTACAGTGATGTCAGTCCCCTGCCCTGACATCATTTTAAATATTTACTGCTGCTGCTTTTGATAATTCATTTTCTTCAGTGCAGACCTTTGGGGTTCTCCATCCATTTCAGCATTATTATGGTCCTTGTGAGTTGCACAATGCTGATATGCATTGTATTTCTTCACTGCTGCAATTATGACGTTGCAGAGCAAACAGATCATTTTACCTTTCACAGCCACTACTTATACTGCAATTCTCATTCTTCATTGAATACTCTGTTCTCTTCCTTTAATATTCTTTGTTTAGTTTTTGACATGACCGGGTTGCCGGTAAAAATGTTTTAAATAGTGCACAGACTTAAAAAGGCAGATTTAATGTTTGCGCAAAAATAGGCATACGGCACTAGTAGCCCAAAAGACCACATGCAGTCTTAAGGCCACTGGTTCCCCATCCCTGTACTCGGCCATTGCCTCTTCATTGTGGTTATCATAGAGTCATTACAGCACAGAATGAAGTAACTGAGCCTATTGAGTCCAAGCTGGCACTACATGGAGCAATCCAGTCAGTTGCATTTCTTCATACCATTCCAAAAGCCCTCAAGTTTAATTCCCTCAGGTTTCCACCAATTTCCTTTGGAAATCATTGTTAATTTCTGCTCCCATTACCCTTGTAGTCAGCAAGTTTCCAGGTCATTTGCAAAGTGCAGGCAATGGATTGAGGTTATGTATCTGAAACTGGGCAATTTCCTAAACTTAATCATGATGCAATATATCTGGTTTTAAAAGAAAAATTGGTTTGTCCCACAATGAGCTATGCACATACAAGTTTTCAATAATTGGACAAAGGAACAAAGCAGGCAACAAAACACCAAACCATGATCCTGTCCTGGCTTCTATTCAATTCCCTGGTCAAGGTAACACCTCTACCAATCAGGATCCACTTGCCAACCAATCAGCACTCTTTCCTCAAACAGCACAAATGTTATTTCCTTTTACATTATATTCTAATGAATTATCCTAATGAGTACAAGATGGAAAGCTGAGAAGAAATGTGTCTCTTTCAGGAATCATCAACTTTAAATGGCTAATTATGTTCCCAGCTCATTTCTGGGGTTAGGACAAAAGGAGGACAGCTCTGGTCAACTCCAGATAATCAGGGGCCTCATGGTCAAAGACATCCCAACTCCCCCACTACCCTATCCCCAACTCCTCACTGGCTCTGTTGGTTCTGCTAAGTGGGCTACACACTTCAAAAGGAACATCATTTTCTGGCCAATGGTGGTTATTCTTGAAGGCAAAAAGGATTAGATATGAAATGTTTCTCAGTTTTCAATCTGGGGCTCTTGCACATTTGCTTGCTCCTAACCATACATGATTGTCACTGGCGTCTTGGCCTACACAGCTTGCTCAGGCAATGCAATATTGTGACACTCTTTCATGTGTTCCTATCTAGAAAATCAGTCAGGTTCCACCCTAAATTCACTTTCCCTAGGTAACTATATACTCCAAACTTCCAAACACTGTTCAAACATTTCATCCCCTTACTAGGTGAAACGTCTGCTTTCAAACCTCCCAACTTGGCGAACACACCATCTACAACCAGCACCCGAGCTACAGATTTTCACTCAAACCTTGAAGTGTTCAAACAGATCAGCCATAAAATCCAGTTGTGAAACAGTCCAGTGTTTGCCAGAAATTGGCTCAATCAACCAAGACCAGTAGTTATCACAAGTCACTTGATTTCTGAGAAGCCTGGACAAAAAACATCTCAATGTCTTTTCAGCTATCTTTAAAACAAATCCATAATCCTTGAACTTAAATCTTCAAAAACTGTTAATGTGAAGTAGTTTAATAACAAGAGTCCTGTGCTAAGCAGGGAAGGGTCAGGCTCCCAGAGCCTCCCAAAGCTCTTCAGATCAAATGAAGTACTCTATTAAAATGTAGACATTTGTATTTATGTTTTTGTATATTTGATTCATGAACAGCAAGTTCCCATAATGGTCAGATGCTTCGCTCTAGGTGTTATATTGGAGGTAAATATCAAGCCAGTGTATCCATACAGAAGGATTATTGCTTTATTGGATTCTATTTCTGGACAATATTTGCCTTGTTTTGTATTATCTGAAGATATTTGCTCAAATCCCTGTAGCATGGACATGGCGGTGTATCAGTAGTGCCGCTAGCTTGGAAACCCAGGCTAATGATCCACGTATAATTAAAATTCACATTTCCCTCTCCCCACCAGCCATTGATCAATCATAGACTGTTGTTACAAGCCTCGCTATTTCACTGCCCTTAGCTCACTGACTTACTGAGACATACAGCAGAAAAACAGACCTTTTGTTCCAACCAGTTCATGCCAACCATAATCCCAAACTAAACTAGTGAACCAACCTGCGCGAGGCCCATATCATTCCAAATATTTAATTAGCTTATCAAAATGTCCATGAAGCATTGTAACTTTGCTCGCAGCCACCATAAGACTATGAGACATAGAAGCAAAAATTAGGCCATTCAGCCCATCATATCTGCTCTACCATTCAATCATAGCTGTTAAATTCCTCAACCCCATTCTCTCACATTCTCCCCATAACCCTTGATCCCCTTGATAATCAAGAACCTATCAACTTCAATCTTGAACGTACTCACTGACCTGGCCTCCACAGCTTTCTGTGACAGTGAATTCCATAGATTCACCACTCTCTGGCTGAAGACGTTTCTCCTTATCTCCGTTCTAACAGGGTTTTCCCTTGACTCTACGGCTGTGCCATCAGATCCTCGACCCTCCTACCGATGGAAACATCTTCCCATTCAGTATTCAGCAGACCATTCAGCATTCTCTAAGTTTCAATTAGATCCACTCGTCCTTCTAAACTCAATCGAGTATAGACCCAGAGTCCACAAATGTTCCTCATAGTTAAGCTTTTAATTCCTGCGACCATTCTCGTGGCCTCTGCTGAACCCACTCCAGGGCCACTACATCTTTCCTGTGATGAACAGAGACCACTGTCTGTGTAAAAATATTGCCCCTCATGACTTTTTCAAATCTTTCTCCTTTCACCTTAAACCACAGCAATGTGGTTGGCTCTTGGAAGCCCTCTGAAATATGGCATCAAGACACCCAGTTCAATACCCCAGCTATTCACCGAGTTCAATACCCCAGCAATCCACCGAGTTCAATACCCCAGCAATCCACCCAGTTCAATACCCCAGCAATCCACCCAGTTCAACAGCACAGCAATCCACCCAGTTCAATATCCCAGAAACCCACCCGCTTCAATACCCCAGCTATCCACCCAGTTCAATACCCCAGCTATCCACCCAGTTCAATACCCCAGCTATCCACCCAGTTCAATACCCCAGCAATCCACCCAGTTCAATAGCACTGGTATCCCCCCAGTTCAATACCGCAGCTCTCCACCCAGTTCAATAGCACAGCTGTCCACCCAGGTCAATACCCAGTTTTTCCACCCAGTTCAATACCCAGCAATCCACCCAGTTCAATACCCAGCTATTCACCCAGTTCAATACCCCTGCAACCCACCCAGTTCAATACGCCAGCAACCCACCCAGTTCAATAAGCCAGCAATCCGCTCAGTTCAATACCCAGGTTTTCCACCCAGTCCAATACCCCAGCTATTTACCCAGTTCAATACCCCAGCAATCCACCCAGTTCAATAGCACTGGTATCCCCCCAGTTCAATACCCCAGCTATCCACCCTGTCCAATGCCCCAGCTATCCTCTCAGTTCAATACCCCAGCTTTTCACCCAGTTCAATACCTCAGCTTTCCACCCAGTTCAATACCGCAGCTATCCACCCAGTTGATTACCCCAGAAATCCACCCAGTTCAGTACCCCAGGAATCCACCCAGTTCAACACCCATCTATGCACCCAGTTCAATACCCCAGAAATCCACACAGTTCAATACCGTAGCTATCCACCCAGTTCAATGCCCCAGCTATCCACACAGTTCAATACCCCTGGTATCTCCCCAGTCCAATGACGCAGCTATCCACCCAGTTCAATACCCCCCGCTATTCACCCAGTTCAGTACCCCAGCTATCCACCCAGTTCAATAGCACTGGTATACCCCCAGTTCAATACCGCAGCTCTCCACCCAGTTCAATACCTCAGCTTTCCACCCAGTTCAATATCGCAGCTATCCACCCAGTTGATTACCCCAGAAATCCACCCAGTTCAATACCCCAGCAATCCACCCAGTTCAATTCCCCAGCTATCCACCCAGTTCAATACCCAGCTTTTCCACCCAGTTCAATACGTCAGCTTTCCACATAGTTCAATACCACAGCTATCCACCCAGTTCAATACCCAGCTTTTCCACCCAGATCAATACCACAGCTATCCACCCGATTCAATACCCCAGAAATCCACCCAGTTCAATACCCCAGCAAACCACCCAGTTCAACAGCACAGCTATCCACCCAGTTCAATACCCCAGCTAGCCACCCAGTTCAATACCCCACTATCCACCCAGTTCAATACCCCAGCTATCCACCCAGTTCAATGCCCCAGCTATCCACCCAGTTCAACACCACAGCTATCGACCCAGTTCAATACCCCAGCTATCCACCCAGTTCAATACCCCAGCTATCCACCCAGTTCAATACCCCAGCAATCCACCCAGTTCAATACCCCAGCAAACCACTGAGTTCAATACCCCAGCTATTCACCCAGTTCAATACCCCAGCAATCCACCCAGTTCAATACCCCAGCAATCCACCCAGTTCAATGGCACAGCTATCCACCCAGTTCAATACCCCAGCAATCCACCCAGTTCAATACCCCAGCAATCCACCCAGTTCAATGGCACAGCTATCCACCCACTTCAATACCCCAGCAATCCACCCAGTTCAATACCCCAGCAAACCACTGAGTTCAAAACCCCAGCTATTCACCCAGTTCAATACCCCAGCAATCCACCCAGTTCAATACCCCAGCAATCCACCCAGTTCAATGGCACAGCTATCCACCCAGTTCAATACCCCAGCAATCCACCCAGTTCAATACCCCAGCTATCCACCCAGTTCAATACCCCAGCACCCAGTTCAATACCCAGCTTTTCCACCCAGTTCAATACCCCAGCAATCCACCCAGTTCAATACCCCAGCTATTCACCCAGTTCAATACCCCAGCAATCCACCCAGTTCAATACCCCAGCAATCCACCGAGTTCAATACCCCAGCTATTCACCCAGTTCAATACCCCAGCAATCCACCCAGTTCAATAGCACTGGTATCCCCCCAGTTCAATACCCCAGTTATCCACCCTGTCCAATGCCCCAGCTATCCTCTCAGTTCAATACCCCAGCTTTCCACCCAGTTCAACACCCCAGCAATCCATCCAGTTCAATACCTCAGCTTTCCACCCAGTTCAATACCTCAGCTTTCCACCCAGTTCAATACCGCAGCTATCCACCCAGTTGATTACCCCAGAAATCCACCCAGTTCAATACCCCAGGAATCCACCCAGTTCAATACCCATCTATGCACCCAGTTCAATACCCCAGAAATCCACACAGTTCAATACCGTAGCTATCCACCCAGTTCAATGCCCCAGCTATCCACACAGTTCAATACCCAGCTTTTCCACCCAGTTCAATACCCCAGCTATCCACCAGTTCAATACCCCAACTATCCACCCAGTCCAATGCCCCAGCTATCCACCCAGTTCAGTAAGCCAGCAATCCTCCCAGTTCAATGCCCCAGCAATCCACCCAGTTCAATACCCCAGCTCTCCACCCAGTTCAATACCCCAGCAATCCACCCAGTTCAATAGCACAGCAATCCACCCAGTTCAATACCCCAACTATCCACTCAGTTCAATAGCACAGCTATCCACCCAGTTCAATACCCCAGCTATCCATCCAGTTCAATAGCACATCTATCCACCCAGTTCAATACCCCAGCTCTCCACCCAGTTCAATACCCAGCAATCCACCCAGTTCAATGCCCCAGCAATCCACCCAGTTCAATACCCCAGCAGTCCACACAGTTCAATACCCAGCTATCCACCCAGTTCAATGAAGGATGAGCAACAAATGCTGGTTTTGTCAGCGATTCCCACATCCCCAGGGTTTCACCCCGGTCAGCGGTGGATATTAACTACAACTGGGCATCATTGCGGTGTGTCCTCAGTTCACACCGTTGGCCGGAATGAGCTGTTTTATTAGGGACTGTTGATATATTGTCTCATCTCCTCTTGCACGACGTTTCTATTCGGCCTGTATGTAAAAGGGAATTTGGCGCAGGTTCCAATAACGATCGGGCGATGCATCGAGATACTTCGATCCTTTCCCTCCCTTGGGCTGGGGTGGGCTGGGGCGTGTCCTGCCCATCAGGCAGTTTCCATTGCACCGATTCCTGGCTATACCCACACCCCCCATCCAAACGACGCCACTACACACCGAAATAGCGCGTCCGTGACAACCGCTCGCCCCAGCAACAGCTGAGAGAAGTTTCAAAAACAGCGCTGAGAAGGCACACACAGTAGAACCTCGCAACAGATGCCTGCAGTTCTGCTTTTCGAACAAATGCGTTGCCCTATTTAACAGTTTCCCTGCAAGTTTCTTTTCCCCTCCCTCACTGGGCCGGTAGGCTCGACTGGGATCTTGAAAGGATACAGTATCTTACTTCTCCACGGTACACACGACCCAAAGTGAACTCGGGGCCAAAGAGCAAGGAAGCGAGGTTCGATGTCTTTCTCCCCAGATTCTCCGTTCTTCCCAGACCGACACCTCTCTCCTGTTTCCAGCTTGTCCTTCAATCTCGACAGTCTGACCTGCCAGGAAAGGTGAGATGTCAGCTCTGAGTTCATCAGCATCCCCAGTTGATAGCTCATTTTTGAAAAGCATATTTTAATTTTAATGGTAGTGGGAACTGCAGATGCTGGAGAATCTTTGATATAACAAGGTGTAGAGCTGGATGAACACAAGCAGGTCGAGCAGCATCAGAGGACCAGGAAAGCTGACGTTTTCTTACTTTTTTTACTGTTTATGTGTTGTGGGTATCACTGGCTGGTTGTAGCCATGTTTATTGCCCATGTCTAATTGCCCCTTGAGAAAGTGGGGAGATGAGTGGCTTTTTCCAACTATAAAAATACTCACAATTCTGTCAGGGAAGGTGTTCTAAGATTTTGTCTCATCTCATTGCTCAGATCTTCAAAAATAGGATTTGGGGTATTATACTGAAGTTGTAAAGGACTGTGGTGACGCCTCTTCTGGAACACTGTGTCCGGTTCTGGTTGCCCTAATATAGGAAGGATATTATTAAGCTGGAAAGGTTTCTGAAGAGATTTAGCAGGATGATACCTGGGACAGAGGGCTTGAGTTATAAGGAAAGGCTGAATAGGCTGGACTTATTTCATTGGTATGTAGGAGGTTGAGGAGCTACCTTATAAAAGACTTTATAAAAGATCTTAAAGTCAGGGAACACTTAGGAAGCAGTGATCATAATATGGTAGAGTTCAGTCTGCAGTTTGAAAGAGAGAACGCAAAATCGAATGTAATGGTGTTACAGTTAAATAAAGGTAATTACAGGAGCATGAGAGAGAAACTGACGAATATCGACCAGAAGCAGAGCCTAGCAGGGAAGACAGTAGAGCAACAATGGCAGGAGTTTCTGGGTGTATTGGGGACACAGTACAGAGATACATCCCAAAGAAAAGAAAGATTGTCCGGGGTGGGATTAGACAGCCATGGCTGACAAAGGAAGTCAGGAAATGTATCAAATCAAAAGAGACAGCCTATAAAAGGGCCAAGAGCACTGGGGAATCAGAAGATTGGGAAGGCTTCAAAAACAGAGGATAACAAAGAGAAAAATAAGGAAGGAGAGGACCAATATGAAGGTAGGCTAGCTAGTAATATTAGAAATGATAGTAAAAGCTTCTTTCAATAGATAAGAAACAAACGAGAGGCAAAAGTAGACATTGGGCCGCTCCAAATTGATGCTGGAAGGCTAGTGATGGGAGATAAAGAAATGGCTGAAGAACTTAGTAAGTACTTTGTGTCAGTCTTCACAGTGGAAGACATGAGTACTATGCCAACAATTAGGGAGAGTCAAGGGACAGAGTTGAGTACCATAGGCATTACAAAAGAGAAAGTGCTAGAAAAGCTACAGGGTCTAAAAATTGATAAATCTCCTGGCCCCGATGGGCTACATCCTAGAGTTCTGAGGGAGGTGGCTGAGGAAATAGCAGAGGCTTTGGTTTTGATCTTTCAAAAGTCACTGGAGTCTGGGAAAATCCCAGATGATTGGAAAATCGCTGTTGAAACTCCCTTGTTTAAGAAAGGATCAAGACAGAAGATGGAAAATTATAGGCCGATTAGCCTAACCTCAGTTGTTGGTAAAATTCTAGAATCCATCGTTAAGGATGATATTTCTAAATTCTTGGAAGTGCAGGGTCGGATTAGAACAAGTCAGCATGGATTTAGTAAGGGGAGGTCGTGCCTGACAAACCTGTTAGAATTCTTTGAAGAGATAACAAGCAGGTTAGACCAGGGAAACCCAGTGGATGTTATCTATCTAGACTTCCAAAAGGCCTTTGATACGGTGCCTCACGGGAGGCTGCTGGGTAAGGTTGGGCCCATGGTATTCGAGGTGAGTTACTGGCTTGGATTGAGGATTGGCTGTCTGACAGAAGGCAGAGAGTTGGGATAAAAGGCTCTTTTTCAGAATGGAAACCAGTGACAAGTGGTATCCCGCAGGGCTCAGTACTGGGGCCGGAGCTGTTCACTTTATATATTAATGATCTGGATGAAGGGACTGGGGGCATTCTGGCAAAGTTTGCCGATGATACGAAGTTGGGTGGACAGGCAGGTGGCACTGAGGAGGTGGGGAAGCTGCAGAAAGATTTGGACAGTTTAGGAGAGTAGTCCAGGAAATGGCTGATGAAATTCAACGTCAGCAAATGCGAGGTTTTGCACTTTGGAAAAAAGTATACTAGCATGGACTATTTTCTAAAAGTGAGAAAATTCATAAAGCCGAAGTACAAAGGGATCTGGGAGTGTTGGTCCAGGATTCTCTAAGGGTTAACTTGCAGGTAGAGTCTGTGATTAAGAAAGCGAATGTAATGTTGTCACTTATCTCAAGAGGGTTGGAATATAAAAGCAGCGATGTGCTTTTGAGGCTTTATAAAGCTCTAGTTAGGCCCCATTTAGAATACTGTGTCCAATTTTGGGCCCCACACCTCACGAAGGACATACCGGCGCTGGAGCATGTCCAGCGGAGATTCACACGGATGATCCCTGGAATGGTAGGCCTACCATATGATGAACGGCTGAGGATCCTGGGATTGTATTCATTAGTGTTTAGAAGATTGAGGGGAGAACTAATAGAAACATGCAAGATAATGCATGGCTTAGAAAGGGTAGACGCTGGGAGGTTGTTTCCATTCGCCGGGGAGACTAGGACCCGTGGATACAACCTTAGAATTAGAGGGGGTCAATTTAAAATGGAAATGAGGACACATTTCTTCAGCTAGAGAGTGGTGGGCCTGTGGAATTCATTGCCACGGAGCGCAGTGGAGGCCGGGACGTTAAATGTCTTCAAGGCAGAGATTGATAATTTCTTGATCTCACAAGGAATTAAAGGCTACGGGGAGAGTGCGGGTAAGTGGAGTTGAAATGCCCATCAGCCGTGATTAAATGGCGAAGTGGACTCGATGGGTCGAATGACCTTACTTCCACTGCTATGTCTTATGGTCTCATGGTCTTATAGAGGTTTATAAACTTATGAGGGGTATAAATAAGGTGAATGGGAGGTGTCTTTTTCCCTAGGGTGGGGAATTCAAGACTTGGTGACATATTTATAAGGTGAGAGGAGAAAGATTTAACAACTGCTAGAGGAAATGGTGGATGTGGGTACAATCAAAATGTTTAAAAGACATTTAGGTAAGTAAGTTAATAAGAAATGTTTGGAGAGATATTGGCCAAGCGCAGGCAGGGGTGAGTAGTTTAGTTTGGGAACATGGTCGGCACGGACTGGTTGGACCGAAGGGTCTGTTTCCATGTTCTATGACTCTATGATTCAATGACTGTATGACACAGAAAGAAAGGAATGGCGATATTGGAGGAGAACTTACAGGTGGTAACATTCCCATGTGCCTGCTGTTCTAGTCCTTCCAGGTGGGGGAGGTTGTGGGTTTGGAAAGTGCTGTTAGAGGAGCTTTGGTGTGTTGTTGAAATGCATCTCGTAGATGCTACACACTGCTGCAACTGAGCATTGGTGGTGGAGGGATGGAATGTTGAATTCATTGTTGGTTGAGGTGCTAATCAAATGGACTGCTCTGTCCCGAATTCTTAATGTGAGAGAGACTTTATTTGTATAGCACCTTTTTGACCCTTGCTATCTCAATATGCTTGACAGCCAAGGATATACTTTTGAAATGTACTCCGTAGTATTAAATGAAAAATTAACATGTAGAAGTTTAGAACATGTGTTTAATGTGTAAAAGGTTAAAGTCAGACAACAAAATCTCATTCTTGTGGTTTGTCGATAACGTGACCAATGTTGGCCCATTATTGGCTAATAATTCTCTAAAAATCCTGTGTAGTTAGTCCCACTCCACCTCCAAGTTCTCCAAATCTCTGAGAATATTTCAGTTTCAATTCTTTATCAAATTCCTCTTCTGACATTTGAATCTGCTTCCACTGGTGTTTCAGACAGTGTATTCCAGGTTCCAGGTCCGTAAAAAGGCTCCTCCATCTCTGGTTCAGTTGCATGCTTGAAACAAAGCATTTACAGCAGAGAAACAAATCATTTCGCCCACCAGGTCAATGCTGGTGCTCGTTCTCTACATAAACTTCCATTTCACTTCATCTAAACCCTCCAACATCCTCTTTTGGATGGAAATGCTGCCATGGTTTGTTTTCTGGTTCCAAAGAATTAGTGACCACTTCTGCACTCCCAAGCAAAGAAATGAATTTTGATTTTCCCAATCAGTTTTCATGGAGGCTTCAATTGTTGATGAGCTTGGGTTCACTGGCTGCAAATGCAATGGGCTCTCTGCTAACTGTTTAAAAATTGCAAGCAGGCCATTCGACCATGAGGGGTATCACAGCAGACAGAGCATGATCATATTCCCATCTAATATTTACATACACTTTGTGGCTTTCAACTCAGTACAGATCGAGAACTGAAGCCATGGCCTGTCTGTTTCCACCTTACAAACTGAGTTGGCAGCCATACACATCTCTCATTCAGAAGGCATGGATTCAGGCCCCAATTCCAGTACATGCTGTCAATCCCTGGCCCAATGCTGGGGGATTGCTACCCTGTCAGAGAGGTCAATACTTTTCCGCTGAGATATTAAAATAAAGCTGAATATGCAGTCTAATACGAAGCTGGGTTCATAAGAGAACAGAAGAGTTGTCCCCAATGTCCAGGACAAAATTTATCCCCTAACTAACATCATAAAGAGATCAAGTCCAAAGATGTTCAGTTTATGTGGACTGGCCATGCTAAATTATCGCAAAATGTCGAGGGCTGTGCAGGCAAGGTGGATTAACCATGGGAAATGTGGGGTACAGGTATAGGGTCAGGGGCTAGGTTAGGGGTTGATGCTCTTTGGAGGGTTGGTGCAGACTCAATGGGTTGAATGACCTCTTTCTGCACTGTAGGGATTCTGTCATTGGTCCATTGTCACATTGTTGTTTGACGAGTGCAAATTTGCTGACATCTCACCTACATTACAATAGTAACCACACTTCAAAAACGCATAGTTTGTCTTTTTATTAAGTAATTCTGATGATGTTATAGAAATGAAATGTCACATTTAGAGGACAGTATGTCTGACAGTGCAGCACTCCTTCAGCAATACAAGCTGACAATTGGAATGCGAAAGTATATTCACTGAACACAGGAAGGTCGTCAAACAGGTAACCCTAGAATTTCTTGAGATAAATTCATCATCTTGGACGGCCAGTGTTTATGGGAAGTATCACTTCTTTGAGCGTACTCCACAATTATTTTTCAGGCAGATGATATTTCAGGCAGGAGACTTAAAAATAAGGCACATGCTTGATATATGCAAAAATATATTTGGCCTTGTTCAAGTTTTCTCCACTGCTCATTAATGTTTATTGTTCCTGCAACTCAGTAACACCCCGAAGCGCAGACTCAAGCTTTCCCCCGAGAGTGGAAACCCAAGCCCCGAGGCCTTGCCAGTTGCCACGGATACCAAAACTCCTACAGGTCTGTACAGGTCGTGCTCAGCTGGTAAATTGGGCCTGTTGCCATGGTTTCAGCATTCTGTTAGGGACAATGGGAGAGGGGTTGATAGCGGTGCAACAGAGGGCTTTGCGCAAAAGGATTGTTGACGGAGAGCAGCCAAGGGGGTTCTGCATTGTGCATTTATTGTTTCTGCAAGAGGCTGCAGGCCCAATGCAAGCCTCAGAATACAAGAGGCAGAGTTTGCAGATCTATTATAAAACTGTCTCTGTGTGCAATTGTGAGTTTGATGCAGACTGTTTGTAGGACCTGTCTTTGCATATTTTTCCTGCATTGCAAAGAAAAAAACCACTTGACCATATTGGAGTTTAAACTCCATGTGAACCTGCCCATTCTTCCCTAAATGCTATCATATTCCTCTACTCCTTTCTCCATTCATATGTTAGCTTCCTCTTAAATATATCTTATGCCTCTTCATTGTGGTCCTGTATTCTATCTATCCAGTTAAGAAATTCCTCTTAAATTTCTTATTGGATTTATGTCACTATGTTGTTATTTTATTGGTCCATTGTTTTGTGCTCCCTATCTAGTGGAAACAACATCTCTACATTAATCGTGTTGATCCCTTTACAATTTTGAACTCTTTAGGCCCCTCAGTCATAAATATCTCTAGCCTTCTCAATCTTTTCAGGCAATAATAACAAGCCTAATGTTAACTAGTCTTTCTCAAAATGGGTGTTGTATGTTTAAAATTGGGAAGGAAAACCGGTAAAACCTGGAAGTGCCAGAATTGCTCCAAACTCATTTTGCAAACCTTCATATGGAACTCCAGTTCTAACCATTACCATCATTTCCAAGATTGAATATGTTTTTATTGGTTGTCCTATAGTTCTGTTATCACCCAAGGAAGTTTTTGGTACCATACCTCTTTATCCTTTTAGAAAAAAACAGGAACTGTTCACAATACACCCAAGTGTGGTCTATCCAAAGTTGTGTACAAATGTGGAATATGGCCATTTCTGGTTAGGCCAGCAGACATTGCCCATCCCTAATTGCCCAGAGTCAACTACATTGCTGTGCATCTGGAGTCACATGTAGGCCAGGACAGTAAATTTCCTCCCCAAAAGGACATTAGTGAAGTAGATGTCAACTGGTAGTCGTTATCTGGCCACCATTAAGCTAGCTTCTAATTCCATATTTTATTGAATTAAAATTCCACCATTTGGGATTTTAATCCATGACCCCAGAACATTAGCTTGGTCTTTATGAATTACCAAGCTTGTGACATCACTACACCACCTCCCCACAATCTGCAACAACTTTTCCACAATGACTAATATTGAAGTGTGGAATTCCTTGTAATATGTTGTGAAAGCAAGACCTCACAAGCAAAACATTAGCAAGGTTAATTAAGACTAGCATGTTGGCCAACAAATCTCTGTGGACTTCTTCAAGTTTGGAATATGGCAATCCAAATGAGGGCCTGGATAGTGTGTGTAGGGTGTGATTTGAACCTACAGTGGTCTGAAACCACAGTATGACCCACTGAGCCACGGCTGACATTTACAGACCCTCAAGGTGTTCCTTTGCATTGTGGTAGGGGAGGTAGTGAGGGAGTGGTAATATCACTGGACTAGTAATTCAGCATCTCAAGCTAATGTTCTGGGGATATGGGTTTGAATCCCACTCTGGCTTTGGTGAATCTGACTTCAGTAAAAATCTGGAGTCAAGAACTAACCTCATCAGGACGATGTAACCTCTGTCAATTGTTGTAAAAGCCCATCTGGTTCAATGATGCCCTTTACTGAATGAAATCTGCAGTTCTTACCCAACCTACATGTGATTTCAGATGCTGAGCAACATGGTTGACTCTTAACTCCCTTATGGTCAATAAATGCTGTATAGCCAGCAACACCTATCCTCACATGAATGAATTAGAAAGGGAAAAGCACCAGAGGACTTCCTGAAACAGCGATAGAAAGGGATTCAGGGACTCTGCACAAGTAATTTATTTGGATGTCTTCTATTACAGGTCCACCTCCCAGGTCACCATGTAGACTTGATACAAAGAGCATGAAGAAAGGGTATGTCTCCAGGATGCAACCACATGACATTTCAATCTGATGTCTGTCCATTCTGTAATGAACCTTTCTATATTGTGTCTATGTGTGTGTCTGGGCTTTTCATTTCCATTCATCACTGGAAGAAGCAGGATATATTGTGCAGAGAAGGTGCTTGCTGGCCTTCTTCTAAACTTCAGAGGGCAATAGAGGGTCAGCCATATTGGTGTGAGACTGGAGTCACATGTAGGCCCTGACCAGGTAAGGATGGCAGGCTTCCTTCACCAAAGGACTTTGGTGAATCCACTGAGCTTACATGACGATACAACAGGTTCATAATCATTTTTACTATGGGTGGCACTGATGGGACCAAGGGGTTGGCTAATCACACTGACCACTAGCCCTGACATGGGAATGAAAGGCAAAGTGCTGACTGAAGCCAGATAAAGCTGTTTGGGATGTAAATTTACGACAGTGCAGCCAGTAACAGCAGGGATATGATCAAGTTTGGAATATTTGCAGATTGTGAGGAGGTGGTATAGTGATGTCACTAGCTTGGTAATCCATAAAGACCAAGCTAATGTTCTGGGGTCATGGATTCAAATCCCAAATGGTGAAATTTTAATTCAATAAAATATTCAGGTGATGAAGCAGGAAATCCTGCCACCCAAAACTCCTATCCATGATGGAGGCTGAAACACCAGCACCAGGACTAAGCAAGTGCTGCAGTTATGGAATCATAGAAACCCTACAATGTAGAAGCAGGCTATTCGGCTCATTGAATCCATACTGACCCTCAAAGAGCATCTCACACAGATCCACCCCATCCCTGTAACCCTGTATTTCCCATGACTAATCCATCTACACACCCCTGGGCAATACAGCTAATTTAGCATGGCCAGTCCACCTAACCCACACATCTTCAGACAGCAGTGTTGAAGGTGCTGTGCTATAGGTCAGACATTAAGCTGAGGTGGTGTTTTCACTCCCAGCTTGAATTAGAAGAATGCATGACACTATTTTGAAAAAGAGCAGGTGAGCTCCACCTGGTGTATTGATTCTTCAATAAAAATTTCGAAAACACAGACATTCTAGTTATTACTGGTAGCAGGAACTTCCTGTATGCAAGTCAGCTCTTGCACTGCCTACTGTATAACAGTGGCTACACTTCAAGAATGTACTTCATTGACTCGTATTGTTCCTTTATTCATTCATGGGATGACAGCACTGTTGGCTAGGCAGCATTTAGTGCCCATCCCTAATTGCCCAGAGGGCAGTTATGAGCCAACCACATTGCTGTGGGTCTGGAGTCACATGTAGGCCAGACCAGGTAAGGATGGTAGATTCCTTCCCTAAAGGGCATTAGTGAACCAGATGGGCTCTTCTAATAAGCGACAATGGATTCATGGTCATTATTATATTCTTAATTCCAGACATTTATTGAATTCAGATTCCACCATCTGCAATAGCAGGATTTGAACCCAGGTCCCCAGAACATTATCAGGGTCTCTGGAATAACATTACAGCGATAATACCAATCGGCCGTTACCACCGGTAGGTGGATTAGTCATGGAACTGTGGTATGTTTGGGATCTACTGAGATCATAAAAAGTGTGAGAGGAATGCAAGCTTTTGTTTGAAGAATAGCCAAATGAGCCTCTGGGGAGTCGGCTGGAGGGCATGGTGTTATGCTCCAGGATGAGTCAAAATCTTCAGCATTGGGAAGAGAGGGAATTCTTAAACTACAGGATTTAATTCCATTGGATTTATGTGCATAATAATGTTGCTGTCTCCTTGCAGACAGACTCCATCAAGGCGCACAATCTCCAAGCCGGTGAGTTACAAAAAGACTTCTGTTCATTTCATAGTGCACTCATAAATTGAGATAAAATCAGAAATTGCTGAAAAAACTCAGCAGGCCTAGCAGCATCTGTGGAGAGAAAGGAGAGTTAACATTTCGGGTCGTGTGACCCTTCTTCAGAAGTAACAATTGGGACTGCTGAAAATAGAGATCTTGTTGAAACTTTTCATCTTCTTCACATCAGGACAACGGACAAGAAAGTGTCAACCTAAAAGGAAAATAACATTTTATACTAGATGGGAAGAGAGTGGTAGTTGGTTGACTGGTAGGTACAGGCATTGTAGTGGAGAATGCAACAGTTAGGATTTTTCCTTAAATTCATTCATGGGATGAGGGTGTCACTGGCCAGGCAGCATTTATTTCCCATCCCTAATTACCCAAATGGCAGTTAAGAGTCAACCACATTGCTGTGGGTCTGGAGTCACATGTAGGCCAGACCAAGTAAGGATGGAGTTTCTTTCCTTAAAGGACATTAGTGAACCAGGTGCTTTTTCAAACCATTGACGGTGGATTCTTGGTCACCATTAGACTCTTAATTCCAGATATTTATTGATTTCAAATCCCACCATCTGCTGTGGCAGGATTCAAACCTGGGTCCACAGAATATTATCTAGGTCTCTGGACTAACAGTCCAGCAATAATACCACTAGGCCATCACTTCCCCTAATGATTAGTAAACTTTTTTTTCCCAACAGCCAGTGCTGGCAAGATTCAAAATTCAATGTCCAACATTGGATGTGAATCCACAACAATATTCTTGACAGCATTTGTCAAATAATCCAGAGTGTATTAATCATTACACTGATGTCACTTTAGGATTGTAATGCGGGCTGAGAGTGTGATGCACTTTCATGTACTGGAAGCTATATATATTGATACACAGGGCCCTGTTCTTTACAGATAGAAAGAACTTTTATGCATACTACCTGTTTTAACTACAAAACAGCTACCAGTGTTCTCTTGTTCGAGGCAATTCTTTGACCAGTCGGAGATTTAAAATTTAATAAAACTATTAGTTAGCTGTCAGTCATCATCTAACTTGTGCATTCTTCATGGCAACATTTTTAACAATCAAGCACTCAGCACCCAATTCTCCTATAGTGTTCAATGTTGTTTTTCCTGACATTTGTATGGCTTATTAATTATCCTGATGAATGAAGACCAAAGCTTCAACACATTTTTTTCAGCAACATACAAAATGACTATTTGTGCACTCCAAATGACTTAAGTTACCCCCCACTATGATTATAAGTTAGTCATCAATAATGTTAGAGTTCGATGATAGTATAAGATAATGACAAAGGTTAAAAGAGTGCCTTTTTAAACTCATGCTAAAGAGATACTCAATGTTTACAGCCCATAGATACAACATTGTAGACAACGCTTTATATATCAGGCTTCCGTTCCAAAAGCTTAACTAAAAATTTGAGAACTGGGCATTGCAAAGGAAATATATGGAAACACATGACATATACTGATTATATAATCCACTTTACTATCAATCCTGGGGACTACCCAAATACCAAAGGCAAAGAAGAATTGAAACCAGTTAAAGCCTTTTTTGGTGAAGCAGGGAGGGAAGCAAGGAAATAACTCAACCAGGGCAGGCAGGCTAATTCAATTCCCATTTTAAAATCATGCATTCTGTCCTTGTTTTTAGACTGCTGTGATTTGACTTTACCTGCTATATCTATCTTTAATACAATTTTAATAATTGATCCACCATTCATTGTTGTTTGTGGAAGAGAGTTCCAAAACTCTACCAGACTTTGGATGAAGAAATGTTTCAGAATTTCGCTCCTCTAAGATCTTCCTAGAATCCTTAGCCTTTGCCCCAGTCCTTGATCCCCCAACCAAAGGAAATAGTTTCTCAAATAAAATCTGGAAGTGCTGGAGAAACTCAGCAGCTCTAACAGGGTCTGTGGAGAGAGAAACAGAGTTAATGTTTTGAATCTGAGGTGGCTCCTCTGCAGGAACATAATTTATATATAACCTATCAGCATCAACATTTTAAAGCTTGAATCAAATCATACAGTAAATTCAAGGGAATATAACCTGTGTTTGTTTAATCTCTCCTCATGGCATAATCCTCATGTCTAGGTATTGTCCTGGTAAATCTGTTGATCCCAGTATCTCCCCCCTAAGGTCAGTGCCCAAAACTGCTATTAGTGATTCCAGGTATGGGCTTAGCAGAGCAGAAGAATGATATTTGTATCATTCATATACTTGAGATATAAAGGTCAGTATTCCACTTTTGATTATTTTATGTACCATTCATGACATTATAATGCTTGATATACCTGGACCACAAATTTATTTGGATCTCGAGATAATGGGAATTGCAGACGCTGGAGAATCCGAGATAACAAAGTGTGGAGCTGGATGAACACAGCAGGCCAAGCAGCAGAGGAGCAGGAAAGCTGACGTTTCGGCCCTTTCTGAAGAAGGGTCTAGGCCCGAAACGTCAGCTTTTGTGCTCCTGAGATGCTGCTTGGCCTGCTGTGTTCATCCAGCCTCACATTTTATTATCTTTATTTGGATCTCCACTGTTTGCAGCTTTTTGTAGGAATTCCCTTGTTTTCTCTCTTGAGATCCAAAGTGAATGAACTCACATCTGCCTACTTTAAAATCCATTGCCATAGTTTTGTCAAATGAATTAATTTATCAGTTTCTGTATAATGTTATACTTCCAACAACATTGCTTACAACCTTTGTGTCATCAGAAAGTTTTGCATTTGTGTTTTTTTAATGGAGGCGTAAAGATGAACAGCATGGAAACAGCCCCTGATTTTGTAAACCTCTATAAGGTCGCCCCTCAGCCTCTGATGCTCCAAGAGAACAGCCCCAGCCTATTCAGCCTCTCCCTATAGCTCAAACCCTCCAAGCCTGGCAACATCTTTGCAAATCTTTTCTGAACCCTTTCAAATTTCAGAAATCTTTTCTGTAGCAGAGACCAGAATTAAATGCAATATTTCAACAGTAGCGGAACCAATGTCCTGTACAGCTGCAACATGACCTCCCAACTTCTATACTCAATGCACTGACCAATAAAGGCAAGCGTACCAAATGCCTTCTTCACCATCCTGTCTACCTGCAACTCCAATTTCAATGAGCTATGAACCTGCACCCCAAGTTCTCTTTGTTCAGCAGCACTCCCCAGGATCCTACAATTAAGTGTATAAGTCCTGCCCTCATGTGCCTTGCCAAAATGCAGCACCTCACATTTAGCAAAATTAAAATACATCAGTCAATCCTCAGCCCATTGGCCCATCTGATCAATGCCCTAGTGTAGTTTGAGGTAACCTTCGTAACTGTCGACTACACCTCCAATTTCGGTGTCACCCTCAAACTTACCAACCATAACTTCGCATCCAAATCACTTATGTAAATGACAAAAAGCAGTGGACTCAGCACCAATCTATGGGGCACAGCCACTGGTCACAGGCCTCCAGTCTGAAAAGCAACCCTCCACCCTCAGCTGAGTTGTTCAGAGTGAATTCTGAGTGAATAATTGAGGGCCAGACATGGATCTTTGATGGACGCCAATATTCTGTCAATTGCAAAAGATGTCCATTATCTCCTCCTGTCTCCTGCTGCTCAGCCAGATTCCCAATGAGGTCAATATTTTGACATTAATTCCATAAGCTGCGAATTTGGCTGAGAGTTTCTTATGTTTCTTTATTTAATCCTTTTGGATTTTCATGTACATAACATCCACAGACATAACCCTTGTCCTTTACTTTATAAATCACTGCTTTAAAATAACCAGACAGCTTCATTACGCTTGACTCCAAAGGCGCACTGGCTTTCTCTGGTCATTTTCAAGCTGTTCAATCAATACTTTTTTAATTATAGAGTCCAAAAATGTCCTGATAATGAGGTTTGGTTTTGATGTTATAATTCCCTAATTTCCCTCCCACACCTTTTTCAGGTAAGTTTTTTAAGAATTGGCTTAAAAAGAGACACAGGGATGTTAAGAGATTGGAAGAGAATTCCTGAGAGGAGGCCCTCAGAAGCTGAAGACATTACTGTAAGAGGTGGAAAGATCGAAGGATGCGATTTAGCAGAACGCTGCAATCAGGGAAGGATGAGAGACCATGGAAGGATTTGGAGAAAAAAAGGATGGTCATTTGAGAACTTGAGGCATTGCTCAACCTACAGTCAGTCTAAGTCGGCGAGTAGATGGGGTAACGGGTTAATGATTTGGTATTATGTTGATTCTTTGAACTGTTATAATCAAATTAGCAATTTCTAAAAATCTTCAACTATATTTGTAATTTCAGAAAGGAAAACATAATGGTTAAAAAAATCATCTCGGAAACTATATTAGGAGGGCTATGGGAATTGGCTAGCCCGATGGTGCAATCAGAGTTGAGAATTTCCGCAGGCAAAACCCATGATAAGCATGAATGTAGTAACATGTGGAGGAACAGTTTGACACAGTTAGGTGTCAGGTTTGGTGAAAGTCATTCACCTCCAGTTAAAAATATGCTCAAACATTACTGGCTTTATTTGCACAGATCAGACTTCTGGACAAAATGCGGATGAAAGTGGAGGGAAATTTGCATCAACCGGACAAGAAACATGTGAGACCAATCGCTCCATTTCCTTTCGCTTTCCTCTGTGTGTGATTATTTGATCTCTTTGGATCTGTTCAACACCAACTGCCAGTGGGATCCAGGTTTACCATCACTGGATATCTCTTCTACCTCTCTCACATCATGTGAGCCTTCATTGGCTGTTAAACTGTTGACCTCAGAGACTTGTCAGAACCTCTCAATGTCTGTTGCTCTCTCCTCCTTTCCAGCGTAGCTTATTTGTTAATGGTCAGCAGCAGGGATTTGATTATGCGGATGTTCCCGACTTGTTTCCTAGAGACACCAAGATCAGTTATAGCTCTCCTACAGCCTGTTCCATCACGGATCACTGAATCCAGTACACAATATGGATGGAAACAGGGATCTTCATAACCAGGATAGGCCAGTAGCATGACAAGTAGTTCACTTTCTAGTCATTGTTCATGTGTTTGATGGCATTGTGCAGAATGTGTTTTGCTCTAAATCTAATCTCGTGCTGTACCTATCCTGTGAGTAATACAACAAAGTAGAGGTAGCTTTATCCTGCATTTAACCCTATGCTGTACTTGTCCTGGGAGAGTTTAATGGGACAATGTGGAGGGAGCTTTACTCTGTATCTAATCCAATGCTGTACCTGTCGTGTAGTGTTAATGGGGACAGTATAGAGGGAGATTCACTCTGTATCTAATCCCATGCTGTCCCTGTCCTGGGAGTGTTTGATGGGGACAGTGTAGAAGGAGATTTACACTGTATCTAACCCCATGCTGTCCCTGTGCTGGAAGTGTAATTGAGGGGGTTGTTCATTGCTTTTCCAGGCCCATTTCTTATTGAGAACAAGGACATCAAAACCTCTAATTTTTTTTCGGATAATTTCAGAACTATGCCGAATTTTATCTGGTGTGAGGGATTTAGTTTTGCCTATTCCTATTATGAACAGGAAGATGGGTGTGCGCGATCAGGGGTCAATTCCTCTCCTCTGAAACAGCTCTGTGAAAAGCGTACTGAACAGGCTGATAGACAGCAACCATCAGCTCAGAAAAAGAGAAAACACAGTAACCATGGAAACTGGGAAACAGACCAGAGACAGGTAAAACTTGTGATCCTTGAAGAAATTGCTACTAATTCTTCAGTTTTTTTTGGTGCAATTTAATTGAAGGGAACACTCAATTTCTATCAATAAAGACCAGCTCCTGAGTCCCTGACCCTCCAACTTGATGACAGGACATGGGGGTCTGTGTCTGAGATACACCCCCACAAAGTGACAGGATGGGGCTCTGTATCTGTGATATACCCCTGTACAGTGACAGGATGGGGGTCTGTGATCTCAGGATATGGAAGGAGATCAATATTCATTCTCAGAGTTAATGAGTATGGTGTTAAAAGTAAATTGTCCAGATTCCCTTAGCAGAATTCTATCCAGTGGATAGTCTGTTTTTTTTTGTTGTAAGAGAAGGTATCAGATTGTGATGCTGTCACAGTAGAATATCCTGGCCAGCCTCACTGTCCCATCACTGTCTCTTACACCCACCTGAGTGAGGACCCACAGGTGACATGCCCAATTCAGCCATTCCTGAATGAAGAATTTGTACAATGAAGGGAGTAAGGGAGAGCATTGCAGGCAGTTCTGTTTGTCTATTCCCCACTGACAGGCCACTCTAATGTCTTTTCCAGCTTTATACCCTCCGCCAGTTGTCCTGCTTCCAGGAAGTCAACGTTAAACAAATCCCAGACTCAGAGGAGAGAGTCCTTATCGGTGATTTCTCTAAAGTAAGAACAATGTCGGAACCCGTTCTTTCTTGGTTAATCCAGCTTTAAATTAAAATATTCCAATCAGATTAAATCACTGCCAAATTAAATCCAAATAGACCGTACTGAAGGGCGACAGCCCTTAAAGGGATGCCATAACAGAAATCAAACATAAAAATATGAAAGAACAATATTCAAATTCCAATGCCACTTTGGAGAGGAATAGTGCTCTCCAGCCTCTGATCGTCTGGAATGGGTAGACAAAGAACAGGAGCATGGTGGGGGGGTGCTGAACTGCAACCAGTATCTGAGGAGCAGCCCCCTCAAAGTGGAACAGGGGCTGCGGTCTGCCACACCCTAGTGTTTGCGTGGAACTCAGATTCCTCGAGGTTGCAGAGAACACAGTCGGCCCCTGGAGTACATGGACCACTCGACTGCACAGGACTGCAGGGAGCAACATTCTGTCCACACCGAATCCCTGGTGGCAAAAAGGAGTACTCCCACTGGGTTCAGAAGGAATATATAAGATGTAGGCAATGGGAGCTGTGGTATGCCATTTGGCCCGTCAACCCTGCTGCACCACTCAATACATTGTGGCTGATCTGCCTGCAGCCTTAATTCCCCTTTCTTGCTTACCCATCTCCCCCAGCAACCTTTGACAATCAAGAATCTATCAAATTCAACCTTTAATTTAGTCAGCGGCCGAATGTTCACTGCTAACTTCAGAAGGAGAACTCCAAATACTAACTACACTGAGAAGACATCCCTCCTTGTCTCCATTGTAAGTAGGAGGTCCCCCAGCTTGAAACTGCACCCCTAGTTCTAAATTCCTCCCTAAAGGCAAATATCCTCCTTCGACAAGGAATCAAACCCGCTCAGTCTATTCCAGGTATTGTCTGACATTTGCTCCATTCAATGTTAGCAAGACTTCCCTGTTTTTATTCTTGATTCCCTTTGAAGTGAAGGCTAACAGTCCTGTTGCCTTCCCTAATACCCACTGAACTTAGAGACTAACGGTTAATGCTTGATGACACCTAGTTCCGTCTGTTGCAGCTTTCTGCCACCTTTCCCTTTTAAATAATATTCTCCTCTTCTATTCTTCCTGACAAAGTGCATAAGCTCACATTTTAACCAATAATGCCCAGTGTGGATACAGCCTTAAATGACACTGAAAGTTAATTTTCTGATGCTTACTGACTCACTTCACTTCACTTCTGGAGCATGTTTGGAGTTCCTCACCTGGCCCACACAGTTCTGCAGTTTTAGTGATAACAAGGTATAGAGCTGGATGAACACATCAGGCCAAGCAGCATCTTAGAAGCAGGAAAGCTGACATTTCGGGCCTAGACTTTTCTGATGAAGGGTCTAGGCCCGAAATATCAGCATTCCTGTTCCTCTGATGCTGCTTGGCCTGCCGTGTTCATCCAGCTCCACACCTTGTTATCTCAGATTCTCCAGCATCTGCAGTTCCTATTATCTCTACCGTTTTAGTGCCTGTTTTACAGGCCTGCCGGTTAATCTTTGCTAAAGTTGAATTTTCGGTGCTTTGGGATTGATAACTGCTGTCAACAGGTTAAATGTTGGTTAGTACAGTTTTAGAATGTTCACTGAGTCATAGAGTTATACAACATGGAAACAGACCCTTCGGTCCAACCAGTCTATGCCAACCATAATCCCAAACTAAACTAGTCCCACCTGCCTGCTCCTGGTCCATATCCCTCCAAACCTTTCCTATTCATGTACTTATCCAAATGTCTATTAAGCATAGTAATTGTAGCTGCATCCACCACTTCCTCAGGAAGTTCATCCCAGACATGAACCACCCTCTGTGTAAAAAAAACCTACCATTCATGTCTATTTTTAAATCTCTCTCCTTTCATCTTAAACTGTGTCCCAAAGTCTTGAAATCCCTTATTTTAGGGAAAATAGAACTACCATTAATTCTATTTATATGCTGCATTATTTTATAAACTTCTGTAAGGTCACCTGTCAACCTCCAATGCTCCAGTGAAAAATTCCTAGCCTATCCAGCCTTTCTCTATAACTCAAGCCTTCCATACCCAGCAACATACTGGTAAATCTCTTCTGAACCCTCTCCAGCTTACTAATTTACTTCCTATAGCTGGGTGACCAGAACTGGACACAGTATTCCAGAAGAGGCCTCACCAGTACTCTGTACAACCTCAATGGGACTTCCCAACTCCAGTACTCAAAGGACTGAGTAATGAAGGCAAGCATGCTAAATGCCTTTTTAACCAGCCCATCTGTATGAGTTACTGATACATTCTATCAAAACTTGTTCATTATAGCTTAAGGAACTGTACGCACAATATAATATGACTTGGTCTTAAGCTGATGAAGACACAATCATTCTTCCTTATCTTCCAGTCATGTTCGCTTATCATTATTATAGGAGGTGCTATTTATAGAGTCCCACAAGTTAATTCACACAAACCTTAGTACCATAACACCCATATAACTCTCCTGTCTCCCATTCTGTCACTCATATCATCTTTCCCTCCCTCTCCCCATTTTTGCCCACCTCACCTCCACTTTGCCAAGTATAGAGAGAGCTTTACCCTGGACCTAACCCCATGCTGTATCTGTCCTGAGAGTGTTTGACAGGGACAGCATCGAGGGAGCTTTGCTTTTGGTTTAAAAACACAGAGGGAGCTTTATTCTGTGCCTGACTCTGTTCTAGTACCTGTCCTGGGATGTTTGCTAGGGGCAGTGTGGAGGGAGCTTTATTTGTATGTGACCCCATGTTATACCAGTCCAAGGAGTGAGATACTGTGTACTTCCAGTTGTAATTGTCTGCATTCCCAGCTGTGACAATGTTTGAGTAGAAAGTTTAGGGAAGTTTGAGACAACTGATGATTCTTGTGTCCTTGCTCCCTGCTCTAGGCCTGCGCGCTGCCAATAGAAGATGGAAAACATCAGGATCTGAAATACATTTCAGCTCACTCTGTGAGTATTGCTAGGGCACTAGGAACAATTAGCAGCTCACTGGAATGCTGATTGATCAATTAGCAAAGAGCGAATGTGGAATTGAGCTTTATCTCCAGGAAACTCACAGGTTCAACTCTCAGCCTCATGCTGCATGAGCTTGGCCTGGGTACCTGGTTGCGTAAATCCTTCCTCCCAATGGTGTTGTGATCCTTCAGAGGCAAATTCAGCCAAGGGCCAGACCGTAAGAAATAGGACCGGAAGTCGGTGATTTGGCCCATCATTGATAACAAAGTGTGGGGCTGGATGAACACAGCAGGCCAAGCAGCATCTCAGGAGCACAAAAGCTGACGTTTCGGGCATAGACCCTCTCCACACTTTGTTATCTTGGATTCTCCAGCATCTGCAGTTCCCATTATCTCTGGCCCATCATTGATCTGGTTTTTCATTCAATGAATCATAGCTGATCTAATAATCCTCAACTCCATTTTCCTGCCTCATCCCCATAACCGTTGATTCCCTCAAAGATGAGTAATCAGTCTCTAAAAGGTATGATGTGGAAAGTAATCGATGGCAAACAGGAGTAGAGCATTCAGGCCCTCAAGCTGTTCTGCAATTCAGTGAGATTGTGTCCAATGTATACCTTAACTCTATTTACTCATTTGACTCCATAATCCAGAAAACTCTTAACATACAATCTATGGATCTTGGTTTGCAAATTGACCTCAGTCTCAACAGTGGTGAAAGAATTCTGGATACCCACTTTCCATTATATGAAGAAATGCTTCCTGATATCACCTTTGAAGAGCCTGGCTTGGATGTTATTGTTTTTCCTCTATTTTGGAATCTCTTCCATTATCTAGCCAATGAAATCCTTTAATTACCTGGAATAACAAATCTAACCTGTGTAAACTTTCCTCACAATTCAGTCCTTTAACCCCCTAGAGGATTCTGGCCAATCTCCTTCCTATGTGTAGGTGCAGAACTGATCCCAGCTACTCCCAGAGTGGAGGGACAAAAGCTCCGTACAACTGATGCATACTTCCAGTCCTTTATACCACAGGTACCTTGAGATAAAGGCCAACTGTCTCTAAGACATTTTGATTTCTTTTTGAGCACTTGTGCTTTTTGGAAGAATCTGTGCACATGGTGCCCCAAATCCTATAATTTGTTACAGCTTCTACTCTTACTCCATTAGGATGTTCTCTCTAGTTATCCCTTTTGGATCCAGTGATGACTGTGCTCTTGAGTAGCCCCTGACTCCCTCAAGGCTGTTTAAGTCCTTCTGAGTACAGTCAACCTTGTAGTGCAGCAACCTGTATGGGTTCCCCACAATAGCCTTTGTGCAGAATCATGTTCCTTGGAACAGGAGCTGCTGGACCCATGAGATCTGTGTCCTAGGAAGAGGCAACATCTCCAGGGGAGGGTAACAGGAAAGAAATGGATTTTGTTCAAATCAGCACTGGCTTTTAGGGTTGTGTCAAGCTGGGCCATGGCTCCTAAGAGAAGTCAGTCTGAGACCGTGGCAGTGCCTCCTTGTTTTTCTATCCAGCCTTGTCTTCTCCAGCACCATGGCTATCCTTTGGGTCCTGGATATAATGCAGATTACACACCCTGTGTCAGTGACATACCAGTGGAGACCAGCACTGTCAGAGGTGCCAGGTTTCAGATACATTGAACAGAGATCCTGAGAGGACCTCACAGATGGGTGTAAAAGATTCTATGGCCACTATTTCGAAAAAGGTCAGGACAGATTTCCCTGGGGTGTTGGCCAATATCTCCCCCTCAATTAATAACTGTAAAACAGACCATCTGGTCATTCCCTGGTTGCAAGAGCTTGCTGTGTGCGAATCAGCTCCTGCATTTCCTCCATTGTAACTGAGCACACTTTTAAAAATGACAGAAATGACTGTAGAATCTTTTGGGATGCCCTGAGCTGGTTGAAAGGTGGTTATGGAAATGCAAATTCTGTTTTTTTTGCCTCTCTGCATTGTGGCACAATGATCTGACGGGGATTCTGGGATGTTCTACAGGTAGCCGCTCTGCTGCTCGGACTTTATGAACATGTTATCCATGAGTACATCATAGTGGATTGTCGTTACCCATATGAATATAATGGTGGGCACATAAAGGTTGGTCTGTTCCTCACTGTTTATGATCTGTGCTTTTGTGACAGTGTTTATCCTCACTCCCCACTTCTCAGATTCTCAATGCTTGGCCCTTTCCCTCCACTTACCACCTCTGAGAGGGGAAAGACTCTGATTCTGGTGACAGAAGATGGGTGGAGGCTCCTCTTTCCCTCTGGGCTCTTTCGCTCTTTCAATTGCCCTTAGTTTTGCCAAAGATGCATTTTTTTTTAAAAGGCTGCCTGCTAGAAGATGCCACTGTGTGTTCCTCTTCTCACTCCTTTTCCAGTGGCCCCACGTTTGGCTTTGATGTCTATGTGTGAAGTTGACCTGGGTGAATGGCCTCCCAGTTTCTCACTGTCCAGCCACTTGCATGAGTGTTGGCCAATCCAGCATAGGATTAAAAGATGGCTCTGGCACAGTGGAATTACTTCCTTTTTTTGGTGCTGATTCAGTTTTTTAAAATTTCAAAATATACGCTATTCGTTAAAGAAAACTCTGTTTATTAAATTGTCACAAAACAGCTTGGTTCTGCACAGTTGCATGTCAAGCAAACAAACAAAATGTTGAACTTTGACTATCTCAAAAAAAACCAAAGACCTCTCTTATACATACAAGACTATATTTACACACAATTGAGGTGCTAGGAGGGTCTGATAACTGAATGGACTCCCATTTACCTTTAGCAGAAAGACCTCAGACAGTGGTCTTTCCCCACTGCGCCTTGGCTTCAGCTGCCCCAAGCTTTAGTGTATCCTTTAGCATGTAGTCCCGGACCTTGGAATGTGCCGGTCTGCAACTCTCACTCAGGGCTCACTCCTTGCTCTGGAAATCAACAAGGTCCTGATTCTGTTTCTTGAGTTGAGACAGTAGCTCTCTCACCTCTGAATCACAAGCTTATGATTCACACCCAGTCCAAGGACTTCAGCACAAACATTTTGGTGGCAGTGCAGTGCAGTACTGAAGGAATACTGCACTTCGACAGGCACGGTTTTGTTTGGAGGTGGAATTAAACTGAAGCCCATCTCCCCACTCAGGTGGCATGACAAAAATAAACAGAGATTTTGATGTGTTCTGCCTGGCGTCTTGGCAAATGTTTACCCTCCAAACCACATTACAAAGTCAGATTGTTATCACATCGCTGTTTGTGGGATCTTGCCATGCACAAATTGGCTGTCAATATTTCCTAAAGCACATACGCCATTGGGACACTCTGAGCATTTGAAAGGCACAGGAGGAATGCAAGATTTTTCTTTTATCCACTTACTACACAAGTGGGAATTGAAAAGTATTTATCCCAGTGATCCTACTCATTCTGAATCTTTTCCCTGTGTGTTTTGCAGGGAGCCCTGAATCTGTACACAGAGGAACAGCTCATCAGTACATTCTTTCCAAGTCAAGCATCGCCTTGTCCTAGGAAGCATTGTAGGGTCATTATTTTCCATTGCGAGTTCTCCTCAGAGCGAGGTCCAAAGTTGTAAGTGTCACTAACCCTCTGGTACTTCTATTCCCTGCTCTCACTATTCCACTCTGGAAACAGCCAGTTGTATACATCTGGCCATCTTATTTCAACAGCCCATTCTCTAGCTGTGTACCTGAGAGGTGAGCATTGCAAAGCGACTGACCATGGCAAGGGTGAACCCATAGCTGATTCCATCTTTACTCACTGAATATACACACACACACACACACACACACACACACACACACATATACCCACACACCCAGACACACAGGCGCACGCGCACAGACACAGACGCAAACACACACTGACACACACAGACACACACACACATACACACACACACAAACTCACACACACACACACACACAAACTCCCACACACACACACACATACACACAGGCACATGTGCACATACCCAACCACACACATACTCTCTCACACACGCACACACACATATAGACACAGACACACACACTCACAGACAGACTCATACACACACACACACACACACACACACACCCATATACACACCGACTCACACACACACAGACACTCACACACAGAGGTGCATTTGGGGTGTGGTTACTGCCGCCACCACCATTACCTCCCTATGTGCCAGCAATATGTTAGTGAGTGACAATCACACCTCCAAGTCAGAAAGCTGTGGGTTCGAGTCCCACTCCAGAGACCCGAGCCACAATCCAGGCTGACTTTCCCAGTGCAGCATTGAGGGAGTGCTGCATTGTTGGATGTGCTGTCTGTCAGATACTAATGATAAATCAAGTTCCTTTCTGCCACCTCAGGTAGATGTGAAAGCTCCCCTAGCACCATTTGGAACAGGAGCATTATGGATGTTGGTAGTGTCCCTTTTTTATTTTCTTTCTCCTGTTGTTGGGTTCACAAACAGCTGAGTCACTGGTGATGCATGTCAAGTCTAATGAGAAATCCCAGATGCAAACACATTGCACCATCCTCAACTAAAGCAGCAAATTATGTGAAATTAACGTGAGCAACTCAGAATCACAATATGAATTATTCCCAATGTTATGGCCAATATTTATTCCTTAACTAACATCACAAAAACAAATTATCTGATCCTTGCTGTTTGTGAAAGCTTGCCATGAGCAAATTGGTTGTAAATTGAGTGACATTAAAACAGTGACTACATTTCAAAAGTACTTTGTCTTATATTGGTTTGTGGTATGGGGCGTATTTACTGCAGATCCCTTATTACCCTTGAGAAAGTGATGTTGAACCATTGTAGTCCATGTGCTGTAGGTGGACCCACAATGCTGCTGGGGAGAGATTTCCAAAATTTTGTCCTGGGGCACTGAAGGAACAGCAATTTTTTCAAGTCAGGATGGTGAGAGGCTTGGAGGGAACTTGCAGGTGGTAATTTTCCATGTATCTGCTGTCCTTGGCCTTGTTGATGGTAGTGGTCATGGGGTTTGAAAGCTGCTGTTGAGGGAGCTTCAGTCTGTTGCCGCAGCATATCGTGTCAATGGCCAACACAGCTAGTGCTGAGTGTCTGCTGATGGAGGGAGTGCATGTTGAACATGGTGAATGGTTTGCCAATCCAGTAGGCTGTTTTGTCCTGGATGGTATTGAGCTTTGTGAGTGTTGTTGGAGTTACACACATCCATGTAAGAGGTATTCCATTATAACCGTTACCTGTGCCTTGTGAATGACTGAGAAATTCTGGGAAGAAAGGAGGAGAGTTACTTGCTGCAGAAATTCCAGCTTCTGACCTGGTCGTCTCACCAATGTTTTCTTTAAGGTGCATGTGCGCACAGCCACTCCGATATTCCGTGCGAGACAATCGGTATTGGGAATACCAATCATGGCACTGACTTCCGATTTCAGAATTCATTGCCAGGCATGGTGCCTCAGAGGCTGTGCAGCTGATAAGAAAATTAGTGGGAATGCTGCTTGTCGTGGAAGTAACTTCTATCACCAAGTCATTCTTTATTTCCATGTGAAGAGTCCTCGACACTGATCCAGCTTCTTCAGAGCCAGCTGTCAGAGTGAACAGAACCTCTGACACTCCTGTTTATATCTGTCAGCCAGGGTTCCCTGATAGGGGCTGTTAACCAGGTCCAATCAGGAACTCATTGTAAGAGGTTGCCCCCGGCCAACCTTGTTACAATCACTACAGTAACCTTAGCACATCTGTTGCTGGTTCGGTTCAGTTTCTGTTCAATGGTAACCCCCCAACATGTTGGTAGTGCCCCTTATATATGTTCTTTTTCTTTTTGTTGGGCTCACAAACAGCTGGCTCACTGGAGATTCAAGTCAAGTCCAACAAGAAATCCCAGGTGTAAACACAGCACACCATCTTTCACTAAAGCAGCAGGTTATGTGAAATTATTGTGGGCAACTCAGAATTAAAATGTGTTGTGCTATTGGATTTCAAAAATCACAAATGACCCCCAAAAAATGTAAATGTGAGATTGCACCAATGGCTGTGGTGTTATTTACAAGAAACCTGATCAAATTGACATCCTGTTGCCAATGCAACATTCATTTTCTGTTTCTCTTTCTCTTCTTCCCAGTTGTCGGAGTCTCAGGAGAATGGACCGAAATGCAAATGTATATCCAAACCTCTGCTTTCCGGAGCTTTACATTTTAAAGAATGGATACAAGGAATTCTTCCAGGAGTTTGCGGTAACTCATCTGGGACGGTCATCAGTTAGCAGGGGCCAGTGGGGAGTGGCAGAAATAGAGGACCCAATTTTAACTCTGTATGAACATAAAGTTTTTAGTAAATTACAATCATGTCTAGAGTGCGTACGAGAGAGACGGTGGGGGAGGGAATGATAGAGAGGGAGATGGAAAAAGAGGCAGATAAAAGATAGAAAGCAAGAGACGGTGTAATAAATGAAAATGGAATGCAAGAAACATGGAGAGACAAAAAGAGACCGATAAAGTCTGAGACAGATATGGGAAAGAGAGAAAAATTGGGAATAACCTTATTTTCTCCTCATGGGACATGAAGATTGATGGAAATTCCAATGACAGAGCATATCTCGAGTTTATACCAATCTTTCATGAATGTTGCAGGGCCTATTAGGGGAAATGCAGCATTGGTAGTTTGAGATGCCAAGAAAGAGAAACTCAGAGTGAAATAGAGAGTGATAGACAAGTGTGAAAGGGATGGAGAAGGACTGAAAGAGTTAGAATAAGAGAGAGAAATATGCTAATACACACAGCATGAATGGGAGATAGGAAAAGAGACTCAAAGGGCACTGGCAGGTGCAAGTTGCACAGAGATTCAAAGAGAGTGATACAGGGAGGGAAAGCTGGATAGGCAGATTAAGTAGGAAACTATAATCCATAAAGGAAAGAAGCAAGGAACGAAAAAAGGATTTATTGGAAAAAAATAGGCAAATTAAGATTTCAGAGAGAAATTAAAACAGGTCAAAGAGGGAGATAGCTCATTTGAAGGCAGGTGTTCAGCTCTGGCAATGTGACTGCACTTTTCTGTGAATGCTGCAATATTTTAAGCCACCTCTCTGTTTAAGTAGACGTTCTGTGAACCTCGGGGATACATCCAAATGCATCACAAGGATTACAGAGAGGAACTTCACATGATCCGCAGGAAAGTGCGCTTGGTGGCTGGGCGTCGCAGGCGAAAGGGACTGTTCCAAATGGCAAATGGATATTGATGGGATGGCAGAGGTTTCAACTTCAGAACTGACCTTCACCTTCAACACTTTCTGAAGAAGGGTCCTGACCTGAAACGTCAGCCTTCCTGCTCCTCTGGTGCTGCCTGGCCTGCTGTGTTCCTCCAGCTCCACATTGTGTTATTTCCAGACGACAGTCCTGTTTGCTCTATGTAGTCTTTGCCGGTCATGGTCTGTGTCAACCTTCCCTGACTGTATCCCATCAACATCTTCCACCACTCACAAAATATTTCATATTCACATGTGCACATTCCATATTCAAAAAAATACAAGTTTAAGTAATTAAGCAAAGTTCCAGGACATATACATTTGCGGGTTAGATTCAGAATAAAGCAACGTCTACACCATTCCCATCAAATACTCCCAGGGTCAGTACACCATGGAGTTAGACATAGAGTGAAGCTTCCTGTACACTGACCTCATCAAACATTCCCAGGACAAGTAAACTGTGGGGTTAGATAGACCGTAAAGCTCTCCCTGCTCTGTCACCATCAAGCACTCCCAGGACAGTGTTAGTATGTGATTAGATCTAGGGTAAAGTTCCCTCTGCTCTTTTCAACAGAAATTAAAGCTCACTCCACGTTATCGCCATCAAACACTCCCAGAACAGGTACAACATGGGGTTAGCTACAGAGTAAAGCTCCCTTTACTCTTTTAAACTGAAAGTAAAGCATTTTGTAAACTTTCCCAATCAAACACTCCCAGAACAGGAACAATGCAAAGCTAATATAAAGGTTCCTCAACACATTGCAACAATCAAATTAAAAATGAAAATGTCAAGTTTCAGTTCAATTTTAGACCATTTTCTGTGCTCTTTGGCAAAAACTTGGGAATAAGTGAATGTTGCAGATTTGTATTTATACTGATTTTAAAGAAAATGTTATAATGTTGTAATGTAACGATACATTATTTAATAAAGTATCTTATGGAAAAATAGGTTAGTTTGTTGTCAGTCACACATTTCACTTTCTATCTGAAATTTTCCCACCTGTGTCATGAAAATGCTCCCAAAGATGCTGCTGTACTCAGCAGGGACTTTTGGGATTTGATCCATCGAAGGGTTAGTGGTAGATTTCGAAGTCTAAATACTGTATGGATTAAACGGGAACTTGGAACTTTTTTTATTCATTCACAGAATGGGGGTGTCACTGGCCAGGCAGCATTTGTTGCCCATGCCAAATTGCCCACGGAGCAGTTAGCAGTCAATCACAGTGCTGTTGGTCTGAAGTCACATGTAGTCAGGGCAGGTAAGGATGGTAGTTTCCTTCCCAAAAGGATATAAGGAACCAGATGGGTTCTTCCCAACAATTGACACTGGATTCATGGTCATCATTAGACTCTTAATTCCAGATTTTTTTTTGAATTGAATGCAAATTTCACCATCTGTCATGGCAGGATTAGAATCCAGGTCCCCAGACTGGGTCCATCCCCGCCTCTTTGACCGGTCTGTCTCCTCTCCACCTATCTTGTCCTCTATCCACCTCCGCCTCTCTCCCTCTTTATTTCAGAACCCCCTTCCCCTCCCCCATTTCTGAAGAAGAGTCTAGGCCCAAAATGTCAGCCTTCCTGCTCCTCTGATGTTGCTTGGCCTGCTGTGTTTGTGCAGCTCGACACCTTGTTTTCCCCAGAACATTATCTGGGTCTCTGGATTAACAGTCCAGCAATAATACCACTAGGCCATTGCCTCTCCAGTGATAATGAATTGGTGATGTTCCCATTTATTTGATGCAAGAGGAGCTTGCCGGTACTGGGTAAGGAGGTTTGGTGAGTTGGAGTAGTGCATCTTGTAGATGCTGCCCATTGCAACTGCTGTATACCTGAGGTGAAGGGAGTGTTCAAGGTTGATGGTTGGAGTGCCAACCAAGTTGGCAATTCTGTCCTGGATGGCATTAAGAACCTTGAATGTTCTTGGAGTTGCACTGATCCATGCACTAATCCAAGTATTCCATACACTCCTGCCTAGTGCTTTGCCGATGGTGGACAGGTTTGGGAACTCAGAAGGTGAGTTACTTGCCACAGAAATTCCAGCCTTTGACATGCACACACAGCCACAGTGTTTATATCTTTGGTCCCTTTTCATTTCTGGTCAATGGTAGTCCTCAGGATGATGACAGTAGGAATCAGTGATGGTAATTGAATGTTAAGGGGATCTCTCTTGTTGGAGATGGTTATTACATAGCATTTGTGTGAAACAGCTGTTACTTTCCACTTAGCAACCAAAGCCAAGAGGTTGATGGGGTCTAGCTGAATCTGGATATGACCTACTTCTGTACCTGTTGAGTTGTGGGTGTGATGAACATTGTACGATCATCTCACTTCTGACCTTACAATGGACAGAAGGTCAATAATGAAGTAGCTGAAGATGATTTGACCCAGAACACTCCTCTGACCTGACTCCACTATTTGAACACAGCAGGCCAAGCAGCATCTCAGGAGCACAAAAGCTGATGCTCTCTGATGAAGGGTCTAGGCCTGAAACGTCAGCTTTTGTGCTCCTCAGATGCTGCTTGGCCTGCTGAGTTCATCCAGCGTCACACTTTGTTATCTTGGATTCTCCAGCATCTGCAGTTCCCATTATTTCTGACTCCACTATTTTACAGGTTTGCATAATATTTCAAAAGAGCAACACTGCCCAACCCCACTCTCCCACTCAGTCTCTGCATTCTCTACATTTTTTTAATGTCAGGACAATAACTTACTCTGCTATGAGAAATATTACCGTAATCTTACTGCCTCAATTGGAATTTGTTGTGTAGAATTTCAATCCTAACCACCCTTTAATTCTTTGATTTGTGCCCTTTCACCTCTGTAGTTATTTACTATATTGCAAACATTCACAATCTAGACAATCTGTCAGGTAAACCCTCTAACCTCTTCAACCCAAGTGCAAATGCCTTCATTTCTCAAAAATCTCTTTGTAGGTCATCACCCCATGTAAGGAAGAACTTGTGTTTATATGGCACATTTATGAACCTCAAGCTGCTTTACCATAAATGAGGTACTCTTTGAAATTTGTCAGTGTTGTAGGAAACTTGGCAACAAATTGGCACACAGCATGATCCCACAAAGTGCTGTGTGAGGGTGATTTAATAATGTACTGTAGTGAGGCAGGTTGAGTATTAACTCTCAGGATGTCTGCTGTTCAACTAAAACAGTGCCACTGGATCTTATACATCCAACTGAGAGAACAGAGAGTTCTGGAGTGGAGTCACATTGAAATATTATCTGTTTCTCGCTCCAAAATGCAGCAGGCCTACAGAATTTCTCCAAGATTTTCTGCTTTTAGTTCAGATTTCCAGCATCGCAATATTTTCTATTTATTTTCTAGGGGCAGATTGGTTTAATGTCTCATCTGAATGATGGCACCTGCGATCGTGCAGCACTTCCTCAATCCTGCACTGGGAACGTCCCTGGGATTTTGTGCTCATGTCTAGGCACTATTACCATCAGCAGCTAATTTCTTTCCTCTCTCCACACCGACCCCCGATACATATCCGAGACAATTGGTTACTGTGCTATCGCCCCACTCTGCGTTTGGCTGAGATTAGCCATAAACCTCAGTGCAATCCCCGGATTTTGAGCGCTTCATTACGAAACAGGATGCTTCCCAGCTTCATAAAACTGAACTGAAATAGTTCATTCCAACAAAGGATACATTTAGAAACAAAACACTGCGTAACAAAAGGAATAAACCGGTGGCTCAAGGATCAATATTACACGCGATTTTTACACGTAATTACGGTGGCCGTTTATGAAGATACAGCTTTCAATAATCTCAGTGTTTGAAATAATTCAGACTCTAGTTGCAAGTTACTTATACGTTGACCCTTATTTATGTCAATGTAACAAATACGTTAAAATTGCAACATGTTATCACAGGTCAGCTATCCTAAACTGAGAACATATTTGTAGTTTGCAGATTGGTTTGAAAAGTATTAAATCAGGGTTTCTATTCGGCCGAGGTTTGCATAGACAACATAGATAACAACCTTTTTGCTTTGCTGGTTCAGTGGTTCCCCGTGCTCTTGTCAATTTCAGTTTTCAGACCAGCCATAAATCCCCAATACGTGTCTGACTCAACGTCTGCAATGCAGAAGCAGGGCCTGGAGGTTTCACAATCGAACAAAATCCCTCGCAAGGACGCCGTTTACTTTTTTTTCTTGGCAAAATAATAACATTAAACGCAAAATATTGTAATATCCTCAGGTGTTGACTAATCCAAAAAGTGCAGGCTCATCAATGGATGTCAAATATTAGCGTCTCTCTCTCTCTCTCTATATATTATAATTAAACATAATATATCTCAGAGTCATACAGGATGAAAACAGACCTTCAGTCCAACCAGTGCATGCATACCATATTCCCAAACCAAACTAGTCCCACTCGCCTGCATTTGGCGGTATCCCTCCAAAACTCTTCTTTTAATACATTTATCTGCATGTCTTTTAAATGTTGTAATTGTATCAGTGATAATGGGAACTGCAGATGCTGGAGAATCCAAGATAATAAAATGTGAGGCTGGATGAACACAGCAGGCCCAGCAGCATCTCAGGAGCACAAAAGCTGATGTTTCGTCTAGACCCTTCATCAGAGGGTGATGAAGGGTCTAGGCCCGAAACGTCAGCTTTTGTGCTCCTGAGATGCTGCTGGGCCTGCTGTGTTCATCCAGCCTCACATTTTATTATCTTGTAATTGTACCTGCATCTACCACTTCCGCTGGCAGTTTATTTCCTCATCTGTGTGAAAAAATTCCCCCTCATGTCATTGAGTCAGAGCACAGAGACAGGCCCTTTGGCCCAAACTGGTCCGTGCTGACCAAAATGTCTATCCAGGCTAACCCCACTTCCCTGCACTTGGCCCATATCCTTCTAAACCTTTCATATCCATGTATTTGTTGAAATGCCATGTAAATGTTGTTAATGTACCCACCTCAACCACTTCCGCTGGCAGGTCATTCCATATGCATACCACCCTCTGTGTAAAAAAGTTGCCCCTCAGGTTCCCATGTATTCTTTCCCCTCTTACCTTAACCTGATGCCTTTTAGTCCTCAATTCCACAACTGTGGGAAAAAGGCTCAGTGCATTCACTCTATCTATGCCTCTCATGATTTTATACGCTCCTATAAGATCCCCCTTCAGTCTCCTACACTCTAAAGAAAAAAGTTCCAGCTTGTCCAACCTCTCCCTATAACTCATCCCTTGAGTCCTGGCAACATCCTTGTAAATTTCATCTTTCCAGTTTAATAACATCCTTGCTATGTCCTTTTAAATCTTTCTCCTCTCACCTTAAAATCCTTTATCATTTGTGTAGGTTGTATCACAGACACTAATTAAGATAGACAAGTATGTGGGTCTGCTGTGGTTCAGATGCAACTCTGAATGAGAGGCTGGTGGATGGGAGTTCCGCGATCAACCAGATGTGAGGTTGTCACTCCCAATGATGCACAGAGAGTGTCCCAGGTGAAGATTTTCAAATGAGATATTAAACTGAAGACTCCAGATATGAAGCATGCTTTGTTTAATTCAATGAAGAGCAGGGCATCTCTGCCTGATACCTCTGGCCAATATTTATCCATTGATTGATATCGCTAAATATCTGGGCATTCATTATCCGACTGCTGTTTGGGAAATTCACTTTGCACAACCTGACTCTATGTTTCCAGTGATATACAATCACGATAATTCATTGGCAGTGAAGTGTTGTTCCTGACGGTCATGCTTAGAATCCAGGTGGAAGGTGCAGAGTGTATGTGCGTGTGGACATCAGGTTTAGGTAGGACCAGTTTAATAAAAAAACTGCTGAGGCTGGAGATCTGAAAGAAAGATAGAAATTGCTGGCAAAACCCAGCAGGTCTGGCAGCATCTCTGGGGAGAAGGCAATGTTTTGGGTCTGGTGACTCGTCATTGGGATTTTTTACAACTGAAAACAAAGGCAAGGCCTGTTGGATTAAACAGGTACACAGTTTCAGTGGCCATGTTTCTGGGCATAAGAGGGAGGGCAGGGACAAAGGAGTGCAGAGAGTTCTGTGAACTAGAATGCAGGAGGAAAGACTGTCTCTGCTTGAAGAGATGTTGCCTGTGATAATCCAAGGAATCTGGAAGAAAGAAGTGCTAGAGCAGGCCTTCCTGTTGGTTACTTGCAAGATAGTATTCAGCCTAAGGCTGATAAACAGCAAGGAACATACATGGAGAGGCAATGGCCTAGTGCTATTATTGCTGGACTGTTAATCTGGAGATCCAGATAATGCTCCGGGGACCCAGGTTCCAATCCTGTCATGGCAGATGGTGGAATTTGAATCCAATAAATATCTGGAATTAAGAGTTTGATGATGACCTGAATTCATTGCTGATTGTCAGGAAAATCCATTTGGTTCACTAATGTCCTTTAGGGAAGGAAACTGCCGTCTTTACCTAGTCTGGCCTACATGTGACTCCAGACCCACATGTGACTCCAGACCCACATCAATGTGATTGACCTTGAAGAATAAAGGGAAAAAAAAATGACCATCTCCAACAAGAGAGAATCTAACCATCACTGAATCCTCTGCTATCAACATCCTGGCACACCATTAACCAGAAATTGAACTGGACCTGCCATAGAAATACTGTGGCTCCAAGAGCAAGTCAAGGGATAGGAATTCTGCAGTGAGTAACTCATCTCCTAACTCTCCAAAGCTTGACCACCATCTACGTGGTACCCGTCAAAAGAAACATGGAATATTCCTCACTTACCTGGATGAGTGCAGCTCCAACAAGACCGTAGAAGCTCAACACCCTCCAGGACAAAGCAACCTGCCTGATTGTAACCCCATGCACAACATTCAACATTTGCTCTCTCCATCACTGCAAAATAGCAGCAGTATGCATCTCAACACCTCAGACAGTACGTTTAAGATAGAGATTGATACATTGTTTTGATTCTAAGGTTGAAAGGGTTCAGAAAAGATTTACCAGGATGTTTCCACTGATTGGAGGGTCTGGGCTAAGGTGGGGTGGGGGGAGGATTAATAGGCTGAGGCTTTCCCTTCCCTGGATCATTGGAGACTGAGGGGTTAACCTTATAGAGGTATGTGAAATCATGAGGGGCATGAATAGGGTAACCAACCAAGGTCTTTTTCCCAGACTAGGGGAGTTCAAAACTGGAGGGCGTAGGTTTAAGGCAGGAGGGGTAAGATTTAAAAGGGACCCTGATGAATAGGAAGGATTTGGAGGGATATGGGCCAAATACTAACAAATGGGATTAGATCAGTTTAGAAATCCATCAAAGCCCATCTTCCCTGTGCAGAGGGGAATAGACAAGTTACAAGTTGTGAGGATTGTCGCCTGGATGGGGTGAGAGGCGAATGGGGCCTCATATTTGGGCTCAGTCTAACCTAGGCTCTTCTCCTCATTTGGCTATACCTGTTAAATGGGCATCAGGGTACTATCCATGTATTTGATTGACCGTTAGAAGCCATAACAAAGACCCCACCACAATGATTCAACTGAACAGCTGGAATAGGGGGTTGTTTACAAACGTCACTGCATTTGGGGTTTAAACCCCACAGTCTCACAGCAGTGACAGGAACCCTGGGATACAGCTCCCTTTCCTGCTCCAGTTCAAAAAGCCTGCTCACTAGCACCTCCTGGAGGGCAGTGAAGGATGGGCAATCAATGCTCGACCAGCCAGCAACAAAAAGGTCACAAGGGCTACAATGTTTCGGGAGGGAAATGCTGGCCTTTACTTCAAAGGAAATGGACTACAACTGGAATGCTGTGAAAGGTTTTGGGCTGTTAATTCAAGGAGCACAATATTGGCACCGGAGGTTCACTCATTTGATTTCAGGTATTGAGCAATTATCTTATAAGGAGAGGTTGGGTGGCTGTTAAAATATCATAGAGTCATCCAGCGTGGAACCAGACATTTCAGTCCAACTCATCCATCTAAACATGTTTCCCAAAGTAAACTAGTCCCATTTGCTAGTATTTGGCCTATATTCTTCTAAACTTTTTGTATTCATTCTGGATGCATTTTAAATGTACGTGACTGTACCTGCATCCACCACTTTCTCTGGCAGTTCATTCCATATATGAACCACCCACTGTGTGAAAGAATTGCCCCTCAGGTCTCTTCTAAATCTTTCTGCTCTCACCCTAAAGTTGTATCCTCTAATTTTAATCTCCACTACCCTGGGGAAAGGACCTTTGCTATTCATCTTATCTATGCCCTTCACAGTTTTATAAACCTCTAGGAGGTGACCCCTCACCCTCCTATGTGCCAGTGAAAAAAGTCCCAGCCTATCCAGCCTCTCAATATAAGATTTAAAGAAAGTAATAAAAAGGTTAGAACGGAGTTGACAATTTCATTTTATTCCAGAAGATGTCGGTGGTATTTGCAAGTTTTTGTTGGTGTTATAATGAACGCCTAAATTGTTGTGAGAAATAGCAACTTGATTGTTATCCTTAGTTTAAACATGCAATCTATTCAGTCTCTTAAACAGTAATCTTCTTTCAGTTATCAGCATGAAAATGCCACTCAAGAATTGCTAAACAGTTGCCATAAATCTTATTGTAGATGTATAAAAGGTAAGACTAACCATTTGATATCTGTTGATAATATAGGTTATTTACGAACCATTAATTGACTTATGATGAACTTTTACTTTTTTTCTCATTATTTAGGACTTTTGTCATAAATTAGGCATGGTATGTTGACTTCTAAAAAATTTTTACCAGTGCTTTTATAAAAATGCACATGACAGTAAATTGCAATCCTATTGTATTCTACATTCTGGGAACTCGTGTCAACTATCAACACTTTGGGAATGGAATATATATGTATCTATCATGCTTAAATATTTGAAAATCATTTAGTTAATCCTTGAATTCTGGTCTCCCTGCTATTGGAAAGATGTTGTGAAACTTGAAAGGGTGCAAAAAAGATTTACAAGGATGTTGCCATTGATTGGAGGGTTTGAGCAAAGGGAGAGGCTGAATAAGCTGGGGCAATTTTCCCTGGAGCATTGGAGGCTGAGGGGTGTCTTTATATAGGTTTATAAAATCATGGATAGGGGGAATAGCCTTTTTCCCAGAGTCGGGGAGTCTGAAACTAGAGGGCATTTATTTAAGGTGAGAGGAGAAAGGTTTAAAAGGGACACTGATGAATAGGAAGGGTTTAGAGGGATGTTGGCTAAATGCTGGAAAAAGGGATTAGATCATTTTGGTTGGCATGGACAAGTTGGACTGACGGGTCTATATTCTGTGCTGTTTAACTTTATGATATCAAGGGATATGGCAATATTGTGGGAAAATGGGGACGGTTCATGATGTAAGATGATGGAGGCAAGTTCAATTGGTTGAATTGTCCAAAATGTTCCTACTTCTATACATACTGTATTCCTTATCTTGGTTGAAAATCTTGGAAATCCCTCCCTCAGGTTGTCCCCAGCTTTTCTGTTTACACATTCTCTCGTTTTCAAGGATGACTTGACTCTAAACCTTCTCAGGTGACTGATGAGTCCAAAGCAAGACGTAATGTCTCCATCACAAGTTCGGCAGACAGAGGTCGGAGCAATGTGAGGGTGGAATACCCAGATTGTTAATCACTCCTTTCTCTTTTACAAGGGTTGGAGGTTTTGAGCTGGAGGGAGAATAGGCTGGGTGTGGAGTGTTGAAGATTGATGGGGTGACCTTACAAAATCGTGAGGGCCATGGATAGAGGATGAATAGCCAAGATCTTTTTCCTGGGTTAAGGGAGTCCGAAACTAGAGAGTGGAAGGGGACAGATTTAAAAGGAACCTGAGGGGTGGTGTGTATATCGAACCAGTTGCCACAAGAAGTGATGGAGGCTGGTACAATTACAACATTTAGAAGGCATCAGGATGGGTACATGAATAGGAAGGATTTTCATGGGACTGGATTAATTTGGGATATCTGGTCAGCATGGATTAAGTTCAACCTCTTTCCGCCTTGTACATCTCTGTTTCACTGACAGGAAGTTGTGGCTTATATCTTCGAATCTAGCTTTGAGCCGGGAAATAGGGGATGGTCCATCCGCTGAAGGTCGCTGTGCCCTCTGTACGTGCGGGTTTGCTGTCTGCCGTGTGGGGTGGACCATTGCGGAGCCTGAGAGCAGCAGCAGCAGCTAGAGAGGGAGTAAGAGACGGGGAGGTTAACAGTGGGAGAGTTACCTGCAGGCTCAGCTCCGAGATTAGCTCCTGTTTGAGATAATGGCAGCTCACATGTTGGTGTTGGTCCGACACGGGGAGAGCACATGGAACCGGGAGAACCGATTCTGCGGCTGGTTCGACGCCGATCTCTCAGATACCGGGAGGGAGGAGGCGGCCAGAGGGGCTCGGGCTCTGAGTGAAGCCGGCTACCAGTTTGACCTGTGTTACACCTCGGTGCTGAAGCGGGCGGTGCGGACCCTCTGGACGGTGCTGGAAGGGATTGACCAGATGTGGTTGCCCGTGGTGCGGACCTGGCGGCTCAATGAGAGGCATTACGGGGCCCTGACCGGCCTCAACAAGGCGGAGACGGCGGCCAAACACGGAGAGCAGCAAGTGAAAATCTGGAGGAGATCCTTCGATGTCCCCCCTCCCCCCATGGGGCCGGACCATGACTTCTACTCCATCATCAGCAAGGTCTCCGCAAATTACCCCCAAAACTTCCCCATTCCCAACCCCCCCCCCACACACACACTTTTGCACCCCCATTCCCGTCCCCTCACCCACTTCCTCCCTCTCACCCCACTTCATCCCCCTTTACTGCCCCCTCACTCACTTCCTCCCCCCAACTCCTCTCCATGCGCCCCCTCCGCACCCCCTTTCATCCCCCTTTCCTGCCTCCCCTTCATCCCTCTTTCCTGCCCCCCCTTCATCCCCCTTTCCTGCGCCCCTTCATCCCCCTTTCCTGCCCCCCCTTCATCCCCCTTTCCTGCCCCCCCTTCATCCCCCTTCCCTGCCCCCCCTCATCCCCCTTTCCTGCCCCCCCATCCCCCTTTCCTGCCCCCCTCATCCCCCTCTCCTGCCCCCTCTCATCCCCCTCTCCTGCCCCCTTTATCCCCCTCTCCTGCCCCCCTCATCCCCCTTTCCTGCCCCCCCATCCCCCTCTCCTGCCCCCTCACTCACTTCCTCCCCCTCATCCCTCTCCATGCGCCCCCTCCCTGCCCCCCTTCATCCCCCTTTCCTGCCCCCTCACCCACTTCCTCCCCCTCACCCCCTCCATGCACCCCCTCCCCACCACCTTCATCCCGCTATCCTGCCCCTTCCAACCCCTCAGCCACTTCCTCCCCCTCTACCAAACCCCTTCACACCCTCTCTCTGTCCCTCCTCCCCACCCTCTTCATCCCCTTTTCCCGCCCCCTCCCAACCCCTCACCCACTTCCTCCCCCCACTTCCTTCATCCCCCTTTCCCGCCCCCTTCCAACTGCTCACCCACTTCTTCCCCCTCCACCGTCCATGTCCCCTCCACACCCCGCTTCATGCCCATTTCCCTGTCCCCCCTTCCTCCACACCCCTCTTCATCCCCATCTCCCTGTCCCCCCTTCCCCTACACCCTTATTCATCCCCATCTCCCTGTCCCCCCTTCCTCCACACCCCGCTTCATCCCCATCCCCCGTCCCCCTTCCTCCACACCCCTCTTCATCCCCATCCCCCGCTCCCCCTTCCTCCACACCCCCCTTCATCCCCATCTCCCTGTCCCTCCTTCCTCCACGCCACCCTTCCTCCCCCTCTCCTTTCCTCCCCCTTACCCCCACCCTGCTCCCATTCCCCCCACGCCCTGGCCCTTTCCCACACCACCCCCCTAATCCTGTCCCTTCCAGCTTCCTTCTCCCTCCCGCTCTACTTTGCAAGTAACCCATGTTTGTACAGTTCTGAATAAAGAAGGGTGGGTATTTGTTTTCCTAGGACCGTCGCTATGCTGACCTGTCTGAGAGTGATCTTCCCGCCTGTGAAAGTCTGAAGGATACAATAGCCCGTGCCCTGCCGTTCTGGAATGAGGAGATCGCGCCCCAAATTAAAGCTGGGAAACGGGTGCTGATTGCGGCTCATGGAAACAGCTTGAGGGGCATTGTCAAACATTTGGAAGGTAAATCAGTTCCCTGTGTGAGTAAGTGTAATTTCCTGCCTCTTCCAATGAAAGAAAACCAGGGTATGGCCGTCCACAGTTTTGCACCTCTGCTCCTGTCTGAACCTGCACAGAGATTCCAACTCTGTCATATAAACATTACCAGGAACACCTGTTTCCATCTGCGTTATGGGGGTTGCTGGGTGTGATGGCCTAATGGTGTTATCACTAGACTATTAATCCAGAAACTCAGGTAATGTTCCGGGGATCTGGGTTCAAATCCTACCATGGCAGATGGTGGAATTTGAATTCGGTTTTTTAAAAAATCTGTAACTAGGAGTCTGATGGTGACTGTGAAGCCATTGTCAATTGTTGAGTCTGCTTCATTGACGTCCTTTAGGGAAGGAAACTGTCATCCTCAGGTGGTCTGACCTACACGTGACTCCAGACCCACAGCAATGTGGTTGACTCTAAGTGACACCCACACCCCTCTGAATGAATAATACAAGTCAGACTGCCTCTGCCCCTCTCTCAGCTCATTTGCACCTGAACACTTTATCCAAGTCTGTATCACTAGCCCATTATATCTACACTGGCTCTCTGCATGTGCATTATGACTTGATGCCATCCTCCTGCTTTTGCCCTGAAACCCTACATCTTATTTCAATTCAAATAAGCATTCAGTGCCATAAAACAGAAGTTGCTGGAAAAGCTCAGCAGGTCTGGCAGTATCTATGTTCTGAGGAAGAGTCACCAGACTCAAAACATTTACTCTGATTTTCTCTTCACAGATGCTGCCAGAACTGCTGAATTTTTCCAGCCGCTTTGTTTTTGTTCCTGATTTACAGCATCTGCAGTTTTTTTTTCGGTTTTTACTTTGGGCTCCTTGACTTCTTTATATTTCAAAAAGTTCGTCCTTGCTTTCAGATCTTTCCATTGCCTCATCCTTTCCCTATCTCTGAATCTCCAGTCTCACGTTCCTCCCAGATCTCTGTGCTGCTCTAATTCTGACTTCTTGTTCAGCCTGATATTCATCCTATGACCATTGACCTGGCAAGAATTGCTCCAAGCTTTGGAATACCCTTCCAAAACCTCTCCCCTTTTCTTTTAAGATACTAGTTTAAATTTAAAAGTCAAGTTTTTGGTCTCTTGTTAAGTCCTCACATCGCTGTCTTATGATCGTCCTGCATGGCACTTTAGAATGTTCCGCTAGCAGTAAAACGATTGCAAGAATGCAGATTACAACAAAGGCCTGAGACACGGTGGCTGTAACTTGAAAATTAAGAGTCAAGATTTTATCAGTCATTTTGGCCGAAATCGGTGCAAGAGATTGATAAATGTAAATATAAATATTCCAGAGAAAAATGAGTTCCCTTTTTGTGTTGCGGTAATTTAAAAAATATGCCCAAAGCTGATCACAGCCCCTGGCTCAAATTCATTGTCATAGTGAGTTTGCAAGTCCTCAAAGAGTCCCTCAAATTTAATCCAAGTGCTGTGACTGTTGGGGGCCCTCAGGGACCTTCAGCATTTGATTTTTAGTTGTGTCTAATTCACTACCACTTCTTTTCCAGGAGGGACCATTGTGAAGAAATTCAGCACTTTTCTCTGATGGGCTTTCCATTCTGAATCTTTAAGCATATCTGTCCTCATTGCTTTCTGTTTTTCCCCTTGTGTTTCCCAAATGCTACCAGACCTGCACTTTACTTTTTTTTAATCTCAAAATTAATCTTTGTGGTCAGTAGGACCCTAATAGACAATATCTTAACAACCATACAATTTCATCTTTTTTTAATTTAACTTGCTGAAAATCTGACCTCTATACCACAACGTTATGAAGTAATGATGTTTTGTTGGTTCAGTTGTGATCTCTAACTTGGCCTGTTCACTATATGAAGCCCAGACTTTGCCTGCAGACCTGGATGTTAAGGAGGTCCTGACTTTAACCTATAAGTGATAACATCAGTTAAAGCTTGAATTTGTAAATATTTATACAGTTGAATTTCCAGTTGCAAATATAGCTAAAAACTACTTTTAATGTTTTCAATTGAAACAGGTTTTGTGTGTGTGTGCATGCACATACGCGAGTGTGTATGTGTTTTATTGTTGCCATTAGCAGATCAGGCTACACGTTTGGAGAGAGATCTTTCACCAGGAGAGATTCTGCCAGAGTTGCTGGTTGCTGTCAGCATTTGCTGTTTTATTTTAATTTTGAGCATCGATAATATTTTTCCTTTCCAGCATTCACTTGCCAATAATGTTACAGTTTAGCATGGACCTGGGAAATGAGATTGACACAAAGACAGAACGTGCTGGAGAAACTCAGCAGGTCGGGTAGCATCTGTGAAGAGAAAGCAAAGTTAACGTTTTGGGTCCAGTGACCCTTCAGAATTGCTGGCAGCTAGGAAAGGCAGTATTTAAGCTGAAAACAGGGCTTTGGTTGGGGGGGGCAAGGAGTGAGAGAATAGGTACCCCAGAGATGGAGTACCAGAGGAGAGAATGATAGTGAGATAAAGGGATGGATAATAGGGAGAAAAAAAAACTGATAAGTCGGTGAAAATAGGTTGGCTATGCTGAAAACAGCCCATTTCATGACAGGGCCTGAAGTGTAGAAGTGGGTAGAGGAGATAGAAGGAAGTGTTCAAGCTCTAAAATTTATTGAACTTGATATTGAACCCTGAAGGCTGCAGGGCCCCCAAGTGGAAAATGAGATGCTGTTCTTCCAGCTTGTTCTGGAGCCTCACTAGAGCACTGCAGCAAGCCTGAGACAGAAGTGAGAATGGCGAATGGATTGGGGAGGCCTCTGGTTAGGCATCTGTATGAATTGCATGCTGCTCTGGACATATATCTCATAAAGGACAAATTGGTCTTGCCCTTAAGCGAGCATCCTAGATTGACCAGAGCTAAACTGGGACTAAAGGGTTAGTTTATGAGCCAGCTTTCCTGTGACTAGGCTTGTGTCCTTTCAAGTTTCGGAGATTAAGGGCTGACCAAGATGAGGTGGGTTTCAGATGATTAAAGTTCAGGGTGAACAGAGAGACATTATTTATTTGAGCCAAGCCGTTCTGGGATAATGTCAGGAAACTCTGTGCATGCAAAGGGGAGTGGAAATCTGGAACCCTTCCTCAAAAATTTGTTGAGGCTGGTGATCAAATGATGACTTTGAAACTTTGATAGATTTTTGTTGGATAAAGTATTGGATTGCAGAACCACGGTAGACAAATGAGAGTTGAGGAACAGATCAACCACTTATTGGAAGTGACCCCAGGCCTCCTCCAGTTCCTGTGTCTCTAACAACCTGATTTTGTCTTTCATTCGACAGGTATGTCTGAGGAAGCTATCATGGAACTGAACCTTCCAACGGGAATCCCCATCATGTATGAGCTGGATAAGAACCTGAAGCCAGTGAAACCCATGCAGTTCCTGGGAGATGAGGAGACTGTGAAGGCGGCGATGGCTGCTGTGGCCGCTCAGGGCAAAGCTAAGAAATGAAGAGTGGCACTGAGGGAGGGTGAAAACGAGTAGGAAGATCAGAAGAATTCCATGATATAGTTTCTTAAGGGAAAATATGTATATGTATGCATTTGGGGAAACCGTGATGACACATAACTCAATTATCATTGGAGAGGAATTGTACTTCCTATTTTGCTTATTGAACACGCTTCCTTTCCCCCTCCTCCAATTTTCACTTTCCAACCCCTCACCTTCCTTCCACTCCTCCTTCTCTTCCTCATCCTCTGTTGCCTGTAGTGACTTGTGTTGTCAGTTTTAACTTCTAAGAGTCATTGCACATTGCCCAGCCTTCATTGTGAGTGTGAACTGTAGAGTATTATGTCACTCCTCCATGAAAAATGTATTTTGGTTGATGTCCGGGACTGTAGCTGATTTAATTGACATTAGAGTTCTCCTTTGTGCATTGGCTAAGATCACACAGCCATCATTGTCCTTAATTAACTCTCAGCTCAATCTCAAAAGTTACAGCATTGAGGACTAAACTGGGGACGACACAATGTGCTTATCAGTGAAATACTTACACTGCCACTGAACAGACAATGGAATTAGCAAAGGCTCAGCATTAAGGAATTCCGTTTGTCAAACTGTCTGTAACTACTATGATCGAGTGAAGTGAGTTCACCACATTAACATTCAATGGGAATAGTAATGAGCCAATGAGTGAAGAAATGAATATGCTGGAAGAAGTCAGGCAAGTCTCATGCTTACTGTATAGTCATAGTCAGCTTTAAACAGTGAATCTTGAATGGAACAGTTAGGTCAAAAATGAGTGAATGAGGTCACAGACATTTTACTTAGAAGAGCACAGGCACCTCACATGCTGGGCTGAGTGGCCATCTCTGTAATCATGACCAAAGACCAATTGCAGGCACCTTGTTCAGTCAGTCCATGAATAAAATGTTCAATTCAGGCTGTAGCCTGAGTATTTTTGATTTGACAAGGAGCTAAGAATGGTGTTACTTTGTGTTTCCAACACTTGAGAAGTGCTGTCCTCTGTCAGTGTTAGATTCTTCAGCCTTTTCCCCGTCAACCCCTTTGTGTATCTGCTTTCCTGCTTGAGGATGGTTGCTGTGTATTACAGTAAGAAGCTGACAGGATCCCATACATGACCTGAAGCCCAATGTATGCCCATCTTTGCATTGTGAACCTTCCTGTAAACATGAGCCAGTGAGTAAATGTAACTATGAGGAGACTGTCGGTGTGGTCTGTTTATTTTATCAGAGGATTTTTAAAAATTGTTTTTTTGAAACATTTCCCTTCCCTGTCTTGTCCTTTCTCCATCCTATCTCCCTCCTATCCCACCTAATCCGCATCTCGTTGTCCCATCCTTTACCAGCCATAGAAGGAGGCGGTGAGATGAGCGGACTCAAGTTGTGATCTGGATCGTGCTCCCTGAAAGGATGAAGACGAGCCTATAGGAAGTTGCAAAAAAAGCATTTAGTTAACTACTTAAGAGGAAATCATTGCAGAACTGGGGCAAAATATGTGGAAGTGGGAAAATTATAGACCTCCTTAATCAAGGTGGAACAGCCACAATGGGTTCCTGCTGTGGTGTGAAATTTCCTGATTCTGCTTCTCTGCAGGACTTGAAGGCTTGTGCTGGGTTGTAACTTTGTGAAGTGGCCGTTCCACAGTATTTCACTACATTGGCTGTGAAATGCTTTGGGGTGCTCTCAAGATTGGGAAAAGGTGCTTTATGAAATAATGCGAGGTAACAAAGTGTGGAGCTGGATGAACACAGCAGGCCAAGCAGCAGAGGAGCACAAAAGCTGACGTTTCGGGCCTAGACCCTTCATCTTTCTGATGCCAATGCTTGGCCTGCTGTGTTCATCCAGCCCCACACTTTGTTACCTCGCATTATCCAGCATCTGCAGTTACCATTATCTCTGAAATAATGCGCTTCCTTTCGTAAATGATTTAGCTAGACAAAACCTTTTAGGCAACAATTTTTCTCAAAGCCGACCCACACACTAAATGTTTTCATGTTCTTTCAATGTATCAGAAGCTAAAGTTTCTAGAGATACTGTTGTGCCCCTAGTAATATAATCCAAATCTGTTCTCTCAGTATGTCCTGCTTTCACTTTTTGGGCTGAATGGCCTTTTCTATTCTATCACTGGTTTGCTCAGTGACAGAGAAAGTTCTCTGTGAGCAACAACAGTACTGAGGATGCGCACAGGCGCTCGCCAATCATTGGTGAACCTGGAGAATTGGGGAGAATTGATTGGACAAATTCGTGCCTTCCTTCTGACCTGATTGGGAGGGTGGGACGTCCGGGCGCTGCTGATTGAACAAAACTGGAGTTCCGTTGTTTCTAATAGGTGGATGGCGCGTAGGTCGGGCGGCGCTGATTGGAGGAGGCGGGACATCCTGACAAAGCCGATTGGAAGAGGTTGTGTCACCAGGCGTCGCTGATTGGCGGAGGCGGGGATCCGGCGGCCGTGAGTCGGGCGGCCTGACTGGAGATCTTTTCATTACCTTCGGGCGCCAGAATCCATTAGATCATAACATCCCTAAACGAGTGGGTCACCGGAACTCAGAATCCAGAGGCTTACCACATCCCTAAATTAGTGGGTCACCAAGACTCAGAATCCAGTGGGTCACAGGGATCCAGTGGGTTACACGAACATAAATCAGCGGGTCTCTGGGACCCAGAATCCAGTGGGTCACCAGCGCCCTAAATCAGTGTGTCATTGGGATCCAGAATCCAGTGGGTCATTGCAAGCCAGATTCCAGTTGGTAATTGTGATCCACAGTTTGGTCAGTCATTGTGGCTCAAAGGTAATCGGGATTCTAAGGGTCAGTGAGTCATCACGGTCCTAAATGCTGAGGGTCATCAGGATCTTAAATCCAGTGGGTCATTGGGTTCCTCAGCCCCAGTGGGTAATCTGAATTCAGAGTCCCAGTGGGTCATAGGGTTGGTGGTTGTCAGCCTGGGCTGCTGCGGTGGTTAATGGCAGGGTTTGGGGTTGGCTTGTTTTGTTTGGATTGTACTGAGGGACACGAGGAGCCACAGCGATGAAGTGTCTGCTGATTGCCAGCGAGAGTGCCCAGGTGCTCTTTTACTGGACGGACCTGGAATTTGAAGTGAGCCTGAGGCAGCGGTTCGAGAATTTGCTGGAGCAACACAGAGAGGTAAATTGGGGACTGTAGGGTGACAGCCTGTTAACTCTTGGGGTGGAGTGTAGTTATACTGTACTGGAAGCTGGTGGCCATTTTTCAAAGTGTTGCATTCTAGATGTTTTGACAATAGGCTCATTAGGTTGGGGCCTCACCTGTCCACTCATGTGGATATAAAAGATCCCATAGGACCATTTCAAAGAGAGTTGCCCAGTGTCTTGGACAATACTTAACTTTTAATTAACATTCACGGAAATGGATTATCTTGACTGTATTATGTTGATGTTCCTTTCTTTACATCAGTAATTCCATTTCATTGCTTGGAAAGTATTTTATGATGTCTGGTAGTGCTCCTTCTTTCTTCTTTTATATGATGTGGGCATTGCTGACAAGGTCAGCATTTGTTGCCCATCCTTAATTGCCATTTCAGGTGACAGTTAAGGGCCAACTACATTGATATGGGTCTGGAGTCATGTGTTGGCCAGACTGGGTAAGATTTCCTTCCCTAAAGAACATTGTAGCATATAGTAAAAACCAAAAGAACTGCAGATGCTGTATTATCAGGATGAAAAACAAAGTTGCTGGAAAAGCTCAGCAGGTCTGGCAACATCTGTGAAGGAAAAAACAGAGTTAACGTCTGGTGACCCTTCCTCAGAACTTTTTAGTATATAGTGTCTGCTGTGGAAAATCCATGTCTCAGAGCTATATATAGGACAGTGGGAACCACCACGGGTCTGTTAACCATGAGCTTGGTGTTGGAACTGATGTTGTTGTCCTCGGAAATCCTTCAGGCAGCTGAAAGCTACACCAGCACACTGGAGGTGGTGCTGGATCTCTTCACCAATGGCTGCTTTGGCTGACAGGGTGCGCCTGAGGTATTGGAGATGGTCAGCATTCTCCGAGGCGTCCCTGTGGACCTTGATGATGGGGTGTTTGCTACACGATGCCAGGCCAGGTTGGTGGAGGACCTTCATCTTATGCAGGTTAACTGTGAGGCCTGTGCTCTCATATGCTTCCATGAAGATACTGACAATGATCCGAGATTGCACAATACACACAAGAATCATCTGTGTACTACAGCTCAATGACATCAGTTGGGGGTGACTTTGGTTTTGGCCTGAAGGCAGTGGAGGATGAATAATTTCCCACAGGTTCTGTAAGTTAGCTCCATTCCAGCGCTATCACACCAATGCTTCACCCAACCCTTTCCTGTAACCATCTTCTGCCCCATGTGTTTGAGAGCTTGTGGAAGCCTGTATACATTGGCCTGTATAGCCACCTACAGACTCACCCTGAGAGTAGGAGAGATTCATCCTCATCTGTGAGGGATCGCTAATGATGATGATGATGATGATAGAATGTAATACAGAAATTTATTGTTACATGTATTTATGAAAATACTGTAAAATGTGTATAGGTCGCTATATTCAATCCGTGCCATTAATGATTTTACAGAAATCAGTGTTAGTTACATGGTCGCCAATAGTGAGAGTAGTTTTCAATTCTGCATTTTTTTATTATTTGAATTTAAGTTCCACCAAATGTGGTGGGATTTGAAGCTTTGTCTCCAGATCCTGGTCCTCTAGGTCACTAGACCAGTTTACATTATCACCAGATCATCATAAAAGATGTTACACCAATGAAAGATGTTACTTCATCTGGTTGGCTTGTATATTTTAAGCATCAAATTAAATACAATGTGGGGCAACCAGACTGTGTTGAATTAGCATGACCCAGTGCTGTCGTCGTGTCACGGCCATTCATATCGGTCAATACCAAATCCAATAGAAAGAAGCCATGATTTTAAACTGGTAACACCAGATTAGCAAAACACCTGCTAGCTTGTGACATCCAGAGTGGAGTTAGCCATGGGAGAAAATGAAGTCATTACATCACATGAGAAATAGCGGAAGTGCAGCTCAAAGTGGACATTGCTAAGGAGTGAGAGATCCCACCATCGAGTTCACGCAACTATTCTGAAACCCAAGGTTAAAATTTTGGGACAGTTGACAAGCAGCTGTTCTCTCCAGCGTGAAAGAGATTGAAAACAGCTGCCACTCCCAACATTGAAGGAACTTTGTTGACTTGGTTGAAGGCAGCTCGAGCAGCGAACATTCCCGTCTCCAGTTCAATCATGTAGGAAAAGGCAGTTTCACTGGCAAGGGAGTTGTGTCACACCAGCAGCAGTGGATAGCTCAACTGATTCAGGAAAAGACAAGGCAAAGTCTTTCGTGAGTTAAGTGATGGGACTGTAACAGTTACGTCAGCAATGACAGATGACTGGATGTAAAATGATCTCACCTACGTCCTGAATGAGTTTGCACCAAAATATCCCCTTTAATTTTGATGCAAATGAAAGCTGACTGTTTGCAGATTTAATTTTAAAAATTACCTGGTTCAGAAATGTTATATGCCTCTGGAGCAGATGGACCTTGACCCCTAGCCTCATGCCTGGCTCAGAGGTAGGAACACTGTCACTGCACCACAAGAGTCTTTGTGCAGTCTACAGTGTGGGCAGTGAGTTCTTCAACCAAGGAGGCTGATCCCCCTGAAGACTTAAATGAATGCCCATCCACTGACTCACTTTTTGTGAAGTTGCAAAGACCATAGACCTCCAGGATTTCACCCTGAAGTATGAGAACATGGAAGACATGCTTGACTAAATTGATGCCAACCTGAACTGCATCGTTATCATGAGAGACATGCACTAAGTAGAAAAAGATTACTGAGTATTCCCAGAGCTAAATTCCATGTTTTCAAAGCCTTTTGTTGTACAAGGTATTGTAAACCCATTGTAACATGTGAACAAATTGATATTCCTTGCATATTTTCTGCATCACTGTGTTTTCATTTGCATTTCTTTTTAATGTAGAACTTAATAGTGGTAAAATCAGGTTTCACAGGGACCTCCTCGATGATCTCAAAGTTTCGCTTAGCATGAATTTCTGAATGGGCCCTTTCAATTTGACTGATTGTGATTTTACAGTGTCACTGTTTTTGGGGACTGATTGAATATTGTACTTAACCCTGACTACTATTCAATGGCTTCTTTCTGGGAGTTTGCATGAAGGGACATAGGTTGTGCTGTTCCTCACAGTTTATTAACTGCGAATAGCTGGTGATGCTGGCTCGAGGGGCTGAATGGCCTACTCCTGCATCTATTGTCTATTGTCTATTTAAGGCAGGAACAGGATACTGATTGGATGATCAGCCATGATCATAATGAATGGTGGTGCTGGCTCGAGGGGCCGAATGGCCTACTTCTGCACCTATCGTCTATTGTCTAATGTAACGGAAGAAGGGACACTGGTGGAACTATATACATTGTGTTCGGAAATCTCCATCTTTAAGTGACAACATCCCAAGACTCTTCACAATGAATAAAGTGTGGTCACTGTTTCGTGGGGAAGTCAGTTTATTATTTTAACCACAACGTGAACGTCGCTGGCAAGGCCACAAATTATTGCCCGTCCCGCTTTGAACTGCTGCAGTCTCTATGAGGTAGTGAGAACCACAGGACTGTTAGGATGGGAGTTCCAGGTATTTTGACTCAGTGACTGAAAGAATTTTGATATGTGTCCAAGTGAGGATGGTGTATGGCTTGGAGGGGAATTTGTAGTGCACCTGCTGGTTCTTGTGGATAGGCGAGAATGTTGGTTTAGAAGGTGTTATCTTGGGAGTTTTGGCGAGTCCAACTTTGTAAGGTAACATAAAGTTAACAACTTGAACACAAAGAGTTAATCAGGGCATTAGACTGATACTAATAAAATGCTGGGATTGAACAAGAGTTGGATCTTTTACGGGTTAGCTTGGTGATTACTCTGTAAAAAGGTAGATTTTCTCTGAAATTATTCAGGGACACGGCTTACCCCTATACTAGCTTTGATTGTCAAAGAAAAGAATTTTGTACGTTCCTTCCACAATTATTTGTATTCTGATTTTTCACCTCTCAGGAGATCCCATTGCTGTTAATTTGGATAAACAGTACCATATATATATTGTGATGCAGATGGCATTGTCGTTCAGTGAGATAGGCTGGCAGGATGACGGAATCTTTTCTTGTCAGTCATTGTTTGCATTTGTCTTCAATGCTATCTGAACAGGTAGATGCATCGTTAATTTAGTTTTTTATCTCAGACATTCCCTCAGCATGTAGGTTATGTCAGGCTTGAAACCACATTCTTCTGACTCTTCAGCTGGGGAAAAATGGAGCAAAGATTTAAAACCGAAAATGTAACTGCAAATTTTATAATTTGGGCGCCAAGGTAATTGAGGAATACGGGGATAGGTTGAGAAGGTAGTGCTGAGGTGGAGAATCAGCTACAATCTTATGAAATAGCAGAGTAAGTTTAAAGGGACTGAATGACCCCATCTCCTGTTTCTTTTGTTCTTATGATAAAGATGAATTGTTTCCTGTGTTTGCAGATGTCTCCAGCCTTTGAAGACAGCATAAACACACTATTTGCACCACTTCTCATTTCCTGCATTACCCTGAATGAGAAGATCTCAGACACATACACTTCTTTTGTTAGTGAGAATAACTACCTCTTTGTACTGCACCAGGTAAGGGATTTAGTGTTCTGCATATTTATCCACAGTTTCAAGCTCTGGTGAATTTTAAAAGATTGCTTTTTTTGTCTGGTATGCATGCTGTAGGCATAAAAGTGATCGATGACCAATAACACAACGCCAGGTTATAGTCTGACAAGTTGATTTGAAATCTGCGGTGGTAAAGGAGTAATGTGTGACTTCTGACTTTGTCCACGCCAGTCCAACACCGGCTCCTCCACATTGTGCCCAATAACAGTCGATCAATATAGTTGATTATTGTCTTTGTTGTCTAACTTAATGTTTCACATTTTCCCAAGCATACTTCCTAAACCCAGACTATATAACTGAAAAGCAAAGGGTGGTATTTCGTTCCCTTCATTAGTCTCTGTTCAAACTATCTACTTCTGAATGTCTGACAATGGACTCATTAGTAAGTGATCACTATTATTTCTATCCCTGACCATTGCTAAATTCAATTCGATTTGATTTATTATTATCACGTGCTGAAATACAATGAAAAGTATTGTTTTACATGCTGACCAGACAAATCATACCTTACGTAAGTACATCAGAGTATTAAAAGAGAATGCAGAATATAGTGTTACAGCTACAGAGGGTGCAGAGAAAGATCGACTCTAATATGAGAGGTCCGTTTATAAGTCTGATAACAGTGAGGTTATCATGTTCTGAATCTGTTGGTATGTATTTTCAAACTTTATCTTTTGCCTGATGGAAGAGTGAGTAGCCAGGATGGGAGGGGTCTTTGGTTGTATTGGCTGCTTTCCCTGAGGCAGCAGGAAGTGTAGACGGATGGATTGCGCTGTGTTCATAACTCTCTACAATTTTTCTTGAGGTCTTGGGCAGACCGATTGCCATACCAAGCTATGATGCATCCGGATAGGATGCTTTCTATGGTACATCTATAAAAATCGCTAAGAGCCCTTGTAGACATGCCGAACTTGATTAGCCTTAACTCTTACCCCTACCTCACTGTAGCTGTGCTTGGGAGTTCAGCAACATGATGGGAAGCTGGATTATAAAAAGCAGTGTTCCATCACTTTCACTGCATTGCCAGTGACTCTGAGGAAACACTTAGAAAAATTAGGAAAGTTCTACATTGTAGATTATTTGAAGAGATGTTAAATCCTTGGAATTATTTACAATGCTTCCTATCCTATTCTTGTCTGCAAGATTATTCTCTTAGTCCTATTCCAAATCACCTACTCTGGCAGCCTTTGATTCTCTTTCATTACCATGCCCACCCCCACCTAGACTCTCTGCTATATACTACTATGGCCTACTTTGCTCTTTGCTAATTCCCCATTCTGCTTTTGGTCCCCGCACTAGCATCTAAATATTATCTTCCTCCTTGTCCCCAAACTTTCATTTCCTTTATGCTCCAACTAATCCTTACTTTATCTCTTGTAACCCTTCCTCATAGCCCTCTTTCAGCTTCTTCTGCACCTCATATTGCTGTATTGTTCTTTGATACCCTCCTTTACTCTCTGATCTCCGTTATCACGTGCTTGCATGGTTCTGTTCAACTCATCCCTCACTTTCTAACCCCATTTGACCTGAAGACTGCACTTGGCTGTGAATCCTGATGCATAGTGCTTTGGGGGGCTCATCTTGTGTTTATCATTTAGCAGCGTTCTGATGGTAATATTTCAGAGTTAGTGATTTCACTATCAACAAGATCAAGAGTGTTGCTTCATGGTGAATCATTGTTCATTTTTACATATTAAAAGGCTCTCTGAGAATGAGAAATCGTCACTAATCTGAGTTTGCTTGTTTGTGATTTCTTCAGTTTGGGGAGTGCACATATGTCGCAGTGAATGGAGATGGTTCAGAGAGTGAAGATGATTTGAGACGGAAGATTTTTGTGTTGAAGAAGATTATTGATGTATGCTTTGGACTGGTAACTCTGGATACAAGTATCCTTAAGAAAAAGTATGTAAGATTTGTTTGTTTCACATCAAATTTTGTAGCAATTTACTCTGTTCCTCTTCCAGAATTTTTCTTCAGTATTGTCCGGTTCCAGGTGCATAGAATTCAGTAGGCATTTTAATTGTAGGATCTTTGAAGCTTGCTGGTCCCTGTGATTTATGAACTTCCAACAAGGCCTGTTGGAGACCCATCTGATTAAAAGCATAATAAAAAACGAAAGAACTGCGAACACTGTAAACCAGGAAATAAAACAGAAGTTGCTGGAAAAACTCAGCAGGTCTGGCAGCATCTGTGAAGGATTAAACAGTTAATGTTTCGGGTCTGGTGACCCTTCCTCGGAACTGGATTAAAAGCATAGTTAGTTTAACCTCTGTGCAAAGTCCAGCGATGTCAATGGAACTGGAAAAGACCATTTGGCTACTCAAGCATGGCTGTTGATGTCAAAATAAAACTTCCTCTCTACATTCAGCTAAGTTTGCTTGGACCAATGCATGAATTTGGACACTTCTGCTCTGGGTGATTGAATAAGTGAAAGCCTTAAACGGCTGTGTAGAGAAAACACTTCCAGTTGTGGGGAATCTAAAGGTCTTAACTATAAAATAGTAACTAGTAAATCCAATAGGGAATTCAGGATGTTATTTTTGAAACTCACAGAGTGGTGTGGACACAAAACCAGGTATCACGTTGAGTAGTTGAGATGAGTGGCATAGATACGGTTATAGAGCCGTAGAGTCATACAGCATGGAAACAGAACCTTTGGGTTCAAGCAGTCCATACTGAACATGATTCCACGAGGTAAATCACTACAAGTTACCTTTACTTTGACTTCTATTTAAGAAATCCCACAGACAACCAAAATACTGAAACAATGATTTAAATTTTATTGCATGGAGCAACCAACATAAGGTTCCTCAAGTAAGCAACTTAGCTCTTACTCGATTAATAATGGAACCTGGCCAGGAATTTACCAAGAGTGCCTGTCTCTGGAAGTGTCCGGGGTTCGATCCTTATGCAGTGTTGTTTTTAAATGTTCTGCTACTGACTTGTTCTGGTGTTGGATTCTTGTACAATTTTCTCGAATCCTTCAAGTTTGCAATGTGACATTATCGATGATTCAATAGATTTTTCATCCCGAGCATTGATTAAACTTTCGGAGACCTCAAGTTTGTAGCTTGCCTCCTTGTCAGAAGTAGTCCCTCTGTTCCTTTCTGCATTTGGAGTTTGCTGTCTGCTTAAAACACAGCTTTTCCTGCAGTTAACCCCTTAAATGGTTCTGCAAGCAGTCAGTTGTCATGAAGGGAATAAAGAGTCCAGTTTATGAAGCAAGTGTCAAAGCAGTTTGTTATCTCTTCCAGGAGACAGATTGTTTATGTTGCTTCAGCTTCTTTACAGAGATGGCTAATTCGCATGTTGCTTTCAATCCCTTTTGTAACAGTTTCTTCTTGTCCCTTTCATCTCGAGAAACAGTTTATTCGAGAAAATTTATTGCTGATTCTTTCCATGTATAACAGTTTTTCTTTGTTGAATTATTCAGTCCACGAACAGTTATTAAAGTTGTGAAGTCTACATTGTCACAATATATCTAGGGGGAAGTTAGATAAGTACATGAGGAGAGAAAGGACTAACGGATATATTGATAGAGTGAGTTGAAGTAAGATGAGTTAAGACTTGAGTGGAGCACTAGAACAGGCATGAACCAGCTGGGCTGAACAGCCTGTATCTGGTTGTAGACTCTGTGTAACCTGGTATGATTTTGAAATGTTAGCTCTGTTCCAAAGAGTCTTGTGGCAAAACTGATGACTCCCAACCGCCCATCAATGATGCACCAGTCAGAAAATCATTCGTTCATTCATTGGGTAAATGACTAATCAGATTTAAAAACCCAAGAGGAATAGCTAGAATGAGCAGACGTATGAGCAGAAAATTGCCAATCTCCTGTCCTGTATTTGAATGTACTCTGATTGACCCTTGGTTCTTACAAGGTTCCATTATTTAAGTAGACTTGTATAAGTAACTTTGATATTTGTCTCCCAAATAGACTCACACATGAAGGAAGGCTGTTTGAGTGAATGTGAGGAGGGATATGGAACCATATACCAAAAGGAATTTCTGAAAAAGGACAAAGAGCAGAATATAGGTGGAAAGGAGTATTTTTTGAGTAGTGGTACTGGGTTATGTAGCACAGATGCAGAGGCTGACTTGAGTGTTGGTTATTAATTATGAGTTTAGTACCTGACCTTTGCTTTACTGCAAAGGAAAAGGGCAATTGTTGCCAATTGGCAGACAGTGAAACCGGGAAGCATTCTTTTCACGTCTGTTTTGGACTTCTTAACAACTGGCTGCAGAATTGTGGGGCTTAGCAAACAAGCCAGCCTTTGTTTTTTGTCTACGTCTTTGCATTGAAAATTAGTGCGTGCAAGATATTGCAGATTCTTTAACATGATAAGAGGTTATATATATGCAATAATTCAATTGAAAATGCAACATGAGATGTCAAAAATAAAGAAGTGAGCATACTTTGAAAAAAGGAAGTATTAGTTAGCTATAATTTTGACAGAAAAAACATTTGGCTTATGGCTACAGTTCTTTAGTTTTCTGGATTTTGGGTAACACTGTGATTGTAATATTTACTGCCCATCCCTAATTGTGGTATCCCTGTAAGAAACCCAGCTGTAGACCAAAGCAGAAATGGGTGTTAGAGTCTTGCTCCTGAAGGATTAGCAATGGGTTGGGTTTTTTAATCAGTTTGGCAGTTTTCAGGTGATTTTCATGGTGGTGGCCCACAATGTGTAAGGTTTATTTAATTCACTGTAACAAATTGTGCAATGGGATTATGTCTCATGACGTTTGGGTTGTCAGTCCAGTAGTATCCATTATGTTGATATAACCTTGAGAAAGAACTTACTCGTTTCAAATTTAGCAAATTACGCTTTAAAACAAATTGTACATTAAAACAAATATCCTTCGAACAATAGACATGTACAACACAGAACCAGACGTATCAGTCTGTTCTGGCAGTCTCTGCTCAATGTTAGAACAATCCAAAGTCAAGCTACAGCCTTTCTCTCTCCCCAGAGTTCTGTATTTCCTTTTGCTACAAACATATATTCAGCCTTCCATTGGAAAATGCAATGACTCTCTCTCAAAAACTCTTGTAACAAACTGTTGACCCCTAATTCCCCCATCAATGATGGTTTTGTTGGGGGAAAATTGTCTTTGCCTATTCATTTCATTAAAAAAAAATCCTCACCTATAAAACAAATCTCTATTAAATCTCCTCTTGACCTTCATTGCTGTAGTGAAATTAATTGTTTAAATTAACATATCGAAATGATGGCTAGGAAATGATTGATTGATTGGTCCATCCTATTCAACATCAATACTCAAGGCTGGAACATTGTGCCTAGAGACTTTGCAAACATAACCTTCTATGACAGATCCTAAGTGATTAGCACTGTTGCCTTGCAGAGCCAGGGACCTGGATTTGTTTCCAGCCTCGGGCGACTGTCTGCGTGGAGTTTGCACATTCTCCGCGTGTCTGCATGGGTTTCCTTCGGGTGCTCCAGTATCCCCCCACAGTCCAAAGTTGTGCAGGTTAGGGTGGATTGGCCGTGCTAAATTGCCCATAGGGTTCAGGGATGTGTAGATTAGGTGGGTTATAGGGGGATGGGCCTGGGTAGGATGCTCTGAGGGTCGGTGTGGACTTGTGAGGCTGAAGGTCCTGTTTCCAAATTGTAGGGATTCTATCATCGTCAGTTTAAAAGGAACATGGAAAATATCAAGGAGATCTCAGAGAAGGACGAGTCTCTGGAGAATTGGTCTCTGGCCTTCCCCTTAGGAGAGTAGCTGTGGATCATATAACATGTAGCGTTTCTCAATGTACGAAGAATTGTACATGCTGAATTGCATTTCTGTTTTCTTCCCTTTTTTTAGCTTTATTTTGGAGAAATGGAATTTTGCTGCTTCTGTCTTACTAACACTGCTTTGTCTGAATAGCTGCTGTAGTAGGCCATTTAGCTACTCAAGCGTGGCTCTTGATGTCAAAACAAAACTTCCTCTCTCCATTCAGCTAAATTTGGTTGGACCAATGCATGAATTTGGAAACTTCTGCCCTGAGTGATTGAATAAGTGAAAGCCTTAAACAGCTATGTAGAGAAAACATTTCCATTTGTGGAGAATCTAAAGGTCTTAACTATAAAATTGCAACTAGTAAATCCAATAGGGAATTCAGGATATTATTTTTGAAACTCAGAGTGGTGTGGACGCAAAACCAGGTATCACGTTGAGTAGTTGAGATGAGGGCATAGATACCGTTATAGAGCCGTAGAGTCATACAGCATGGAAACAGAACCTTTGGGGTTCAAGCAGTCCACACTGAACATGATTCCACGAGGTAAATCACTACAAGTTACCTTTACTTTGACTTCTATTTAAGAAATCCCACAGACAACCAAAATACTGAAACAATGATTTAAATTTTATTGCATGGAGCAACCAAAATAAGATTCCTCAAGTAAGCAACTTAACTTTTACTCGATTAGTAATGGAATCTGGCCAGGAATTTACCAAGAGTGTAGTTCATTGTTTTAGCTTCACATATTAAAACATTTACTTGATTCCTTCCAAGAGGTTTGCTGTACCTTTGCAAGTGATCCCTTAACAAGGCCTTTCTCTGCCTTCTTAGATTGAGACCACAAGATACAGAACAACGGTTGAAGGTTTGGAAGATGTTGCAAAATCTGTTAATTACTTACAGCCATCTGAGGGAGGAAGACCAGAGTTTCCTTGTGGAGGTGATGCAACATTGCTGTTATTAGTGGCATTTTGAAGATCTATTATGTAGGAGCTCCTCTGCTGGCCAAGTGGTTAAAAGAAAGGCAGAGCTACACAGGCCAGAGAAACAGAATTCTTATTTCCAGTCTGTGTTGAATCCGCTAACAGTAGCAGAACTGTTTGTGATTTAGGGAGGTGTATTATGATGCCCTATATGAAAGGTGGGCAGAGTCAAGCTTAGCTGAGATCTATAGTTTGTTTTGCCTGCTAACATTCTGTCAGAACCCATTGAGTAATGGTCATTAGGACATCAGTGAATCCAGTTTACTGCCTGTCTCTGAGTGTGAGGATTCCTTGAGCCATTGTGATTCTTGTGATAATAATGTTTCCACAATGGCTGACTTGATTTTGTATGATCGTTTGGCTTACAAGAAAGACTTGGGTCTACGACCCCTTTTGCCATCTCACGGTTTCCCCAAGTATTTACAATCAACAAAGTATTTTTGAACTGTAGTCAATAATAATGTCGGATGCATGGCAGCCAATTTGTGCACAGCGAGCTCCCAAAACTCCTCTGTAGATAATCGCCTAGATCTTCCTTTTTGTGGATATTTAGAGACCAAATATTCTCTGAAAATTGAGCGAAAGGACCTGTGAGACGTCCTGGAGCGCTGACTATGCAGTGAGTGCCTGGGAAGTTTAAACTTCTGGTAGGCTGTTACGTGGCACCTGGAACTTCGTGATAAAGTCCCCAACTCTTGAGTTAAAGTTGAAGACGTTGGAGTATCCTGATAGACCTCAGTCATTAGCCAGAAAAAGTTAGAAGATTGAAACCTCCTCCAATGAAGAAGCTGACTGCTTCCTGCCTCAGTCTGCTGATCCTGCTGATACAGCACCTGTTGAACACCCAACCACCCATCACACTCATCGCTTGACACTTGGACGCCTGACAAATGCCTAACTCCCCCACCTCAATCTCATATCTGACCTGCTCTACTTTTCCATACATTTTCCCATCAAAGTTGTACTCGGACTTTTCAATATGGACTACAGCATCTACTTTGTGGATTCTGCAATGATCCATACTGTTTTGCTGGACTACTTTGGTTATAAAGACTCTTGTCTTAGAAGTCTGGGCAGAAAACTCCTGAAAAGGTAAATGGACAACTTTCTGTGTAAACTGGGATTCCAACCCTGACTGGATGACTCGGGCGAGTTTTTTTAATGATGTTGGTTGAGAGACAAATATTTGCCAGGTCTCTGAGGAGAACTCTCCAGCTCATAAAGACTGTAAGAACTGGGAACAGAAGTACGCAAATCAGACCCTTCGACCTGTTCGACCATCTAATATTATCATGGCCCATCTTACCTTGGCCTTAACTTCAGTTTCCTTCCTATTTTTCATAATCCTTTAACCCATTGCCAATTAAAAATCTGTCTATCTCCTCAAATTTATTCAGTGTTCCTGCGTCCACTGCTCCCTGGGCTAGTGAATTTCACAGATTTGTGACCCTTTGAGAGAAGTAATTCCTCATCTCTGTTTTAAATCTGGTAATCTTTAGCTTAAAACTATGACCTCTTATTCTAGAGTGCCCCCACTAGAGAAACATCTGTCCTACATCCAATTTGTCAATCTTCTTTAGTATCTTATACTTCAAATAGATCTCCTTCTAAACTCCAGGGAGCATGGGTCTAAAGTGCTCAGTTTCTCCTCACAAGAGAACTTTATCATCTCTGCAATTAATCTAGCAAACCTTCTCTGAACAGTCGGCAATACAAGTACATCCTTCTTTGAGTAAAGCGACCAGAACTCTACATAGTACTCCAGACATGATCTGACCAATGCCTTGTACAATTGCATCAACACTTCCTTACTTTTACACTCCATTCCTTTAACAATAAATCCCAACATTCCATTTTCCCTCCTTTTGCCTGCACACTAACTTGCTGACACTCGTACATGAAGATACCCAGATCCCTCTGCTCTAGAGCATTTTGAAGTTTCTTTCTATTTAAATAATAAGTTGCCTTTTTATTCTTCCGACCAAAATGGGATAAGCTCACGCTTATCCAAGTTCAACTCCCCCTGCCAAATTTGGACCATTCACCTAACCTATCCATACCCATTTGTATATTTCTTCGTTGCAACCTAACTCGCCACCTATTTTAAGGTCATTTGCAAAGTTGCTACAATACCTTCCATCCCAGCATTTGAGTCATTAAAGTTGATTCAAAATTGTTTGGCCTGAGGAATGGACCTTGTGGCACCCCAGTAATTACAGCTTGTCAACCAGTTTACCAATCCTTTAACCAAATGGAATGGGACACTTTTCAACTGTCCCATTCCAAAATTGATGCAACAATTTCCCAAGAATAGACATTAAACTAACAGTAATGAATTTTTGTACTGTCTGTTTCACTTCTGTTTTGAACAAGGGCATTATGTTAGCACTTTTTCAATCCATTCACACCTTTCTTGAATTTGAGGAATTTTGAAATATTGTAACCAATGTATTGACTCGGTCTGTTGCCAGCTCCTTTAGAACCTTAGGATGTAGACCCTGAGGACTTGTCTACCTTTAATCCCAATTGTTTGGTCAGTACTTTCTCCATAGTGATAGCAATTGTTTTAACTTTTTTTTTATAACCTCTGAATCATCTGTTACTGTTGAGGATGGTTTCAGTGTCTTCTGTTGTGAAAACTGACACAAATATTGATTTTGTATCTCTTGTCATTTCTGTGTTATTAAGTGCCCAATCTCATCCCATAAGAGACCAATATTCCCTTTAGCTACTCTTTTTATATATTATCGAAGATTTTGCTGCCCATCTTTACATTTTGCGCTAATTTTCTTTCCATAATTAAACTTTGCTCCTTTTATACTTTTTAGTAACCCGTTATTGGTCTTTAAAAGTATCCCAGTCCTCCAGCTTGCCACTGATCTTTGCGATATGATATGCCTTGGTTTTTGCCTTTATATTATCTTTAACTTGTGTGCTTATCTATAAATGTTTTCTCCCCCCTTACAACTTTTTTTCCTCTCTGGCATATATTTTAGATGATTCAGTATCTCCTTAAATATCTGCTGCTGTTCACCAGATGTCCTGTAGTTTCGTCTTTCTACCTGGTTGATTAGAGTAAACTCTGTCTTCATGCCTGTGTGCAGAGCATCCCCAACTTACAAACACTCATGCTTGTGAGTGAAACCACATAGTAATATTAACTTTAAATATCCAACATGAGAATATTTGCATATACTTGCAAGCTGCTATTTTAGATTATACTGTACTGTGTTCTGACTTGTGTACAAATTGACTAGCAAGTGTACTCAAGAACAGAACTGTTTGTAACCAGGGGACTGCCCGTAATTACATTTTACAGCCATACAGCACAAAAACAGGCCCTTCGGCCCAACACATCCATGCTGACCAGGTTTCCTAAAAAAAACACTAGTGTGGGACTAAAGTTTCTTGTCCTCAGGCTGAACTTGAAATTCCATCGTGCTTCCCTAGAGGGTCATGGAATTATAGAATCCTTTACAGTGAGGTTATTTAGAATCATAGAATCCTTACAGTGTGGAAGCAAGCCATTTGGTCCATCAAGTCCACATTGCCTCTCTGAAGAGCATCCCATCCACACTCACGCCTTAAATAACCTGATTGGTTTCCTAATGCATTGCTCCTTTATTTATTCATGGGATGATGATGTCGCTGTCTCGGCCGGCATTTATTGCCCATCCCTAATTGCCCAGAGGGCAGTTAAGAGTCAACCATTGTTGTGGATCTGGAGTCACATGTAGGCCAGACCAAGTAAGGATGGCAGTTTGCTTCCCTAAAGGACATTAGTGAACCAAGTAGCAGTCTCTCATATACTTCTTGAACTCTCCCTTGAGTCTACCCTTGCTAATTTGATCAATCTCGTCTATGTGCATGTTAAAATCACCCACGATTTGTTGTCATACCTTCATTACAAGTCCCTAGTATTCCTGGTTTACACTGGGCCTACTGTGGGACTTATGGATTACTCCCACTAGGGACTTCTTTTTCCTGCTATTTCTTCTTTGAAACAATGGCACTGGATCTTTTGCAAACACCTAGGAGGTAGATTTAATGTCTCATCTGAAGGAATATCTAACCAACAGCACAGCACTCTGTCAGTCATGTCAGACATTATTCATTGTCCCATTCCAGGCACTGTTTAGTGATGCTAGGAATGTTTGTTGTTTCTGCATTTGTATGTGAACACTATTTGATCTGGCTATGTCCTTCTACCATTCTTCTCCCTGCTGTCGCCCCGCCATGCACAAATGGCTTACTATCTTAAAACAAACACCAGAAAGATGAGCTTCTGGTTTTAATGTGGAAGTATAACCACTCAGAATTAATGATAGTGCTAGACAGTGAGGTATTTGCAGGAGGAGTCGGGCAGCAAGAGGAGCTCTGCACTAATACTGACCCAGTGTTTTCTTTCATTAGGCTGTGGAGCGACTGATCCACCCTCAGTTATGCGAACAGTGCATTGAGTTTTTGGATCGACAGGTAGTCCAGCAGATAAACAGCAGCATGGAGAGGGCGAATGAGGAAGTGGTGCACACTTTTATCCTAGTACACACTAAACTTCTGGCATTCTTTTCAAGGTGATGTGTTTTGTGACAAATTGTGTTCTGTCTTGTTTTCATATCAAAATGCTTATTTTAGTGAGTAGCTGAACTGCACAAGGCTGGAGAAACCTCCATTTGTCTCTGTCTTGTTCGTAGTTAATTGATTTCATCCATGGTTCTGGTAGGGAAATTACTTTGGGCTTGTCATCCCTGGATTAGGAAGGAAGTAATTGGCAATATTTTCTCTGCTTCATTGCCACTCAGTTACTCCTGTTTAGAGTATCTAGTTATCAGGTGAGGAAAAAGGATTGGACCCAGCTGAGGTTCAAATGTATGAGCAGTCCTAAGACTCGTCATATGTGCTTATATGTCAATGACTCGGACATATCAATGAAAAAAATCATGGAATGCTTTAAATGGCCTGGCGATCATCTATTGAACTGTACCTAAGAAAGTACCAGTCTCTTGAAAAGAGCCCTGGGATGGCGAAAGGAAAAGAAAGAGAGATGCGTGTCAGTGTCTTGTGAAGGTCTATAAATATTCACATGGTATAACACAACATGTTTTTTTGTTTGAGATTATAATCAGGAGCTTGTATTTTTAAAGTTTTGTCAGTTAAAGCTTCATCCTGTTTTCTCTGCACTCTTTCAAACTTCGTCTCTAGCCTAGAAGGTATTACTTTACAGTTATAAGAGAGCAAATGAGTTAGTTTGATAACATAAATTAAATGAAATAATAACCAAGTGGGGAAGCAGGTGCTACAACTGCTAACTTTTGAGATTACTCACATTTTAATAAGCTTCAGGTCACCCATTGGTTTTTTTTTTGCCCCAGCTTTCCTTTTGACTCTTCCACGTCGTTTGGTACCTCACCCACATGAGCTCGTTTCGTTCACGAGCATAACTGGGCACATCTCAACCAGGTCACTGTGATGCTGTTCCCCAGTCCAGTGTTCCAGTTACATTCCCATCTGAGCACAATGTGTGGTTGAATATGGTCACTGTGAACATGGACTCACTTAAGCGAAGCGTTATACATTATACCTCCAGATTTGAAAGTCATGTTAATTTGCATAAAGATGTAACATAAACAGTACATGCTCACTGAATTTTGTATTTAAAAACTGGCAATTATGCAAGATTATTGATTCAAATTGAATACTTAATATCTAATCACCATGTTTATTTATTTTCTAGAAATACCTACTTACTGTCTTCTCTATCTATCCACCCCACAGCCGTAATGCCAGCTCCCTGAGAACTTCAGACTTGCTATTACTCATTCTGATTGCACAAGATCTATGCCCAAGTGACAGTGACTTAGAAGCTCTGACTGTCAAGGTAGGGCTTCAGTCTGTGGTCTGCTAAGCCTCTTCATGAGTTTGATAGTGGGATAAAACAGAAAATTCAATAAATACCAACCAAGCATGCAGACTGTCTCGTGAACCTGCATTGTCAATTCACAGTAAGTTCCTAAATCGGGATGAAGCTTAAGTTCCAGGAGCTAATGGAATGCTAAATTTAAATTTACTTTCCAAATCTTTAATAGTGTGAGGAAAGGTGATATGGTGAGATACATGCAACTCGCTCACCTGTTAGATAAGATGTTCAAATTGTAGAGTCTATAGTGTGAGGCTGGAAAAGCACAGCAGATTTGACAGCATCCGAGGAGGACTTAAGTCAGTGTTTCGGGCCAAAGCGTTGACATTCCTGCTCCTTGGATGCTGTCTGACCTGCTGTGCTTTTCCACCCTCACACCTACAGACTCTGGCTTTCAACATTTGCAATCCTTATTGTCTCCAAGTGATCAAATCCTGACTGATCATTGGAAGTTCCTCATGCATTGTTTTTGATGTCAAAGTCTTGTTTTGGTGAGGGATGGGGCTCACAACGTCATTGGTGGCTTGGCACTTGTAATTTCACTGTGAAAGACCACAGGTCGACTGCTGCGTGAGCAGTGGTGCAGTGGAGGAGGGGGATTGCTGGGATTTGCTTTTGTGAAGTTGGGGAGAACCTTGCAGTGTTGAAAACTGACACCAGAATAAAAAGAGTCTCATCCCTCACCTTAATGGTGCAATAATCCAAAAAAAATTGTTAAAATATGTCTCACTCTAAATGATGATAACTTAATCTGCTAGTCTGATAAATTGCTTGCTCATAGGATCTGGAGAATACCCCAGAAAATGAAGAGGTTTATGCTACTGAATTGTCACCTGGTGCACATGGAGAAGGTATGTATGGACTAACTCCAAGAACAAAGCTGCATTAGGACTCTTTCTCTATTTGCTGTGTTTTGCGGTATCTTGATCATCAAAAGGGAATCACAGCACCCATACACATTTTGAAAAAGTCAGTAATTGCAGAGCATTCCTTTGAATCTATCAAAACTGAAGGGACACCATCGGGTGATCCCAGAGATGACAGACTTTTTTTAAATTTGTTAATGGGATTGGGGAATCACTGTCTGGACCAGTATTTATAACCTATCCTGAATTGCCTTTGAGAGCAAGATGGTAAGCTGTCTTCCTGAACTGCTGCAGTTCATTTGGTGTAGGTAGTTTCACAGACCTGTTAGGGAGGGAGTTCCATGACTTTGACCCAGTGACAGTGAGGGAACAGTGATATATTTCCAAGTCAGGATGATGTGGCTTGGAGGGAAATTTGCAGATGATGGTGTTCCCATGTGTCTTCTGCCTTTGTTCTTCCAGATGGTAGTGGTCATGGGTTTGGAAGGTGGTGTCTCGTGAGCCTTGGTGAATTTCTGCATTGCATCTTGTAAGTGGTACACGCTGCTGCTACTGAGCATCGGTGGCGGAGAGTGTGGATGCTTGTGGATGTAGCAGCAGTCAAGTGGGTTGCTTTGTCCTGGATGATATCAACTTTGTGAGTGTTGTTGGAAATGCACTCATCCAGGCAAGTGGGCAGTATTCCATCACACTCCTGACTTGTGCCTTGTAGGTAGTGGACAGGTTTTGAGGGAGTCAGGAGGTGAGTTACGAGCTGCAGTATGTCTAGTTTCTCCAATCACAGCTTGACAGTTTTGATGAGTATTTATTAGTATTGGCTGTACGCCAATGAAGAGCTGAACAGGAAAGAAAAGTGTTGCTAAAATGTGTCTCAGAGTCTTCACTGTTGCAGTGTTAGCCATGAGTGTTGGCTGCTGCGTTCTCTATCTCTGCCTCTGTAGTCAATAATTATCCTGTTGACCAGGGATTGCAATACATATGATGTGTTTGTCGCAAGCTTGGCATTTTTTACCTAAGATAAGTGTTTTGATGTGAGTTATTAATCTCTGAGTGCACTTTGCTGCCTGGGTCTCACAGTTAGAGCCAGCGTCAGAGTCGTACAGAGATAATGGGAACTGCAGATGCTGGAGAATTCCAAGATAATAAAATGTGAGGCTGGATGAACACAGCAGGCCAAGCAGCATCTCAGGAGCACAAAAGCTGACGTTTAGGGCCTAGACCCTTCATCAGAGAGGGGGATGGGGAGAGGGAACTGGAATAAATAGGGAGAGAGGGGGAGGCGGACCGAAGATGGAGAGTAAAGAAGATAGGTGGAGAGAGTATAGGTGGGGAGGTAGGGAGGGGATAGGTCAGTCCAGGGAAGACGGACAGGTCAAGGAGGTGGGATGAGGTTAGTAGGTAGATGGGGGTGCGGATTGGGATGGGAGGAAGGGATGGGTGAGAGGAAGAACCGGTTAGGGAGGCAGAGACGGGTTGGACTGGTTTTGGGATGCAGTGGGTGGGGGGGAAGAGCTGGGCTGGTTGTGTGGTGCGGTGGGGGGAGGGGACGAACTGGGCTGGTTTAGGGATGCAGTAGGGGAAGGGGAGATTTGGAAACTGGTGAAGTCCACATTGATACCATTAGGCTGCAGCCTCACATTTTATTGTCAGAGTCGTACAGCATGGAAACAGACCTTTCAGTCCAACCAGTCCATGCTGACTATGTTCCTAAACAAAACTAGTCCCACCTGCCTGCGTTTCGCCCATATCCCTCCAAACCTTTTCTACTCATGTACTTATCAAATAACTTTTAGATGTTGTAACTGTACTTCCACCACTTTCTCTGACAGTTCATTCCACATATGAATCAACCTGTTTCAAAAAGAGAAGTTGCCCCTCATATCTATGTAACAAATACTGCTTGCAGTGAAAAAGATGCTTTCTGTAGAAAATGCCTATATAAAGTCTGTATACCTCAGATTTTTATTTGAAACTGTTTATATTATTTTCCACTTCTTCAGCCATTTTGTTCTGATTGTAATTGTATGTCTGTTCAGATTGGTATCTTTCTTTTCTTCCCCCCCACCCCCCCCACCACAACTTCAGAAGAGTCAGTGGAGAGCAGTTCATGTACATCCCAGTTCACCGACTCCATTGTCCAGGTAGGCAGTAGGAAATTCCTCTCGCTTGTTGTTATTGGAACCTGTCATGTTGTTTCTGTAGTAAGGTCATAGGGCAGGCTTTTAAGCTGATGTGAATTGAGCATCACTATACCCAACAATGAGTGGCCCTTGAGTCTACAGATAGCGGTCATTTATAGGTATTAAAACAGAGGTTTGAAATGATGTAGGAACCCAACACAAATGTTTCAGGTTTGAAGTGAATGATTTAAAGGAGCTTCAAAGTGATAATTTGCAAATAAAACAGCACATTGCCATTGTTTAAATATCTTAGAATGCTGATGTCGCTGCAGGAGCTCCCTGTGAGAGCTACTCAGTTGGCCTATAGTAAGTTCAAAGGTAGAATTCGGCCTGGGTGGGGTGTGGGATGGGGGAGGAGGTGCTGTTGGGGTTTTCTTCCACCTTTCAAAGCCCATATTAAAAAGTGCCTCAATTTCACAATTGCCCTCTTGTAGCTAAAACAGAGAAAAGCAAGGTTATTGGTTTAAAAACAGAATGAACTGCAGATGCTGTAAATCAGACGAAAATAAAATAGCTGGCAAAGCTCAACAAGTCTGGCAGCATCTGTGGAGAGAAATCGGAATTAACATTTCCGGTCGAGTGAAGAGGAGGGGTTATTTGACTTGAAATGTCAACTCCTCAGATGCTGCCAGACCTGAGCTTTCCCAGCAATTTCTGTTTTTGTCTCTGAGTTACCACATCCACAGTTCTTTCAGTTTTTACCTACTGTTCTAGGTGGGTTCAGTTTATGAAAACAAAAACAAAGTTGCTGGAAAAGCTCAGCGGGTCTGGCTGTATCTGGGAAGGAAAAAAAACAAGCAGAGTTAACGTTTCGGGTCCGGTGACCCTTCCTCAGAAGTTCTGAGGAAGGGTCACCGGATCTGAAACGTTAACTCTGTTTGTTTTCCTTCACAGATGCTGTCAGACCTGCTGAGCTTTTCCAGCAACTTCTGTTTTCGTTCCTGATTTACAGTATCCACAGTTCTTTCGCTTTTTATTCAGTTTATGAAAAGCCGGCTTAAAGTCAGCAGGACTGTCTGTCTGAAGAGGAAGAAGGATGCTTATGTAAGGTTTATGAAAAGAGGAACGGAAAAGGCTCGAGAGGGATACAAGTTAGCCAGGAAGGAACGGAAGAAAGGACTTAGCAGAGCCACAAGGGGACATGAGAAAACCTTGGTGGATAGGATCAAGGAAAACTCCAAGACTTTTTACACGTATTTGCAGAACAAGAGAATGACCAGAGATAGGGTAGGGCCGATCAAGGATTGTAAAGGGAGTTTGTGCACAGAGCCTAAAGAGATGGGAGAGGTCCTTAATGAATACTTTTCTTCAGAATTCACAACTGAGAGAGACCTAGTTGTAGAGGAGGACGTTGTGAAACAGGCAGATAGGCTAGAGGAGGTCAATGTTAGTAAAGAAGATGTGCTAGGAATTCTGAGGAAGATGAAGATAGATAAGTCCCCCGGGAATGATGGGATTTCACCATGGATTCTATGGGAAGCGAGGGACTAGATCGCAGGGCCTTTGGCGATGATCTTTTCGTCCTTTCTGTTCACGGGTATAGTGCCAGAAGATTGGAGAGAGGCAAATGTCCCTTGTTCAAAAAAGGGAGCAGGGATAACCCCGAAAATTACAGCCTCTTAGTGTTACATTAGTCGTGGGCAAATTATTGGAAAGGGCTCTGAGAGACAGGATTTATGATCACTTGGAAAGGCACCGTTTGATTCATGATAGTCAGCACGGATTTGTGAGGGGTAGTTCATGCCTCACCAACGTCATACAATCCTTTGAAGAGGTGACCAAACACGTGGATGAAGGTGGAGCAGTGGATGTAGTTTACACGGATTTAAGTAAGGCGTTTGATAAGGTTCCCCATGGTAGGCTCATGCAGAAGGTAAGGAGGCATGGGATAGGGGGAAATGTGTCAGATTGGATTCAGAATTGGCTGATCCTTAGAAGACAAAGGGAGGTAGCGGACGGAAAATATTCAACATGGTGCTCAGTTACGAGTGGTGTACTACAAAGATTTGTTCTGGGTCCTCTTCTATTTGTGATTTTTGTAAATGATTTGGATGAAGGAGTGGAAGGGTGGATTAGTAAGTTCACGGATGATACGAAGGTGGATTGAGTTGTGGACAGTGCAGAAGGCTATTCTAGGTTACAAAGGGACTTTGATAGGTTGCAGAGCTGGGCCAAGAAATGGCAGATAGAGTGTAACCCTGAAAAGTGTGAGATGATTCATTTTGGAAGGACAAACTTGAAAGCAGAATACGGGGTTAATGGAAAGATTCTTGGCATTGTGGAGGAGCAGAGGGATCTTGGGGTTCATATTCACAGTTCCCTGAAAGCTGCCACCCAGCTGGATAGAGTTGTTAAGGCGACGTATGGTGTCTTAGCTTTCATTAATAAAGGGATTGAGTTCAAGAGCAGTGAAGTTATGCTCCAGCTGTACAAAAGCCTGGTTTGGCCGCCTCCAGAGTATTGTGTCCAGTTCTGGCCACTTCATTACAGGAAAAATGAGGAAGCATTGGAAAAGGTGCAGAGGAGATTTACCAGGTAGTTGCCTGGAATGGAGGAAAGGCCTCACGAGGAAAGGTTGAGAGAGCTAGAACGACGAAGGATGAGAGGTGACTTGATAGAGGTGTACAAATTGATCAGAGGAATAGATAGGGTGGAGGTAGCTGTTACAAGGAGACATAGTTTTAAAGTGAAAGGAAGTAGATATTGGGGAGACATCAGAGGTAGGTTCTTTACTCAGAGAGTGGTCAGGGTGTGAAATGCATTGCCGGAGAGGGCAGTGGAGTCAGCCTCATCAGAGACATTTAAGCGGCTATTAGATAGACATGTGGATGATAGTATAAGGTAGCAGAGAGGTTAGATAGACCCTAGGTTTTGGGTAAAACCTTGGCACAACATCGTGGGCCAAAGGGCTGGTACTGTGCTATACTGTTCTATGTTCTATGTCTCCAAACAAAAACTGTGGAGACAAACTAAGAACAAATTGTTAAAGTTGTCAAATGTTGATAATAGAACTGTGAAGTCAGACACTGGGGAAAGATTGTGCAATACATTGTTTGAATCCAGACAAAATTTGTTTCTAGAATAAGAGAGCATGTGAGGAAGGGCCACTCGACCCGAAATGTTAACTCTGAGTTCTCACCACGGGTGCTGTCATACCTGTTGTGTTTTTCCTGTATGGCTGTTGGTTTGACTACTGCTCTAACTATGTTAGCAATAGACCTATTGTAATTATGCTTGGTGCCTATAGCTAGGAAAGCAAAGATAGCCCATCTTCCTGTTGCTAATTGCTATCCAGTGACTCCTGATAGAAATCACGTTACACATGTTGGTGTCTGGGGTCATTACTATCTGAAGCTAATAACCAGTGTAAGATGCAACTTCTTTTTCTCTGAGTTGTGGCTGTTCTGTTTGGGAGAATGTGGTCTTCACAGGATAATGCCCTGTTTCCTGACTTCAGGTTACAGAAGAGACCCTGCAGGCATCACTTCCTTTCAGGGGTTTTGTCCCCAAACGAGTTTTCCTTGATGCCAGTCTAAAGGATAATTACTGCCCCATGATGCCTCACAACATGTACTGCTTATCCCTGTGGCCCGGGATCTCTCTGGTTCTGCTTACGAAGGTGAGAGTAACATTTGTAATATATTTGCTTTACAGCGTGTACTATTCACTCCTTGTTTGGGCATCACCACAGTAAAACCATCACTCCAGCTTTAAAATTCATTGTTTCAATATCTAATTTTGGTGGTAGATTCCAGCCTCCCAACCTTGTGTCTTCTGAGCAACATTATTCCTAATTTCTGTTTTAATTGTGGTATACTTAATTGTGCACCACTGTGGGCTCCCAAACTACCAGGAACAACATTTATCGACTGTTTTCCACCCTTTCATAATTGAAAACATCCATGAAACTATTCCACAACTTCTTCTAGCCTAATCTAGACAGTCCTCCTGTTTCAAATTGCTCTTTGCATTTCTTTGTAGTAGGTAGTACCTTTGTAAATCTGTACCTACCCTCTTTATTTTCACCAAGTCCTGCTTATAGAATGGAGCCCAGTCTGTGTTCAGTATTGTAACTGTGCACTTTTGCCACTAGATGAGGATCTTGCTCCAGGAACTACAGAGCTTTACATCATTTCCAATGGTCCAACTAATGCAATGTCATGCGAAAATCACTAGGGCTGTACCTGAAAATTATCTCTCCTACTTTCTGAGAAAGTGCTTATCTTTCACGCTGTTTATTGAGGCTCCCTCTAAACATGAGAATGGAAATTGGGTAAATCTCTTACATGGAGACCAGTTGATGTAAGAAGATGAAAATAAGTCAGTTGCTGTGTAAATCATTTATTGCCTTGCTTTATTTATTTTTTCCTGGTTGAGAGAAGCAGGTTCGAAAGGTCAATGATTATGACAGTTCCATTTTGAGGGGAATAGTCCATTTAATTAATTAATTTCAAAAGTTTTTTTTGCACCAATATGTGGAGTTGTTGGTCTTTGTTATAAAATCAAATGGTCCTAATGCTGGCTTTGCCTTTAGTTTATGGGTCCTTGAATTGAATTTGTCGAGGATAACAAAGTGTGGAGCTGGATGAACACAGCAGGCCAAGCAGCATCTTAGGAGCACAAAAGCTGACGTTTCGGGCCTAGACCCTTCATCAGAAAAAGCTTTTTCTGATGAAGGGTCTAGGCCCGAAACGTCAGCTTTTGTGCTCCTAAGATGCTGCTTGGCCTGCTGTGTTCATCCAGCTCCACACTTTGTTATCTCGGATTCTCCAGCATCTGAAGATGAATTTGTGGATATAGTGTAATAGAATGACGGGGACTGAAAGTGCACCAACAAAGAATGTTTCTATTTGACTCGTGCATGATCTGCCTGGACACTTTCAACAGCTCCCCACCTGATAGTCAGTAAGATTATTTTATCCTGAGTACACCAGTTTATGTTTTGTTTCAATACTGGCAGGTGTCGTCCAGTCACGTTGCAGCATCTCTGTATCACCTGTTGGATGCATTCACTGTTCTAGAGGCCAAGCTAAGTGATGGACAGGAGCTTGGTCACTCTTCTCGCGTCTACCCTAACATGCCTGACCTCCGTCAGAGGATGGAGAAGTTTGTAAAGGCTGTCGGAGCCCAGAAACACCAGGTAAAGTTGTGGAGTGATGATCGGTTATAGCAAAATCTTGGTACAGGGCCATAGTGCTGGTTAGTGTCAAGTTCATGAGTGTGGTCAAACAAAAACTGTGGTTGATTGAAATCTCAAATAGACACAGAAAATGCTGGTTAAAAACTCAGCTGGTCTGGCAGCAAATATGGAGAAAGAAAGAATGCCAGTGTTTTAAGTTAATTAATTTTTCTTCCAGACCAAAGTGTTTCCAGCAATTTCTGTGTTATATATGAACAAACGGAAAAACAGTCTAAACAGAGCAAGAATTTGTGGCTAGGTAATTCCAAACTGAACTTCTCTGGTTTGTCAAATGTAGCAGAAAAGAATGGCAAATGTGAGGTAAGAATTTGTACAGTTTGAGCTTCTTCAGAAAACTGTCTCATATTGTGCTAATTCTTTACATGCTGATGGCACTGTATAATGTGTTAATATTCTGGTGTTCATCGACAGTACTGTAAGGATAGCTATTGACTACCTTCACTCTATTCAAGTTGTAATTTTTCCACTGTTTTGTATTATTTGTGTCAATAAATTGTTAAATACACTGTGTGCTTTTCAACGTTCACTTTAGTTGCAATCTGCCTGGGCGGACTTCAAGAACAAAGCATTTTCCAAATCTGATGCTGGAAATTCTCAAGAGTGAGTATAAATGCAAGGGAACCATCTTAGCTGTGTCCTTTTAAATGTCTTCCACTCCAACAGTACTCAAACTCTATCGGTGATGATTTGAATGCAGAAATAAACTAGACACAGTGTATTTGGACAGTGCTGTCACATTGAGTGCTAGTCAGCCATATGGCCTTCCAACAAACTGAGCCAATTCCTGCCTCCACCTGTTGTGCACGTTCTCGTTAAGGGCGCCAACTAGTGGTAAAGGTTGCCAATTTTGGCATTTTTCCTTCTCCCTAATGCAAGGTACTGAGGCTAATGGTAGTCCCTTTTGATGCTAGTTCAGATAGTGATATAATTCTCAGTCAAACGGTATGTGGCTTGGAGGGGAACCTACTGATGGTGGTGTTCCCATGTATCTGTGAACTGTGCTCCTCTAGTTGGGGCGGGGGGGTGGTTTCCTGAATTTGGAAGGTGCTGTCACAGTAGCCTTGGTGGGTGTATCTTGTAGATGGTACTCACTGTTGCGACCTTGCTTCAGTGGTGGAGACCGTCAATGTTGAAAATGGTGGATGGAGGAATCAATCAAACTGTCCTGTCTTGAATGGTTTCAGAGATAGTAGGAACTGCAAATGCTGGAGAATCTGACATAACAAGGTGTGGAGCTGGATGAACACAGCAGGCCTAGCAGCATCAGAGGAGCAGGAAATCTGACGTTTTGGGCCTAGACCCTTCTTCAGAAGGGTCCAGTCATTCCTGAAGAAGGGTCTAGGCCTGAAACGTCAGCATTCCTGCTCCTCTGATGCTGCTTGTCCTGCTGTGTTCATCCAGCTCCACACCTTGTCCTGAATGGTGTTGGCTTTGTTGAGTGTTATTGCCAGTGCGCTCGATGGGCAAGTGGAGAGATTTTCAACACACTGTTGACTTGGGCCTCTTAGATGGTGGACATGTTTTGGGAAACAGGAGGTGAATCATTCTCTGCAGAATTCGCAGCCTCTGACCTGCTTTTGTAGCCTTGGTGTTTAAATGGCAGTACAGTTTCTGGTCAGTATGTAACCCTAGGATGTTGGTAACAGGGGATTCAGCAATGGCAATTGCTATTGAACATTAAATGGAAATGGTAATATTCTCTCTTGCTGAAGATGGTCATTGCCTAGCACTTGATTGATGTCAATCTTATTTGCCACTGAACAGTCCAAGCCTGAATGTTGTCCAGGTATTGACGCATGTGGACGTGAATTACTCCAGTATCTGTGAAATAACGGATTATATTTTGATATATCTGTTTCTTTTTTGTTTTTTCTTGATGAATATTTGTTGTATTGCAGACTCTTACAAGCCTGTCGGAATGTGAAGAGCCAGCTGTGCTTGGTGTATCAGCAGTACTTCTTGTTGAAGCCTGCAGGCGACTCGCAGCACTTATCTCTGAACCTACAAACCAAGACACTAAAAATTGTTCAGTACGTATTACTGTTAGTAGATGGAAAGATATAGTTTTTTAAAAATTCATTCATGGGATGCCCAGGCCAGCATTTATTGCCCATTCCTAATTGTGCAGAGTCAACCACATTGCTGTGGGTCTGGACTCACATGTAGGCCAGACAGGGTAAGGATGACAGCTTCCTTTCCTGAAGGACATTAGTGACTGAAGCAGTTGGGTTTTTACCCAACAATTATCGATGGATTTAGGGCAGCACGGTGGCTCAGTGGTTAGCACTACTGCCTCACAACGCCAGAGGCCCAGGCTTCATTTCCCTCCTCGGGTGACTGTCTGTGTGGAGTTTGCACATTCTCCCCGTGCCTGCGTGGGTTTCCTCCAGGTGCTCCGGTTTCCTCCCACAGTCCAAAGATGTGCAGGCTCGGTGGATTGGCCATGCTAAATTGCCCATAGTGTTCAGGGATGTGTAGATTATGTGGGTTTGGGGAATGGGTCTGGTTGGGATGTTCTGAGGGGCAGTATGGACTTGTTGGGCCAAAGGGCCTGTTTCCACACACTAGGGAGTAAATAGATCTATGGATTCATGGTCATCATTGAGTCCTTAATTCCAGATATTTATTGAATTCAAATTCCACCATCTGCTGCAGCGGGATTCGAACCTAGTCCCCAGAACATTGTCTGGGTCACTGGATTAACTGTGCAGCGATAATACAACTAGGCCATTGCCTCCCCCTTGATAGATTGACTTTACTTTTAGTGCATGCTGGAGACATATTGATCTCCTTCCTATAGTAGCACCCAGTTGAGGACTTGAGATGATTTCAGAAAAGGAGACAGAGGCTTGAACTGTTCTAACAGTCAACCAGAACCCTTGATGAAATCATTTAATTGAGTTTTTTTTATTATATTCTGTGTATCCTGTATTCCTAGACAATCTTGCTTTGTTAAGAGTTGACATTCTCAGTGCACGTTAAGACTTGCTGGGAGAAGCTGATCAATAATGAAAGATTAACCTGCATTCAATGCTGTGCAGCTTTATTTGTGCTTACTTTTAAATTCCACCGATCACATAGCTGTTTTCCTAAAGCCTCATGACCATACATTAATAAGGTGCTCTAGCATGAATGCCCTGATTCTCATTTCTCAGCATTGTGCTATTTCAACACAATTAAATATTGTTATAAAACTCTTGCATTTATTAACTGAAAATCTTTGGTGACTAATCAGATAGCTCAGAAAATGCTGGAATTATGCAAAATGGGCATTTAATGGAGATGGAATTGGATTAGATTCTAGAAGACCTATATAACATAAATGATGGGTATTCTGTGGTTTGATTTGGTGCACGGAGAGTGTATGTTGATGTGTGTTCTTGAAGCACTTAGATTTTCACATTGTGGTGAAATCTCTTCTGTCACTGCAGAGAGAAGCTGATGGACTGGAAGGATTTTCTTTTGGTCAAGAGCAAGAGGAACACTACAGTGATCTCATATCCTTGTTTGGCAATAATTCTCTGTGAGAGAGAACTTTTTTTTTGTTCAAAAAATGTTTATTTTTAAGCATAATCTCTTCCATATAACAGGTTTAATTGCTGATCCCTGATTTGTTTCCTGATCTTGGTTAGGGTACCAGTTTGAATGGTGAACCTAAAACTAGGTTTGATGAGAGGAGAGCTGGAAAGGATGGGTGGAGTGCATACAGTGGCAGTGGTATGAGGTGGGTAGTTTGAGAGCAAGAATTAGCTGGGATTCCGGTTCTTGGTCACTACTTGGACTCACTTGCCGAATATTACCAGCTCAGGCTGGGATGGGCATGGGCTACCTGTGATACCCAATATGGCCAACTAACCCGCTGGAATTGCAAATGACGGTCACTCAGGTTATAGGCCTATTTATACCTGTAAAACTGGCAAATAGTCAATGTCTTATTCTTTTGTAATTACAGCTATGATTGAGCAGCTTGGAAACTCATGTATGTGTCAGAAATTGACATGAAAACCTTCCTTTCCCAACACTGTTCTTAATTTGAAACAAAAACAAGTTGCTGGAAAAGCTCAGCAGGCCTGGCAGCATCTGTGAAGAAAAATCAGAGTTAATCTTTCAGGTCTGGTGACCCTTTCTCAGAAACGTTAACTCTGATGTTTCATCACAGATGCTGCCAGACCTGCTGAGCTTTCCCAGCAACTTCTGTTTTTGTTCCAAATTTACAGCATCGGCAGTTCTTTTGGTTTTTATTTAATACTGTTTTTAATTTATTTATTCTGGTGTTCCTTTTATTGTCTCCTCATCTTGGACACTCTGCTACTGAAGTTATATGATCCACAAAGGACTATTCATGGGAGATGCTGAAGAACAGTGAAAAAAGAACCTAAATTCCGTGCTGTACAATTTTATGTGTTCTTACATTTAATTGCCACTGATCGCAAAGCTGCCTTTTTAGAACCTCATGATCATATGTTGTTAAAGTGCTGTGGTAAGAATACTCTGATTTTAATTTCTCAGCACTATCTTATCTCACAACATTGTTCTTGTGCTTTATGCCCAGATCCCATTAATTTCTGATGTAACCAGGCCTAGAGCTGGATGATCACAGCAGGCCAAACAGCATCAGAGGAGCAGGAAAGCTGATGTTTCAGGTCTCGACCCTTCTTCAGAAATGGAAAAGCATTTCTGAAGAATGCTCCAGACCCGAAACGACAGCTTTCCTGCTCCTCTGATGCTGCCTAGCCTGCTGTGGCTCTACACCTTGTTATCGCAAAAGTTCGGATTGTTGTGATGAATTGGCCCGAGGCTTGTGATCATAGGCCGAAACATCTAGAATGGGATAGAGTAAACAAACAGGCTTTGTATTTGCTCTTCTCCACATTACACTTACTCGTGCTGGAATATTTGTGTTCCCATATGAGGCAGGACAGATTGATACTACTGTGATGCTTACAGATGGCTGTTAAACACTCTGCCTATAGAGGAAGAACTGCATCATGCGTGTAGCATTGGACAGCGGCTCCTCCTGCGAGATTGTATTTTAATACATCCTTGAGAGAAAGAAAACTCGAGGAAGCCAATTCTCATTCTCACCTTGACGAGGTGCCTTGTGGCATTTGGCTGGTACCATCAGTAAGAAAGATTGGCCATTGAGTATCAACTGTGCTCAGTGAGTTACACTCTGTCCTGAGTCAGGAGGTTGTAGGTTGAAATCCTACTCCTGAGACTTGAGCTCATAATCCATGCTGACACTTCAGTGCAGTAACTGAGGAAGTACTGTACTCTTTGAGGCCCTGATTTGAGATTGATACCCTATCTGCTCCCTTGTTTATGATTTATAAGGGGAAGTGATGGCCTAGTGGTATTATCGCTGGACTGTTAATCTAGAGACTTGGGTAATGTTCCTGGGACCCAGGTTCAAATCCTGCCATGGCAGATAGTGGGATTTGAATTAAAAAAGAATCTGGAATTAAGAATCTAATGATGACCATTAATCCATCGTCAATTGTCAGGAAAAACCCATCTGGTTCACCAGTGTCCTTTAGGGAAGGAAACTGCCATCCTTACGTGATCTGGTCTACATGTGACTCCAGACCCATAGCAATGTGGTTGACTCTGAACTGCCCTCTGGGTAATTAGGGATGGGCAATAAATGCTGCCTGACCAGTGACACCCTCATCCCATGAATGAATAAAGAAGAAAAAAATAAATACAAAGTTTGATGCTGCTGCCCAACAAGTCCACACCAACCTTAAGACCATCCCAACCAGACCCATTCCCCTGTAACCCTCCTAATCTACACATCCCTGAACACTACAGGACAATTTAGCATGGGCATTCCACCTAGCCTGCACATCTCTGGACTGTGGGAGGGAATCGGAGCACCCGGAGGAAACCCACGCAGACACGGGGAGAATATGCAAACTCCGCACAGACAGTCACCCGAGGGTGGAATCAAACCTGGGTTCCTGGTGCTGTGAGGCTGCAGTGCTAATCATTGAGCCATCATGCTGGATGAAGAAAATTTCTCATCTTGGCCACTACCTATCCCCTAAACAACATCACTAGAGCAGATTGCCTGGCCGTTATGATATTGCAGCTTCTGGGAGTTGGCTGTGTGCAATCACGCTGCTATATTTCCTATATTATAGCAATGTCTACAGTTCAAAAACACTTCATTAACACTCCATTGTGTTATTCAGGGTAATGAAATGCATGATATTAATACTAGTATTTCTTTCTCTCATGCTTCCTACTGAACCATGTTGAATTCAGCATTACTTCAGAAAGTTGAAGCTGAACCATGTGTAATTATCTTTAACGCTACTGTTTGATTTTGGTAAAGTTTGATTCTGGTGTTCTGTCTTACTGCTTTTGACATTACAACTATTGTGACCCTTTTAATTCCTTGAGGTTGTCCTTAACTTGGGGTTGTACCTATCTGAAAGATTTCCCAGGACTCATTCATTTCATTTATGTGGATCGGACAATTGGTCAAATGATTGCACCTTCACTAAATGTGTCAGAAAAATCCACAGAGCTGGGGAAAGGACCGTTGGCTTCATTCATCAAAAGCAAGGTACACCTCGGCAAGCTGGAGGAAACTAGGCTAGAGTCATACAACATCGAAGTAGGTCCTTCGGCCCACCACGTCTATGCTGACCAACAAATACCAAACTACACTAATCCCATTTACCTGCACTTGGTTCATAGCCCTGGCATTTTAAATACTCATCCACATTCTTCTTAAATGTTGTGAGAGCATCCTCCACCACCATTTCAGGCAGCATATTCCATATCTCTGAGATGGTAGGAACTGCAGATGCTGAAGAATCTGAGATAACAAGGTGTAGAGCTGGATGAACACAGCAGGCCAAGCAGCATCAGAGGAGCAGGAAAGCTGATGTTTCAGGCCTAGGCCCTTCTTCAGACCTTTCTTGGCCTGCTGTGTTCATCCGGCTCTACACCTTGTTATTCCATATTTCTACCAGCCACTGAGTGAATAAAATACTTTTAGATCTCTTCTAAACCACTTTCTCCTCGCCTTAAACTTATGACCTCTGGTCTTAGATAAAAGGTGTAGAGCTGGATGAATACAGCAGGCCAAGCAGGATCATAGGAGCAGGAAAGCTGACGTTTCGGGTCTGGACCCTTCTTCAGAAAATAAAGCAGGATCCAGACCCGAAACGTCAGCTTTCCTGCACCTCTGATGCTGCTTGGCCTGCTGTGTTCATCCAGCTCTACACCCTGTTATCTCAGATTCTCAAGCATTGGCAGTTCCCTCTACGACCTATGATCTTAGACATGTCTGCCACAGGGAAGAGATTCTCATAATCTGCTGTGTCTATACCTCATAATTTTGTACAGTTCAATCAGATAACCCCTCAGCCTCCTCTGCTACAAGGAAAACAAAGCCAGCATGTCCGGTCTCTCCTCATAACTGAGACTTTTCGTTCCAGGCAACATCCTGATGAATCTACTCTGCCCTCTCTCTCGAGTGCAATCACGCCCTTCCAATAGAAGTGCACACATTATTCCATCTGTGGCCTGACCAATGTTCTATAAAGTTGTAACACAATTTCCTTGCGCCAATATTTTACACCCTGACTAATGAAGGCAAGCATTCTGTATGATTTCTTCGCCACACTGTCTACCCGTTGCATTCACCTTCAGAGATCTATGGACTTATACACCAAGGCTCCATTGTTCCTCAGTACTCCCTAGGGGACCCGCTATTCATTGTGTATGTCCTTCCTTTATTAGATACTCAAAGTGCTCGCCCCAGACTGAGGCTGTGCCGTGTGTTGGGGAACTCAACGGTCATTTTTGGAAATTGAAATAATTTCAAAATGTATGATTAAATAAAGAGTAGTCTCTATTTACTAGGTGCCTTGGCTGGAAACTCAGATGAGCACCCAGTACCAGGCCACTGCTCTATTTTTCTGTTTTACTGCCTGCTGTCTCGCAAACAATGGTATTGCCAGGGAAACATAAGAACTTGATTTTGTCTATTATTTTAGGACTTGGACTGAATTTGTTCATTTCAAGATACAAAGTACTTTCAATTCTTACCATTGTTCTGAGCTGGGTTGAGCCCGGGCCCTCAGATTTGAAAAGCCAGTGTCATTACAATACTCAATTCCCTCAAGTTCATTGTAATTAAATAATCTGCACAAATGTTCTCCCATTCATTTCTTAACTTGAAAGAAGATAGGAAGGTTGTAGTCATTGCTGCTAGGATTTTTTGTCTTAAGTGTGATTGCTCAGGTTTGGATAGATTAATGGTCTATAGCTTTATTGTCATTATGAATGATGGAGTAATCATGTAAATATTTAAATAATAGTTGGGACCCTGCAGCAATTTTGAGTTTATACTTGGTAATGAATGCTGTGTGTGTACCTTGTCGAGGTGGAATTGAATATGCAGACAGTAGTCCTTGCTGTGGAGCACTGCGGGTTGCTGTCAAAGTATTCAAGACAAGTTACATTTCTGATGTTGTTTCTCAACCCCTTTTAGAATTTCATTTCTGTCCTCGTCAGCTTGGCTGTCTACAGAGGAGCATTTTTCGAGCTGCCTATTGGCAATTACTTAATATTGGAGCTTAATAATTCAGCACGTTAGTGGCATTGTAATGTGGCCCCTGTCTTCCTGCTCATTATCCACCTGGGCTATCTGCAAAACGATATGGTTCCTTGCTCATTCATCTCCTGTATTGTCTACCTATAGGCTGTTTGGTTTACTTATCCCCAGAGTCCACCTTAGAGCCTTCAGTGATCATTGTCAGTGGGCTTATTTTGGTACTTCTGCAAATAGCAGTAGTAATGACAGCCGGTGCTTGTGTGATGTCTTGCTGACCAATAGGCTGATGCACTTGTAAACTCCCTTGAGATCACATAAATCTTCAAATGTGGACAAATATGCAGAATCCCCTTTACCTTTTGATAATCCAAAGGGCATATCCCTTTGATCTGTGCCATTATTATCGTCCGCTCAGTGTAAATATGATTTATTAAATATTTCATGTGTTCCTACATGAATATTTTTAACTAAAGGTCTTCCTGTTTACTAGGTATGGTCCCTGGTTGGTATGGGGCGCCGGTATTTACAGAAGGGATACACCACGCTCACTTTCCGTGACGGAGACTACTACTGCTGCTATTTCCTTTGGTTTGAGAATGAAAGTGTGGGTATCTTTTCTAATTAGTCTTTTAACCAAGTGTGGACTACCCCATATAGACACAATAAGGGACATGTGTGAGCTTACGGTTCCTTCACAGAGCTTTCGAGTTATATCTTCAAGAAGGGTAAAGCAACATCTCAGAAGCAAACTGCTGGCTGGCTGAATGTACCACTTATGTAATGTCTCGTGTCAACACATTCCAGCTGAGTTCTTTTGGATGAGAATTATATTTATTTATTCTCAAGTTGTTGTGTGGTGGCAGTTGGTAGAACCCTAATATTTTGTCTTCTTTCAATCTTACGAATCAGGGATACAAGTTGCCAGTTATAGAGCTGCCGGTGCTATCTGATGACTCTGCTCCTATTGGGATTTTGACTGGTGATTATTACAGGTATAACATTTTTGCAAAATTTTGTTTGGCTTCAAAGTATGAAGCTTCAGTGATGTGATTTGTGGACTGGGGGCTGGAATTATTGGTGGGAAGTTTGTGGAAAGCCTGAAGATTTTATCTACAATAAATGCACCAATGATTGTAGGGGTGCTGTAGCGGTACACTGTACTGGAGCATCAGCAGATTGTACCAGAACAGAAGGTAGGGCTTGAACCCATGATATTCTGAAATTAATCTCTGTTCTGAGGCAAACTTTAGCTACTTCTGCAAAGAACTTCACTAGATGAAGGACCAGCACTCTAAAAGCTTGTGATTTAAAAATAAACCTGTTGAACTAAACCTGGTGTCGTGTGAATTCTGACTTTGTCCACCCCAGTCCAACACCGGCACCTCCTCATCATATTTAACCAGAGTAAGAGAGCAGAGATCCAAGCATGTAGTGAGTTTGTACAAGTCTCTGACAATGTGCATACCAGGAGTGAAGTGTGCAGTTTTGGTCATAATGCTATAACAAAGTTACTCAGGTATTGATGATTGCGTTGAAAGAAGATATCTAACTGGTTCTCAGCTTAAGGCAGCTGAGTTTGGAGGAAAGCCTGTAAAGCTTGTTTATCTGGACAAGGGAAGGTTCATATTTAAGTATTCAATGTTTAATTTGTCACAGCAATTAAAACTTGACAACACATTCAGTATTCCTAGGAACATCAGTCTGGATTTCAAAATGTGACCGTGAATTGAAATTGAACACTGTAGGCCTGGCTGGTAACCCTGTTTAAGAACTGAAAAGGGAACATGTATGGAATTCAACAAAATAAAAACCAAGAGGAGATTAGGTAACAGTCACTTGTCAAATTTGCTTACATTTAGTTCACAGAAACAGCCAATATTATTGGTATATTTTTAATTTACTTGTGAGATTGCTTAGGTTTGGTAATATATGATTAACATGGTAAGTGATACTCAGCTTCTTTGTTTCTATATAAGTAATGTCCATATATAGGCTTGTGTGCTGCTGTTATCTCTGTGAGGTGGTAATAGTAAGAGTCGGGGGGTGAAATATACTGAATCTAGATTTTACAACATGGGTCACGCAATACCTGTTCTGTCTCTTTCTCAGGAAGCTACTGCGATATTACGGCAAGAACCACAGCTTGGAGGTGATCAAGTGCTTTGAGCTTCTCACTATCCACCTGGGTGTCATTCCTACAGAGTTCATCATTCAGCAGTGCTCTGACCTGGCACGCAGATTATGGGAGCCCTCGCGCATCCCACTCCTTTAAACAGCAGGGCAGAGATCATGGAAGCTTGGAGAATGGGCATCTGTGTTGGTGAAATCAGATGCTAATGGGAAGGACAAACACTCAGAAAGAACTGCTACAGATGGGAGATAGTGCTGCATATTTGAATTGGGGGCCACAATAAGCTCAGGGGACAGTGGCAGGTGTAACCCTCCGGCCTGCAGTCAAGTAAGCTTCAAGCTTTTGAAATCCAGTTGGCTCCTGTGTCTCGATTATGAGATTCCCCCACCCCCTACCTTGCTGCAAGTCCCATCTGAGTTTCAAATCCTTTCTCTGTGGCTAGTGCAGTTTAGAAGAACATGAGAAGTGGGAATGGATTGAATTCATTTTTGATGGAACTTTACCATTTAGCGTTTTGGGTGAGCATATGGAGGAAGGCCAGAATGGGAACCAGTACATGATTTTGGGTTGTTTGGTCTCATATTCACCAGCCAGATTATTGCCATTGTCGTTAGATTTCTGCCCTCCGAGGTGGAGATGCACCTTCCTTCACATTCAAGCGTACAAACAACATGTTTTTATTTTATGACGCATGATCTGTGATGAGTAGCTCACTTCAGTGGGATGGCAGCTGTTTGCCTCATTGGGTCCTGGGCTAGGAAAAGTAGAACTGGTTAAACCCTCTGTCACCTGATGTGAGCTTCAGGAAGTAAGTGTTAGGGGTTAGTAACTAGATTTCGGTTCACTGCTTCATGCCATAAAGATTAAAAATCCATCTTGGTTTGTGGATATTAGTCTTTCAGAGCAGGCAGACTTAAAAGTGTAAAGATAATGGGGACTGCAGGTGCTGGAGAATCCAAGATAACAAAGTGTGGAGCTGGATGAACACAGCAGGCCAAGCAGCATCTCAGGAGCACAAATGATGAAGGGTCTAGGCCTGAAACGTCAGCTTTTGTGCTCCTGCGATGCTGCTTGGCCTGCTGTCTTCATCCAGCTTCTCACTTTGTTAGACTTAAAAGTGTATCCCAGCAGGATACAGGAACAGTGGTGGGGCCAGGGCTATGGGTATGATAGGGAGATAATAATGAAGATTAAGCTGGTAAAGCACTTACAATGTGGATCTTTGCTACTATGTGGAGAAGATCAAGTGGATAACATGGATATATTCAGGGGGGAAAATTGGACAAATACATGAATGAGAAAGAAATAGAAAGATAAGTTAACACGGTGAGGTGGTAAAAGCTCATGTGGAGAATAAACACCAGCATGGACCATTTGAGCCAAGTGGCTCTTACTGTGCTGTTAATTCTGCTTACTGACTTGTCATTGAGTAGAGATGTACACTACTTTCACTGAATAGATTAATGCTTTTAATTTCTTTTGCTGAAAGCATTACCAGTATATAAAATAAAATATGCAATGTCAAAATCAAAACAATAAACACTGGAAGATTTCAGCAAGTCAGGTGTCCACTGATATGGAGAGAACTAAGCTGTTTGTTTGTGAGCTTTGTTAAAACAGAAGTTTCTGCACTCGGATATGATTTCCACGTTCAGTAAACATGACGCTAAATTGTACTAACATTTTAGCGAAGCAAACACAAAAATAGCCTGACAGAACTGCATGGTGACTGCTGAAAATTGAACTTTGGAAAATTGGACATTCTTTCTGATAGAGCAGCGATCTTATCCTTTTTTTCCCTCTAGTCCTCCTGCTTAATAACCTTTATCTTTGCCATCTCCCTTGATCTTCTGTCCTGTTAAGGAATGTGTTCAGAGAAAAGGATCTGATAGGCTATAATCAAAGAAGCTCTCAAAACCTGGTACACTTCAGATGTGCAAATCTATACCATTTTGCATACACTTTTACACTTTTCACTTTACATGATTCAGTCTTGTTTCACTAGAATGTTGCTGAGCTCTTTGATATTGGAATTCGTTTCTTCCCCTCGATTCTTTTTCTTCTTTTGATTCTGTCTTGGGCCAAAGGATTTTAAAACAATTAGTAGCTTTAGATTGATTAAAGTGAATTTTATGCACCAAAGCTCGGAGAGTCAAGCTCAATGTTTCAAGTTTCAGGGAGAAATTAACCAAAGTGAGTGAGTGAGGCAAAAAGCAGTTGACAGATGCTCCATGAAGACTAGAATAGATTTTTTTAAAAAGGCCAAAGCTTGAAATGTTGTTGCTTTAAACAATATGTTGGTACTTTTTTGAAGGGAACTAATGAAAGGAAGGTTCTGTAGACTTGGATCAAATCAAACAAAAACTCAATGACATGAATTATGCAGTGAGTAGATAGGAATAAGAAATTATGTTGATAAAACAACTAATGATCATATTGACATGTTAAAGAAATAGTATGACAGTGTTCTCACTCTTATGGGAAGAAGGTCCTGGTAATCAAACTGCACTGCTCCATTGTGAACAGGAGGAGGTGATAGAACATTGTCACTCATTTAGTAATCCAGAGACACTGATGATTTCCTGAGGGTTTGGGTGGAATTCGAATTCAATGCAAATCTGCAATTTACAGTCTAAAAGTGACCATGAAACTATTATTAATTATTGTATAAACCCATCAGGTTCACTAACTAATGTCCTTTGGGGAAGGAAAACCGCAATCCTTTCCTGGTCTAGCCTGATATGACTCCAGAATACAGCAACATGGTTGATTCTTACATCCCCTCTCAAATATCCACAAAGTCGTTCAGTTGTACTAATCAGCTAAGACATTGGAAACAACACTGGTAAACACAGCCCTGTTGACCCTGTGAAGTTCTCTCTACTAAAGGAGACTGTCTCATGGATTAGTCAAGCAAAAGCCTAACAGTCATATTCACAAGTTCATACCTTCAAGTAATGTTCTAGACAACATCGTTACCATTCCTGGGTTCTCATTCCAATAACAGGATAGACCAATAAGAGCGTGTGGCACAGCAAGAGGGAGCTTCCCTGGAAGTCTTCAATATTGATTCTGGACCTGGCATCAGGTGAAACATGGCTAAGGAAACATCTTGCTGATTACCACATAACCCCCACCCCCGCCAAGATCAGCTGTTGAGTCAGTGCTCCTCGATAAAGAACAATACATGAAAGCAGTGCTGAGAGTGCAGAATGTGCACTGGGAGGGAGATTAGCACCATCACCGAGATCAAGTCGAAAGGACGTAGCTGCTAGAATGGCTCTGCGGCAGGTGATAAGCAAAGAGCATTCTTGACCTTATCGTCACCAATCTGCTTACGCAGATGAACGTTTCCAACACAGTACAGATAGAATAAACACCACACAACCGTTGTGAAAATGAAGTCCCGTCTTTTACGTTGAGAATACCCTGCATTGTGTGGCATTATCATGCTTAATAGGATAGACTTTGAACAAATGTGGGACAACAAGAATGGGGCACCCACAAGGCACTGTGGGCAATCTGCAGCAGAATTATGCTTTGCAACCTCATGGCCTGGCAAACTTCACCTCCGGTTCCCCCAAACCCCACAACTACCATTAAGCCAGGGCATCAACCAGGGGATTCAATGAAGAGGGGATGCCAGGAGCAGCACCAGACATACCTAAAAATGAATTGCCAATCTGGTGACATTACAAAACAGGATTACTTGCAAGACAAATAGTAAAAGAAAAAAATGATGGAGCTAAATGATTCCACAACGAATGGCAATTTGCAGACCTGTCACTTCCAGTCATGGATAATGAGGTGTAGAGCTGGATGAGCACAGCAGGCCAAGCAGCATCAGAGGAGCAGGAACGCTGGCGTTTTGAGTCTAGACCTCCACTTGCAATCATGATTTGTGGACAATTAACGACTCACTAGAGGAGGAGATGGTAACAGCTGCAGATGCTGGAGTCAGACATAACACAGTGTGGAGCTGGAGGAACACACAGCAGCATCAGGGCAGGATAGTTGATGTTTCGCGTCGGGGCTCTTCTTCAGAAAAGGAGGGGGGGTGGTGTGGGGTGGGTTGAAAGGGGAGCTCAGAAATAAATAGAGGGGTGGGGCTGGGGAAGGTAGGTGGGATGGTGACAGGTGAATGCAGGTAGGCAGTGGTGGGGATTGGTCAGTGAGGTGGGAGGAGCGGACGGGTGGAAGAGAACCACCAGCCTGAAGTATAGATGTCAATGAGTGTTTTCTCAGTTTCTATTCTCTTTTCAAGTCTTTGCTAATGACATGAGGTTATGGATACAGGGATTTTCCATCTTTTATTCGCTGTTTGAGGATTAGTGCCTCTGAAGATGATCTTTTTTGCTTTTCCTTTCAGCTGGAATTTGCAGAGTTAACGACTTACCGAGAACAGTGATGGAAAGTAGCTAGTTACTCACGATTTACTTCTCCACACAGGCGAGAGAGCAATATGGATGCTTTCTTTTCCACAGTCTGGATGTTACTGCTATATTGCTCACACGTTGGGTTGTAGGAACCAATCAAGTAGTTGCTACTGCCCTGAGCCCAGAACATCAGGTCCTGATTGCAAAGCCAACCAAAAGCCTGTCGCTGAGCAGAAACGCCCTGCACACATACAGGCAGTGCCATTCTGTTGGGAATGCTCCCTCGCTGCTTGAGTCAGGCAACATTGTAGATGCATCTCACCATGAACATAGAACATAGAACAGTACAGGCCTTTCAGCCCACGATGCTGTGCCGACCTATTATCCTACTAAGATCAATCTACCCTGCATACCCGACATTTTACTATCCTCCATGTGCATATCCAAGAGTCGCTTGAAAGTCTCTAAAGTATCTGACTCCACTACCACTGCTAGCAGTGCATTCCACACGCCCACCACTCTGTGTGAAGAACCTACCTCTGACATCTCCCCTGTACTTTCCTGCAGTCACCTTAAAACTATGCTCCCTCATAATCGTATTTCCGCCCTTGGAAAAAGTCTCTGACTATCTACTCTACCCATGCCTCTCATCATCTCATAAACCTCTATCTAGTCACCTCTCAGCATTCTTCACTCCAATGAAAAAAGCCCTAGCTCCCTCAACTTTTCCTTTTCAGACCTGGCCTCCAGTCCAGGCAGCATCCTAGTAAATCTACAATATGTTCTAGTAACTTGTTTTATCAGTTGCCTTGGCTTAAAGCAGCAATCTCATCGCACTTTTAGCTCACAGTACAAAAGAACAAGTGGCCCTCATGCTAGACTGAACTGATTAAACTAGTTAACTAATGAGCTAAATTCCAGCAGAGTTTTTTTTAATCTTGTCTGATGTTGGGAGAAACTCGTTTTCCTTTTTTTGCCTTAATTAAATTCTTAGCTCAGTTACAAAGAAAATGCTAGCTATAATTCTAGAAAGATATTGATTCTTAACTGACCACTCATAAAGCTTGCTGTCTCCATTATTGGCAATAATATCTCCAATATGCGAGGAAAAAAATTCCATATCTGTCGAATAGTGAAAGGTTCAATGGCTGATTTGTAACTCCTCCAAAACATAATGTCGGTCAGACAACAGAATTGTGAGCATCTCAAAAACCACGTGCCTGGTAAGTTAGCAATCGAGTGACTAAAAACGAGTCAATGGAAACTGAACAAGAAAACTGCAGCGAACTGAATAATCACACAGGAATGACTCAGCTGTTTGTTTTTGGTGAACTTCGTTTTCAAGACATGTTATGTGCCAAAATTAAATTTTTAACATTTTCAATAACATCATTAACCACGTGATTTATCTTCATTCTGAATGTTGGTTAGTTGCCTGCACAGCTTGCAGTCTTCAGAAAATTTCACACAACAGAGGAGCTTCTTTCCAAAATGTTTATGAAACCCTACAACAGAGGATATGGAGGCATTTTCCAACCATTCACTTCCAGCTAGGAATAGCTGTTTTAAATGCAGAGAATGGCTGATTGATTTCCCACTAATTCAGTGAGGTGCAGTCGTTAACAATCATTTTCAATTGTCAAGTGCCAGAAAACATACATCGACAAAACTCTCCAGAAATTAGTTCTTTGGGTTTTTCTCTTTGATTTGGGTGCATACTCAGCGCTCACTAATATATTTTCACGCCAGCATTCCCAATTTTCCTGCACGAGTATCAGGTCAAGTTCACTGTCACTGGCCTGAAGGTAATTCCCATGTTTATGGGGATGCAGTGTTGCATCCTTATTATTTCCCTTCACTTTCTCATCTTGATTTGCCTTGAAATTCTGACTTTGCAAAGCAGTAGCATATGGTGTAAGCATAATAATTCATAACTGAAGTTCGTAAATAATTAGCAGAAGATTTTGAGAGGAATTTTCTTTGCACAGTAGATTGTTACATTCTGGAATGCACCGCCTGAAAATGGATGGAATTAGATTCCATCTGAACGTTCAAAGAGCAATTGAGCATGTACCCGGAGAGAAGTAACATGCAGGATTATGGAGGGAGGCATTAACTGGCTAGCTTTTTTTTGAAAGAGCTGGCATGGTTGTGTTAGGTGAACAGCATAAGCAACAAGGATTCTCTGCTTTAAGAAATGTAACATTCATCAGTCTGGGCTACTGTTGAAATAGATTCTTCTTGAACTAACACCTGATAACATAACTTTGCCCTGGACTATTTATTGCGCAGTCTTCCTCCGTTGTGCTCTGGATCTCACCTTTCAATGTACCAGCTGTATTAATTATTTAGTATCTTCCTATTGAAATGGCTGTGAAGTAATACACCAGACCTTGCAGCATTGGCAGGGAGGGCTCTGATAAATAAAAGGCTTGGCTTCTGTTCCATCTTATAATTAATAGGTTTGAGAATGCAGTGTCAAAATCTCAGAGGCTTTAATTTGTTATTAATAGTAATATACAAATTGTACAACCAAGGTAAATCATTTGATACAATATCATAAACAAAATAAACAAACAATTATTTATGCCTGCTCACGGAAAAACTGCCCATTTGGGAGAATCTGGGGTGCCTGGGAGCTTATATTGGGCCTCCTGCCCAGAATGCATTTAGTCTCTCAAACAATTGGTGTCAACTAACAGATGTCTGCTTTCACAACGTTCAAAGCAAAACTGAAACTGCATCTGGGTCCAACTTTTACCTGAATTACGCAAGGTTAGGTCCTTTGCACCGTTCAACAGAGTGCATACATTTTAAATTAAGTGTGCTGAATGAGTTTACCTTCCGATATTGGGACTTCAATGTTGTGGCCATTGCAGAGACATGGATAGAGCAGGGATGGGAATGGTCGTTCCAGGATTTAGATGTTTCAGTAAGAACAGAGAAGATGGTAAAAGGGGGGGAGGTGTGGCATTGTTGGTCAAGGACAGTATTACATTTGCAGAAAGGATGTTTGGGGACTCGTCAACTGAGGTAGTATGGGCTGAGGTTAGAAACAGGAAAGGAGAGGTCACCCTGTTGGGAGTTTTCTATAGGCCTCCGAATAGTTCCAGATGTGTAGAGGAAAGGATAGCAAAGATGATTCTCAATAGGTGTGAGAGAGACAGGGTAGTTGTCATGGGGGACTTCAACTTTCCAAATATTGACTGGGAACACTATAGTTCGAGTACTATAGATGGGTCAGTTTTTGTCCAGTGTGTGCAGGATGGCTTCCTGACACAGTATGTAGACAGGCTAACAAGGGGCGAAGTCACATTAGATTTGGTACTGGGTAATAAGCCCGGCCAGGTGTTAGATTTGGAAGTAGGTGAGCACTTTGGTGATAGCGATCACAATTCTGTTATGTTTACTTTAGTGATGGAAAGGGATAGGTGTATACCACTGGGCAAGAGTTATAGCTGGGGGAAAGGCAATTACGATGAGATTAGGCAAGATTTAGGGAGCATAGGATGGGGAAGGAAACTGCAGGGGATGGGCACATTAGAAATGTGGAGCTTATTCAAGGAAAAGCTCCTGTGTGTCCTAGATAAGTATGTACCTGTCAGGCAGGGAGGAAGCTGTAGATCGCGGCAGCCATGGCTTATGAAGGAAGTGGAATCTCTGGTCAAGAGGAAGAAGAAGGCTTATGTTAGGATGAGATGTGAAGGCTCAGTTAGGGCGCCTGAGGGCTACGAGGTAGCCAGGAAAGACATAAAGAGAGACCTCAGAAGAGCCAGGAGGAGACATGAAAAGTTGTTGGTGGATAGGATCAGGGTAAACCCTAAGGCTTTCTATAGGTATTTAAGGAATAAAAGAATGACGAAAGTAAGATTAGGGCCAATCAAGGATAGTAGTGGTAAGTTGTGTGTGGAGTCAGAGGAAATAGGGGAAGCACTAAATGAATGTTTTTCGACAGTGTTCACGCTAGAAAACGACACTGCTGTCGAGGAGAATACTGAGATACAGGCTACTAGACCAGGTGGGATTGAGGTTCACAAGGAAGAGGTATCAGAAATCCTAAAGAGTGTGAAGATAGATAAGTCCCTTGGGCAGGATGGGATTTATCCTAGGATCCTCTGGGAAGCCAGGAAGGAGATTGCCGAGCCTTTGGCATTGATCTTTAACTCGTCATTGTCTACAGGAATAGTGCCAGACGACTGGAGGATAGCAAATGTGGTTCCCCTGTTCAAGAAGGGGAGTAGAGACAACCCTGGTAAATATAGACCAGTGAGCCTTACCTCAGTTGTTGGTAAAGTGTTGGAAAAGGTTATAAGGGATAGGATTTATAATCATCTAGAAAAGAATAAATTGATTAGGGATAGTCAGCACGGTTTTCTGAAGGGTAGGTCGTGCCTCACAAACCTTATTGAGTTCTTTGAGAAGGTGACCAAACAGGTAGATGAGAGTAAACCAGTTGATGTGGTGTATATGGATTTCAGCAAGGCGTTCGATAAGGTTTCCCACAGTAGGCTATTGTACAAAATGTGGAGGAATGGAATTGTGGGAGATATAGCAGTTTGGATTGGAAATTGGCTTGCTGAAAGAAGACAGAGGGTGGTAGTTGATGGGAAATGTTCATCCTGGAGACCAGTTACTAGTGGTGTACCGCAAGGGTCGGTGTTGGGTCCACTGCTGTTTGTCATTTTTATAAATGACCTGGATGAGGGCGTAGAAGGATGGGTTAGTAAATTTGCAGACGACACTAAGGTCAGTGGAGTTGTGGATAGTGACGAAGGATGCTGTAGGTTGCAGAGAGACATAGATAAGCTGCAGAGCTGGGCTGAGAGGTGGCAAATGGAGTTTAATGCAGACAAGTGTGAGGTGATGCACTTTGGTAGGAGTAACCGGAAGGCAAAGTACTGGGCTAATGGTAAGATTCTTGGTAGTGTAGATGAGCAGAGAGATCTCGGTGTCCATGTACACAGATCCTTGAAAGTTGCCACCCAGGTTGACAGGGTTGTTAAGAAGGCATACAGTGTTTTAGCTTTTATTAATAGAGGGATTGAGTTCCGGAACCAAGAGGTTATGCTGCAGCTGTACAAAACTCTGGCGCGGCCACACTTGGAGTATTGTGTACAGTTCTGGTCACCGCATTATAAGAAGGATGTGGAAGCTTTCGAAAGGGTGCAGAGGAGATTTACTAGGATGTTGCCTGGTATGGAGGGAAGGTCTTATGAGGAAAGGTTGAGGGACTTGAGGCTATTTTCATTAGAGAGAAGAAGGTTGAGAGGTGACTTAATTGAGACATATAAAATAATCAGAGGGTTAGATAGGGTGGATAGGGAGAGCCTTTTTCCTAGGATGGTGACGGCGAGCACGAGGGGACATAGCTTTAAATTGAGGGGTGAAAGATATAGGACAGATGTCAGAGGTAGTTTCTTTACTCAGAGAGTAGTAAGGGAATGGAACGCTTTGCCTGCAACGGTAGTAGATTCGCCAACTTTAGGTACATTTAAGTTGTCATTGGACAAGCATATGGACGTACATGGAATAGTGTAGGTTAGATGGGCTTGAGATCGGTATGACAGGTCAGCACAACATCGAGGGCCGAAGGGCCTGTACTGTGCTGTAATGTTCTATGTTCTATAGATATTTCTTGTGTATTAAAACCACGCATCATTTCATGATTTCAGTTTGATTCTTTGCTAGCTATTAACTTGCTTCAGTTTTGGCTTTCTTGCTAATCTTGTTTTAGCTGTGTCTCCTGTCTTGTAACAGCCGCAAAAGTTGTTTGGGCTAACTGAGTGCCCCCAAGTGTACTAACTCTGGTTAACTCACCCCTCCACAATGGCTGTGTGACCATTTTCTGCTTAAATCTCTCGTGCATTGCTTCTGTTTGGAAAATTCTGAAGGAAGAACACTGTGTCATTTGTCTGGTGCTTGTCTATGATTGAACATGAAGATGTTGCTGAAATATTCCTTTTGTTTTAAATGTTTAAAAAGATTGAGATTTCAACAGTGGGCTGTGGATCTTCAGTGTCCTTCTACCACCTTATCCCATTGGTAAGGTCATTGACAACGTTGGCTCTCACTAAAGAAGCAAGGAAGCGTTTCTCTCGATTCACATTGTGCACAGCTTGAGCATTCATCGCATTCATCCGGACTGTTTCATAGTAATGTAAAGGTAGGTCTGGCCGTGTCATGTCATAGCCAAAACCAGCAACATTAACCTCATCACACAGGTACAGGGCTGTGACGATGGAAATCACTCCTAATGTTGGAAGCACCTGGCAAAAAAGGAGCACAGAAACAGCAATGACAGGAATAAAATAAATCACACAGTGGGTCTTAGCCCTGAATATACAGTCTGAAAGAGTGTGGAAGCAGTTTGAATAGTAACTTTCATAATGCAAACAGATAATGAAAATTGGATCATGCTGAGACACATTGCTGAAGATTTTCATCTTGCACATGACAGAACAAATACAAACGTTCAAATGACAGCAGCAACTTCTGCTGCAGGAGGTAATAGAATATCCCTTAATGTCCTGTGTACACTAATACAGCAGAACAGGAGTACAGTGAAAATATTTACAATGGCTGTCTATAATGCTGCCATTTAAGGTACAAGTGCCCAGGTACAAATCTTGGAAGGAAAAGAGGAGTAAAAGCAAAAGTAGCAGCATAACTTGAAGTGTCTAAAAACAGAGGCAGGTTCTTTACTCAGGGAATGGTAAGGGCGTGGAACACCCTGCCGGCCAATGTAGTTAACTCAGCCACATTAGGGGCATTTAAACAGTCCTTGGATAAGCATATGGATAATGATGGGATAGTGTAGGGAGAGGGGCTTAGATTAGTTCACAGGTCGGCGCAACATCGAGGGCTGAAGGGCCTGTTCTGCGCTGTATTGTTCTATGTTCTATAAGTTAGAAATAAGATATTTATTTCCCCTAGCACTGCACTGGGACTCCCTTCCTCTTGTGCTGCACTGGGATTCCCTTCCCCTAGCACTGTACCAGGACTCCCTTCCCCTTGTGCTGCACCGGGACTCCCCTCCTCTTGTGCTGCACTGGGACTCCCCTCCTCTTGTGCTGCACTGGGACTCTCTTCCCCTTGTGCTGCGCTGGGACTCCCTTCCCCTTGTGCTGCACCGGGACTCCCTTCCTCTTGTGCTGCACTGGGACTCCCTTCCCCTTTTGCTGCACTGGGACTCCCTTCCCCTTGTGCTGCATCGGGACTCCCTTCCTCTTGTGCTGCACTGGGACTCCCTTCCCCTAGCACTGTACCAGGACTCCCTTCCCCTTGTGCTGCACCGGGACACCCTTCCCCTTGTGCTGCACTGGGACTCCCTTCCCCTAGCACTGTACCAGGACTCCCTTCCCCTTGTGCTGCACCGGGACTCCCTTCCCCTTGTGCTGCACTGGGACTCCCTTCCCCTAGCACTGTACCAGGACTCCCTTCCCCTTGTGCTGCACCGGGACTCCCTTCCTCTTGTGCTGCACTGGGACTCCCCTCCTCTTGTGCTGCACTGGGACTCCCCTCCTCTTGTGCTGCACTGGGACTCTCTTCCCCTTGTGCTGCGCTGGGACTCCCTTCCCCTTGTGCTGCACCGGGACTCCCTTCCTCTTGTGCTGCACTGGGACTCCCTTCCCCTTTTGCTGCACTGGGACTCCCTTCCCCTTGTGCTGCATCGGGACTCCCTTCCTCTTGTGCTGCACTGGGACTCCCTTCCCCTAGCACTGTACCAGGACTCCCTTCCCCTTGTGCTGCACCGGGACACCCTTCCCCTTGTGCTGCACTGGGACTCCCTTCCCCTAGCACTGTACCAGGACTCCCTTCCCCTTGTGCTGCACCGGGACTCCCTTCCCCTTGTGCTGCACTGGGACTCCCTTCCCCTAGCACTGTACCAGGACTCCCTTCCCCTTGTGCTGCACCGGGACTCCCTTCCCCTTGTGCTGCACCGGGACTCCCCTCCTCTTGTGCTGCACTGGGACTCCCCTCCTCTTGTGCTGCACTGGGACTCTCTTCCCCTTGTGCTGCGCTGGGACTCCCTTCCCCTTGTGCTGCACCGGGACTCCCTTCCTCTTGTGCTGCACTGGGACTCCCTTCCTCTTGTGCTGCACTGGGACTCCCTTCCCCTAGCACTGTACCAGGACTCCCTTCCCCTTGTGCTGCACCGGGACACCCTTCCCCTTGTGCTGCACTGGGACTCCCTTCCCCTAGCACTGTACCAGGACTCCCTTCCCCTTGTGCTGCACCGGGACTCCCTTCCCCTTGTGCTGCACTGGGACTCCCTTCCCCTAGCACTGTACCAGGACTCCCTTCCCCTTGTGCTGCACCGGGACTCCCTTCCTCTTGTGCTGCACTGGGACTCCCTTCCCCTTTTGCTGCACTGGGACTCCCTTCCCCTAGCACTGTACCAGGACTCCCTTCCTCTTGTGCTGCACTGAGACTCCCTTCCCCTTGTGCTGCACTGGGACTCCCTTCCCCTAGCACTGTACCAGGACTCCCTTCCCCTCACGCTGTATCAGGAACCCCTTCCCCTTGTGCTGCACCGGAACTCCCTTCCCCTCACACTGTACCGGGAGTCCCTTCCCCTTGTGCTGCACTGGGACTCCCTTCCCCTAGCACTGTACCAGGACTCCCTTCCCCTTGTGCTGCACCGGGACTCCCTTCCCCTTGTGCTGCACCGGGACTCCCCTCCTCTTGTGCTGCACTGGGACTCCCCTCCTCTTGTGCTGCACTGGGACTCTCTTCCCCTTGTGCTGCGCTGGGACTCCCTTCCCCTTGTGCTGCACCGGGACTCCCTTCCTCTTGTGCTGCACTGGGACTCCCTTCCTCTTGTGCTGCACTGGGACTCCCTTCCCCTAGCACTGTACCAGGACTCCCTTCCCCTTGTGCTGCACCGGGACACCCTTCCCCTTGTGCTGCACTGGGACTCCCTTCCCCTAGCACTGTACCAGGACTCCCTTCCCCTTGTGCTGCACCGGGACTCCCTTCCCCTTGTGCTGCACTGGGACTCCCTTCCCCTAGCACTGTACCAGGACTCCCTTCCCCTTGTGCTGCACCGGGACTCCCTTCCTCTTGTGCTGCACTGGGACTCCCTTCCCCTTTTGCTGCACTGGGACTCCCTTCCCCTAGCACTGTACCAGGACTCCCTTCCTCTTGTGCTGCACTGAGACTCCCTTCCCCTTGTGCTGCACTGGGACTCCCTTCCCCTAGCACTGTACCAGGACTCCCTTCCCCTCACGCTGTATCAGGAACCCCTTCCCCTTGTGCTGCACCGGAACTCCCTTCCCCTCACACTGTACCGGGAGTCCCTTCCCCTTGTGCTGCACTGGGACTCCCTTCCCCTAGCAGTGCACTGGGACTCCCTTCCCCTCGTGCAGCACTGTGACCCCCTTTCCTTTGTGCTGCACGGGACCCCTTCACATTGCACTGCATTGGGACACCCTTTCCTTCGCGCTGCACAAGGACTCACATCCCCTTGCGCTGCACTGGGACTCCCTTCCCCTTCCCCTAGCGCTGCACCGGGACTCCCTTCCCCTAACGCTGCACCAGGCCTCCCTTCCCCTCGTGCTGCATGGGGACTCCTATCCCCCTGCGCTGCACAGGGAATGCTGTGAAGAAAGAAAAAAATAGAAAAGAAAGAAAAAGAACAGGTGGAGCAGAGGAGCTGTGGGTGGAGTGTGCTAATCTGCTGCCATCTTGCCAGAATAAAAAATGTGCTGTTTGGTTTAGCAAGTCAACTCTGATTGTGTGAGACATTGCTGAGGAGAAAGCAACACGCACTGGTTTAGTTGGGATTGGTGTTAGCACGGACTGGATGGATTGAACGGTCTGTTTTTGTGCTGTCTGACTCTGACTCTATAACTAGGCTCTTGAAACTCCCGGGTAATTCGGAAGGGCATGAGGATCAAATATGTTCCAACAAAAAATGCAGAGTCCTGGGAAACAGAACGGAATGGAGTAGAACTAAACAAATTGGCCTTTCAAAGTGTTGGCACAGAAATCACGGCCTCCTCCTTTTGGGTAGCATCCTATTAAACCCCGCAGTATAGAATTTTCATTTAGTCCTTTGGAGAAGCCCATTTTATTCCCAGACTCTCTCTTAGCTGATTTATCACCGATTTGGCCCAACCTAGTGTCCTGAGGGACAGCTCTGTCTGAACACTCAACGATCTCCAGTAACAGTGGAGCCAAAGTACAGCATGTTCTTTCAAAGCGTAAGCCTGCTGCCCAGTATTCACTCGCTCGCTGTCACAAGGCAGTATGTGCTGGCGATAGGCAATGTTCACCACTTCCAAATTCTACACTCACTATAATCTACCCTTGCTCCACCATCATTATCCACCTCCTTCCCCAATTAGTTGCCTGATTCCTTTTGTTTGTGAAATCAGCAACTTAGATCCATTAGATCCAGTAACGATGGGGTCATAGGGTGGATGTTGTTACTTTTAAACAGACATTCTCAGCACTTAAGTTCCATTGGCAAGTCCCATCCCTAACTGTTCTCAAGATAGCAGTCCTGGCCTGTCTTCATGAACCTCTGCAGTCCACGTGCTGTAACTCATTCACGATGCTGTTGTAAAGAGAGTTCCAGGAGTTTGACCCACCAATAAACAATTTCCAAATCAGGACATTGTCATTTGGAGGGGAACCTGAAAGGTGACAGTGTCCCATATATCTGCTGCTCCTCTCCTTCTGGATGGTAGTGGTTGGGGAACTGGGGAGGTTTGCAAGTTGCTGCAGTGCATCTTGTAAATGCTGCCACTGTGTATTGGTGATGGATAGGGGTAAATGCTGAAGGAGGTGAATGGGGCACTGTTAAAGACAATTCAGTGATTGTAATACCATTAACTGTGTCCTGGATGGATGGTGTTGAACTTCTCAAGTCTTTATAGAACATAGAACAGTACAGGCCCTTCGGCCCACGATGTTGTGCCGAACTTTTACCCCAAACCTAAGGTCTATCTAACCTCCACCGCTACCTTATACTATCATCCATATGCCTACCTAATAGCCGCTTAAATGCCTCTAATGAGGCCGACTCCACTACCCTCTCCAGCAATGCATTCCACGCCCCAACCACTCTCTGAGTAAAGAACCTACCTCTGACACCTCCCCCTATATCTACCTCCACTCACTTTAAAACTATGCCCCCTCGTAATAGCTACCTCCAACCTAGGAAAAAGTCTCTGGCTGTTTATGGAGCTGGACTCATCTTGGGTGAAAGGATGATTGTAGTTAGGATATTCACAGTGAGTAAAGTAGTGGCAAGCAAGAAAAGAGTGACAAAGAAGGGAGGGGTGGGAATAGACTTTTATCCAATTCTGCATGTTTGTCCCCATAAGTCTATTTAATCAAGAAACAGGGCAGAAGGAAAAGGTGAATTTGTCCAGATCTTGCTGTACATGAGCATGGAATTTTTATAATCGGAAAAGTTGACAATGGAACTGAACAAGGTGCAATTTGACCTGCTTTTGTAGTATTTACTTGGCAGTGTCGGTTCAGTTTCTGGCCAATGGTAATTCTCAGAGATATTGACAGTGGAGGATTCAGTGATGATAATACACCAGGCACCAGGAGATGGTTGTATTCTTTATTATTAAAGATGTTCATTGCTTTATGTAGCAAAAATTTAATTATCAGCTAAATCATGGATATTGTCCAGGTCTGGATGCATTTGAATATGGATTGCTTCAGTATCTGAGTCGTCGCGAATGGAGCTGAACACTGTGCAATCAGCAGCGAACATCCCCACTTCTGACCATATGATGGAGGGAAGGTCGTTGATGAAGCAGCAGAACATAGTTGGACCTTGGACATGACGACGAGGAACTCCTACGGAGATGTCTGAAATAACCGACCTCCAACAACAACCACCTTGCTTTGTTCAAGGGATGACTCCAAATGGTGGAGAGGTCTCCCCAAATTCCTCCTGATTTAAAATTAACCTGGGGTTCCTTGAAGTCAACACCTCAGCTTACCACTGAAATCTTGATCTTTCATCCATGTTTGGACGAAGAATGCCATAACATTTGAAGTGAAAAATTCCCATTGGGATCCAAACACAGCAATGGGAGAAGGTTACTGCAATAGCTTGTCTTCTCTCAGAGACCTTTCAAACTTGCAGATGCCATGCTTTACTGGAGTGTAATTCACTTTCCATTAAAGCCATTGGGAAAGACCATTGGGTAGAGAGTAATGCGAATGAGCAACTGTTTCTCATCTCTCATACTTCACCCTCTAATACAAATTTAATGTTCAATGTGCACTCACCAGGTTCTGGATTAAATAAAACTATTGGGGCAATGATATAGATCCTGTTATTATCAACCAATCCCTACCCATTCAGTAAGATGCCATTGGGGTAAGTCACTCCCTTAGGAGCTCTACCCTGCTCACCAGTCCCCTTTCCCTTTTCTTTCTTTTCCTCTCCTTCTTCTCTCTTGTCACTGAAATAATTCTATCCCCCCTCCCCAAACCCCTGCCAAAGGAACTGGGTCGTGACCAGGAACCGTGTAGCAGGAGCTGAATGTACAGGTTGTGTCTTGCAGCGATTGCAGATCAAGTGCGAGTCGGGTCAGTGGTGAGAGCGGGGCCGGTGAGGGGGCAGTGGGCGGTGAGAGTGGGGCCGGTGAGGGGGCAGTAGGGGGTGAGAGTGGGGCCGGTGTGGGGGGAGTGGGGGGTGAGAGCGGGGCCGGTGAGGGGGCAGTAGGGGGTGAGAGTGGGGCCGGTGAGGGGGGAGTGGGGGGTGAGAGCGGGGCCGGTGAGGGGGCAGTAGGGGGTGAGAGTGGGGCCGGTGAGGGGACAGTGGGCGGTGAGAGTGGGGCCAGTGAGGGGGGAGTGGGGGGTGAGAGCGGGGCCGGTGAGGGGGCAGTAGGGGGTGAGAGTGGGGCCGGTGAGGGGGCAGTGGGTGGTGAGAGTGGGGCCAGTGAGGGGGGAGTGGGGGGTGAGAGCGGGGCCGGTGAGGGGGCAGTGGGCGGTGAGAGTGGGGCTGGTGAGGGGGCAGTGGGTGGTGAGAGTGGGGCCGGTGAGGGGGCAGTGGGCGGTGAGAGTGGGGCTGGTGAGGGGGGAGTGGGGGGTGAGAGCGGGGCCGGTGAGGGGACAGTGGGGGGTGAGAGTGGGGCCGGTGAGGGGGGAGTGGGGGGTGAGAGCGGGGCCGGTGAGGGGACAGTGGGCGGTGAGAGCGGGGCCGGTGAGGGGGGAGTGGGGGGTGAGAGCGGGGCCAGTGAGGGGGCAGTGGGGGGTGAGAGTGGGGCCGGTGAGGGTGACGTGGGAAGTAAGAGCGGGGCTGGTGAGGGGTTAGTGGGGGATGAGAGTGGGGCCGGTGAGGGGGCAGTGGGGAGTGAGAGCGGGGCCGGTGAGGGGGCAGTGGGGGGTGAGAGTGATGCCAGTGAGGGGGCAGTGGGCGGTGAGAACGGGGACGATGCGGGGGCAGTGGGCGGTGAGAGCGGTGCCATTGAGGGGGCAGTGGGCGGTGAGAGCGGGGCCGGTGAGGGGGATGTGGGCAGTAAGAGCGGGGCCGGTGAGAGCGGGGCCGGTGAGGGTCAGTGGGCAGTGAGAGCGGGGCTGGTGAGGCCCTGGCGGTGAGAGCCGGCCTTTCGCATGGCGGTCGCCTCCTGGGTGTCTTCGCGATTGGAACGGTGCCAGCACCGTTGTGGAGCTGGGACTTGGGGCTCGGAGATCTGCTCTTTTCTCCTTGCTCACCTTTCGGCTCTGGCAACGCCTTTTAGTTCTGGTTTTCATTTGTGAAGTTTTCACTGGACTCATGTATTCCTGTACCTAGTGCATACGACAAATAAATAAATAAATCTAAATAAATCTAATTCTTTGAGCCTTTTGCGAAGCTCTCTGCTGCTTCAGCGTTGTAGATTTTCTAATCACCCCAATTTCCCCTTCTTCCAGAATGTTCTGTCTCTCCGTACTTCCATTGTTTACCAGAACAATGTGCAGGCTGTCTCGTCGCTCCTTGATCGGAAGGTCTTTGTTCATCTTCCTCTGTTTTCCTTTTCCTGTAGTTACTCAAAACTCCACAATACATTATCTCCTGTAGTTACAAGCACTGTGTTTCGCTTGTTGTGCATTTTCAGCGCTGTCTGTTTTTCTCCATAGCTCAGTGGAACTTTGATAGCAGCAAATGAATGGTATGACTGCTCGTAACCAGAAAATCTAGGCTTTGGTTAATTAGCAAAAAGATCAGAATGAGAGAGGAACAGAACCTCTTTTACATTGCAAGTTGTTGTAATTTGAAATGCAATACCCAGAAGGTTGAGGTAGCAGAATTCAAGAATAACTTTCAAAAGGGAATTGGAAAAGTACTGAAAGGGGGAGATTTGAAGGGTTATGGAGAAAGAGCGAAGGAATGGAATTGATAGGATGATTTTTCAAAAAACCAGCGGAGGTTAAATGGGCAGAATGGTAGTTTGGTCCCTGTGATTGGATTGTGGTTTGCCTGGTCGGATGCATGGTGCTTTAATGGAGAGAAGAAAGAGTTGAAGGGTCATACCTGTTTCCACCTCCAATGGTTGTCGTGAGGCTCTGGGAAGCCCAACAGATTCAGCGCTGCTTCTCTGACGATATCCAAGTTTAATACTCGATAGTTTTGCGATTCTAAAGGGATTGACTCAACCACTGACTGCCAAAACCACATCTTTTGCCAAAGATTCTATAGGAAAAAGAAACCGTCCAATGAAATTCCAGAGGTTGCACAATATTCCCACAAATCAGCACGCAACACAGGAAAAAGTGAACAGTTTCCTCTAAAGTTTCACTTTGCAAATAGTACTCCAGCCTATTTGCCAATGAAACCCAGGCTGGTCTCCTGTAGACAGTTATGGTTTTGTGACTGCTTACACAAACTTACTGATCTCACACCAGGACTAGTGATCAGACATGGGTGCTGTTTATTTGATAGAGGATGTTTGATATTATTTGATAGAGGATTTATTATTGAACCTCAACAATTGTAGCTACAGGTCAACACAGCCTGGTTACGTGCTGAAAATTAGATTGCTAGTCTCATGTTTTATACCCTGGCTCATTAGCATGTTCCCTCTTAAAGTGATGTTACAAGATGGGGGTGTAGTTTGTGTCAGACAAATGAGAAAGTCCTGCTCTGTGCTGCACCTTTCAGTACGGCAACTTTGCACATGATTTACACAAATCTAGTTCTGTGTACGTGTTGTGACAACTCCTGCATGCCACAAGCTGGTTCTGTGCTGAAATGCAGAGCTTACTTCACAATAATCTAAATCTATCCAAGAATTAGGACTGGAAACTATCCAGTTTCTGACAGTTGATGACAGAGATGTTTAACAAAGTGCCTTGGCTGCGTTTATTTTTAAGATTGTTGATGTGTTACAGATGTCTCTGTCTAGTTATTTTCAAGCCCTGATTGCCCAATGGCGGTTAAGGGTCAATTGCATTGCTGTGGGACAGGAGTCAAATGCAGAGTAAGGCTGGCAGTTTCCTTCTTTAAGGGGCATTAATGAACCAATGGGGTTTGAAACCACACTTGGCTATTCTTGAATTTACTGAAGTGACCACACACTTTGATGTAATGGACCAATAAAATATTTGTTCACCATCTCTGTGGATAGAATATGTGACTGTCACAATGAACTGTAATGGAAGAGGATAGAATCATGGAAGCAGGCCCAACAAATCACGTGGACCTTCCGAACAGCATCCCCGCCCCCGCCCCCCCCAGACCCACTCCATCCCTGTAACCCTGCATTTTCCCATGGCTAACTCACCTAGCCTGCACATCCCTCGGCACTACAGAGAATTCAGCCAATCCACCTAACCTGCACAACTTTGGACTGCTGGAGGAAACTGGAGCACCCGGAGGAAACCCATGCAGGCACAGGGAGAATGTGCAAACTCCACACAGACTGTCACCCGACGCTGAGAATCGAACCCAGGTCTCTGGTGCTGCGATGACAGCAGTGTTAACCACTGAGCCACTGTGATATGGACTCTAATTTTGCTCTTTCAACTCAGTAGCATGCTTCAAGTTTGACTGAGGTGATGGAGTTAGAGTTATTCAACACTAGAGTTGGCTGGTGTTATCTTTCATGAAGAGACTTGATGAAGTACAATTTTGCACTTGAGGAGTTGAGTTAGAGTGGAGATTATGTTATATGGAAACCAGTGAGGGGAGAGGTTATGATGGTGGCACGTCTGCAATGTGAAAAGCAGGAGGGAAGTTCAGAAGAGCAAGGACTCAGGCCATCTCTGAACAAGTTTCAGAAATGATTTACAAGAATATTGCTGGGACAGGAGAGTTTGATCCATAGGGAGAGGCCGAATGGGCTGGCGTTATTTTCCCTGGAAGATCGGAGGCTGAGGGATGACCTTATAGAGCTTTATAAAATCATGAGGGGTATGGATAGGGTGAAGAGCCACTGTCTTTTTTTTTAACCCAGCGTAGGAGAATCCAAAACTAGAGGAGATAGGTTTAAGGTGAGAGGGGAAAAAATTTAAATAGAGGTAAGGGCAGTGTTTTCACACAAAGAGTGGTGCATATATGGAATGAGCTGCCAGACGGGGTAGTGGAGGTGTGTAAAATTACAACATTTGGAAGGGTACATGAATAGTCAGAGTTTAGAGGGATGTGGGCCAAATGTGGGAGTAGATTAAATTAGGATATCTGGTCAGAATGGAGCAGTTGGATCGCAGGGACTGTTTCCTTGCTGTACAGTGCTATGACTGGATGATTCTGTTGCAGGAGAGATTGCAAGTAAAAAGAGAGAGACCATTCACTAGACTCTGTCATTTCCTTCAGTTAAAGATTACAACAAAGCTGTTCAGACATCACAGCAGCAATACAAGTTGTTAAAAGGACACATTTCGAGATAGCAAAGGACATGCTAATTTACCATTGGCTCCTTCCTGACCATTGCCTTTAGCCAAGCCAGGTCTGTGCTTTTGTATGTCACCATCACAAGCAGTGAGCTTGGATCATATTCCTTGGGAGATAGGGGAGCACCTTCTGGGTATGTAATCCTCAGTGTTGTCTTCCATCCCACATCGTCCTCATGACCTACCACGGGCCCATTATTCATCCTGATGGGTAGAAAGAAATCAATCCAAAGAAAGAGTATGAGATCAGATAAGTCTAGTATTTAGATATGAGCACACGTGTGTATGTGTGTATACATCTGGCCATGACGAAAAAGTTTTCATATGTACTCATTGTTTTTATTCATTTCCAGGATGCTGGTGCCGCCAGCTAGGCCAACATTCATTGCCCCTCCCCAACTGCCCGGGGAGCATTTAAGAGTCAATCACATTTTTTTGGATCTGGAGCCACATCTCGGCCAGGCCAAGTAAGGATGGCAGTTTGCCTCCCAACAGAACATCAGTGAACCAGATGGACTTTTCCTGGCAATTGATAACTAATTGATGATCATCATTAGACTCTTAATTCCAGATTTTTATGGAATACAAATTCCACTATCTGCCATGGAGGATTCAGAGCCAAGACCCCAGAACATTACCTGGGTCTCAGGATTAATAGTTTAGCAATAATACCAGAACATTACCTGGGGTAGGCCATTAATAGTCTGGCAATAATACTTGTTAAGCTTACTCCCTATGTCACAACTTAAATGGAAAAACCTCCGTATCAATAAATCACTTCGGAAAAACATTATGTCAACACTTTCTAATGGGCAACAGTGTGCAGATGCTTAGAGCCAGATTTTGCTGGTGAAACAAACAACTGATAATACTTGCAGAAAAAAATTATGTCTATTATGTCACAGTAAGTGCAATTTCTAATATTCAAAAATAATGTTGAATAACTTGGTTTGAATAAATGGCTGAACATGAAAAGTACTTTTCACAATTGTACTAATGAACTAAAGACTGTGAGACAGAAAAATATATTTTCAACCTTCAGGTAGAGGTCAATGTAGGGAACTGTCTGTCAATTACATTAATGAGTCTGAAACATGCGCCAAGATCTGTTGACAGCTGGAGAGATATTAAGAGGAAAGGAAATCTAATGGAAGGAACAAGATTCCAAGTGTCGAGGCTTGGAAAAGAATGAGTCAGAGTCAAAGATGCTTGAAACAGCTTCCTGAGCATCCAATATGACAACTCATTAGAAACCAGCAACTCATTAGAAGTTCTTCAGAGGACTACGACTGATATCCTGCGTCATAAGCTTAACGCTGAATGGGGAAAATAGCCATCACCCTCCTGTCCTCATTCAAAGAATACATTCTACACAATCACTGCTCTGCCATTTCTCCATTGCCAAGGTTTGGATTGACATTCCTGTTCTATATTTTCAGATCTGTGCTGAGGTAACACTAGCTTGCTGCATCTTTCTTTGCAGTGGTTTAAATCATCTACCTCTTGCTTCTAGTTCTAGCTCTTTCTCCAGCCCATTGACCTTTCGCTGAGTCCACACCCAGTCTTAATCAATCAAACACATTATGCATCAATAGTGATTAAGGCTGAATTTATCAAATGCAGAACAATTGAACACTGTAGCTACACCCTTGCCTGATCATCCCCTCCCCAATCTAGTCTCCCCTCTTCACCTGCAAGAGGCTTCTTAGTGGTATTATAGTGATCTGACCCTGGATTGTGCTTTGGTACACTTTGCTGTTCTTCAGCCTGAAGTTAATCAGGTCCAACGCACCATAGAAAGGGCACTTGAGCCATTCCAACACAGGGTCTGCTCCAACATCCACTTCTGCCAGCCTCACATATACACAATGTTTAAGGCCTTGGAAAGAAAGATTTGCATTCATACAGTATCCACCGTGACCACAAGGTGCGTTACAGTAATTTACAAACATTATTAAACAAATATGGAGAATGCCGGAGAAACTCAGCAGGTCTGACAGCATCTGTGGAGCGTGAAACTGAGTTAATGTTGAGCCCAATATGACTCAAGAATCAGATGCTACCATTCCTGCTGAGTTTCTCTAATGTTCTCTGCTTGTTTTAGATTTCCAGCATCTGCAGTATTTTGCATACAGATAACGTAACTTTCTTTTGCTAATATAAGGCTGTAAGAAATGGGAACAGGAGCAGGCCACTCAGTCTCTCGAACCTGCTGTGCCATTTGATAAGATCATGGCTGATCCAAAGTTCCTCTCATCCACTTGCTAGCGTTATTCCGTGATCGATCAGGGATCTATCTCAGCCTCAAATATAGACAAGGAATGACAATTATAATGTAGGAAACTCAGCAGCCACGTTGTGCACAGCAAGATTCCAAAATAGCAATTAATGATGAACCAGCCTTACTGAACATTCTTACAGCCTCATAACAGCAAAAGAAAATTACATTATCTGTATGCAAAATACTGTAGATGCTGGAAATCTAAAACAAACAGACAACATTGGAGAAACTCAGCAGGAATGGTAGCATCTGATTCTTGAGTCATATTGCGCTGAAGTGCCAGTCTTCATTTTCATGTTAAAAACCATAGAGTGGGGCTTGACACCAGAACCCTGAGCCTCAGTTTGCGCGAGTGTTACCCACTGAGCTAGTCCTGATGAAATATCGCAGGATGGAGGAAGGGAATGTTGGCTGGAAAGAGCAGAGTTCAGGTGAAGCAAGCTCAGAAAAGTCTCGCCCCATTGATAATGAATGGAGACACCCGGCAGACAGCAGCTGGGAGAGTGCCGACCAGCCTCTGTCAGACAACTGTCTGATATTGAGGAGCGAGAGTCTGAACTTTCCCAGGCAGAGAAACAGCATTCAAGCCAGGGTGAGGCTTGCGTTTCCTGGAGATATTGAACCAAAACATGTTTGAATTGAGAAAGGAAATAGTTAGTCATTGTGGTACAACAAATGAAATTCTGCAGATGCTGGAAATCTGAAATGTAACCAGAAAATGCTGGTAACATTCAGGCAGCATCTGTCTTGAACGGTAATAGTACAGAGAGTTTGAAATAAGAGACCGGCCGATGATTTTTCTGAATGTCAGAGCTGTGACAGGGGGCTGAATGACCTACTTGTGCGTCCTTTTCTCATGTAACGTGTGAGATTTGAGCCCCTCATCAGAAAAGGAAGAAGCTAGTGATGCAACAGGTTTTAAATAAGGAAAGGGAGAGTGAAAGAGGAGATAAAGAGAACGGAATGTTGGTGATGACACAGTGTGGAGCAGGAAGAACACAGCAGACCGGGCAGCATTAGAGGAGCAGAAAAGCTGACGTTTTGGGTCGGGACCCTTCTTCAGAAATGGGGGAGGGGGTAGGGAGCTCTGAAATAATTAGAGAGAGGATCCAGCATCTGCAGTTTTTCCTGTGTTGGAATGTCTGTGTTAGTGTGGAAGGCAGAAGAGATTAAATGATAAGGGGGATGATGGTTCAAGACAACAGGAGGTGGAGATCAAACAGAATTAGAATCATTAAATGATACAGTACAGAACAGGTCCTTCAGCCCATTGAGTTTGAAGCACCAACAAAATACAAGAAACTACACTAGTCTCACTTTCCTGCCTATAGCCTTGAATGTTACGATATTTCAAACTCTGATCCAATATTTTTGATAGGTTTTCCACCTCAGCTACCCTGGAGGCAGTGTATTCCATATCCCTACTTTCCTCTGGGTGTAAAAGCATTTCCTCAAATCGTCTCTAAACCTCCTGCCTTCCACTTTAGAATGACCCACTTTTTTTTAATTGACCTTTTGATGAAGGGGAACAGCTGCTTTCTCCCACCCTGCCCATGCCCCTCATAATCTTATACCTCAGTCAGGTTCGCCCTCAAAAGTAAAGAAACAAAAGCTGAATGTTGAGGCCCTGTTTTCTGAAACAACAGGAGCAGTGGTAATGATTTGTCATGTTGGGTCTGTAAGGCTGTAAAGCGCATCAGAGAAAGATTATTAATGGAAATGATATTTAGGTATCCAATTGTACATTAGTCATGGTCATAGAGACATGCAGCATGGAGACAGATCCTCCGGTCCAACCAGTCCATGCGAAACATAATCCCAAACTAAGCTACTCCAACCTGCCTACTCATGGCCCTTATCCCTCCAAACTTTTCCTATTCATATATTCATCCAAATGGCATTTAAATGTTCTAATTGCACCCACACCCACCACTGCATCAGAAAGCTCATTCCACACGCAAACCACGCTCTGTGTAAAAAATTTGCCTCATTTTTTAAAACTCTCTCTCCTTTCACTTTAAAAATGTGCATCCTAATCTTGAAGTTACCCATCTTAGGGAGAAGATGACTACCACCAACTCAATCCATACCTCTTTCTGGACTAAAGGTTAAACGGAACAGATTTCTATATAGCTTTGACCAGATGAGTATATCGAAACAAACTGAGACATTCACAAAGGTCTGTCACAAGCTTAAGCAACATTTTTCTCCAACAAAGCCAGGATATGCACCATTAGCACAATAGATCCAACACAGGATCTGCATACGTAATGTACTTTACAGCTTGTACTAAGTAAATTAGAATACCTTAACAATTGGTGATTCTAATCACCTGATAATGATGTTATGTTGGTCAATGTAGGCCCCGAGCCTGCTGCCTCGCAGAATGCCACCATTCCCCACAACCACACACCTCGAGCAGGTGCCCAGTGCCACCCCTTTTGGAAGGTCTGCTTGTGGCAGCATCTCCACGACTTCCTGCAGCTGTTCCTCACAATCTCTGAAGCCCAGGGGTGGACTGTAAGGTGTGGTGCCTGGACGTGGGATCATCCCTTTCCTCACAAAAACAGGAATCCTGGGCAGCTGCTTCCCCGAATACAGTGCGGAGAATTTGGACTGGCTCGAGTTTGCTTTGCAAGTGCTAGAGATTATCTGCTGGCTTCGATTGTGGAGTTGCTGAACAAAAGTAAAGGAGAGGACCTTTTGGTTAAAGCATGACTTTGGCTTTCCAATTAGACTCAAGTTCCCAATGTCCTAAACAAGGCCATGTGGCTTCGCAAACATAGTCATTTAATAACATCTAATCCTCAAATTCCCTCACCTGGTCTGTTCTGTCTGTCAATCTAAGTTGAAAGATTTAGCTCACATTCACATTAAGTGTTCCAGTACATTGTTGCACTGTGCACCATGTTCCATGGAGTACAGGACACCCAAAGAGATTTATCAGACCAGGATGATAAGAACAGTCCTAAACTGTGACATTCTCTCCCCAGGATTCACCAGTCTAATTCAGGGATGGATCCGGCCGGGAGAGATGGCACCAAAGTTCAGATCATTAATGCCATCAGAGACCAGTTGCCCTCCTGTGTGATACATGCTGCACCTGGTATTCCATGGGGCACCGCGTTGAGAAGGGCATACATTGTCTGAAAGGACTTGTTCGAGTTTCTGGAGACAGTTGCTGGCTCCCTAGGTTTGGCAGGGAGTGTGGTTGCATCCTGAATGGTGAAAGATTAAGAAAGGAGGAGGTGCAATGAGACCTGGGAGTCCTCATACACCAGTCGCTGATGGCAAGCCTGTGGGAGCAGCAGGTAGTGAAGACACCATGGTAATGTTAGCCTTCATAGTGGCAGGATTCGAGTACAGGAGCAGGGATGTCTTGCTACAATTGTATAAGGCCTTGATGTTACCACATCTGAAGTATTATGTCCAGTCTTTGTCTCCTAATCTGAGGAAGGATGCTCTGGTGATAGAGGGAGCACAGCAAAAGTTTACCATTCCTGGGAATGACAAGACTGGCCTATGAAAAGAGACTGGATCAGTTAGGAATATATTTGCTGGTGTTTAGGTGAATGAGTGGGAATCTCAGAGAAACCTATAAAATTCTAATAGGACTAGTCAGAATTAACGCAGGAAGATGTTTCTGATGACCAAAGAGCCCAGAATCAGGGGTTACAGACTGAAGATATTGCCATTTCTGTTGGGGATGAGGAGAAATATTTTCACTCTCAGAGCAGCGATCCTGTGGAATTCCCTGCCACAGAAAGAAGTTGAGATCAAAATGTTGAATGTTTTCAAGAAGGAGTTAAGTATCGTTCTTAGGGCAAAACGGATCAGAGAGTGTGGGGAGAAAACAGCAACAGATACTGAGTTGGATGATGAGAGATAATTGGAACTGCAGATGCTGGAGAATCCAAGATAACAAAGTGTAGAGTTGGATGAACACAGCAGGCCAAGCAGCATCTTAGGAGCACAAAAGCTGACGTTTCAGGCCTAGACCCTTCATCAGAAAAGGGGGAGGGGGAGACGATTCTGAAATAAATAGGGAGAGGGGGGAGGCGATCGAAGATGGATAGCGGAGGAGATAGGTGGAGAGGAGACAGACAAGTTAAAGGGGCAGGGATGGAGCCAGTAAAGGTGAGTGTAGGTGGGGAGGTAGGGAGGGGATAGATCAGTCCAGGGAGGACGGACAGGTCAAGGGGGTCAGATGAGGTTAGTAGGTAGGAAATGTAGGTAGGTGCTGAGTTGGATGATTGTGAGTAGAGGAGCAGGCTCCGAGGGCTGAATGGCCTACTCCTGCCCCTAGCTGCAATGTTTCGCTCCTCAAATGGAGGATTTGGTGTCCTCTATAAATAAAAGCTGCAACACACAGGCGTAGTGTCTCCCTCAACTGGTGGGCATCCCATGGGCTTATTCATCATCTGCCCTCAAAATATTATCCTAACTTAAATTTCCAAACTTTTCTTTGGAATTTAGCTTCTGCAATGGGGTTGATTCATTAGATTAATTGGTTTAATAAGTTTTTTTGGAATCATATTGTATCAGCAATAGGCCATTCAGCCCATCAAGTCTGTACTGGCCCTCTGAAGAGCATTCCCCCCAATCTCAGCCCTGACCTACCCTGTAATCCCACATTTCCCATGGCTGGCCTAGCCAGCCTGCACATCCCTGGAGATTATGGGGCGAAGTAGCCTGGCCAATCCACCTAACCTGCACATCTTTGGGCCATGAGAGGAAACCGGAGCACCCGAATAAACCCACACAGACACAGGGAGAATAGGCAAACTCCACACAGACAGTTGCCTGGAATTGAACCCAGGTTCCTTGCGCTGTGAGGCAGCAGTACTAACTGCCCTTTTTTTTAAGGCTGTACATGGTGAAAGAGGTGTGTTCTCTGCATTGGCCGCACCTCCAGGCCTGCAAAAAGACAAGGAGACTGTGCACAGCGAAGGCTTTACAGTACACCCTCTTCCAAGAAGATGCCAGCCTCTTGCAAGCTCCTCAACAGTGACATATCAGTGCACATGATGCTCCACATTCCCCAACCTTGCTTGCACTCTTCCCATGCCTCCCCCCCACCCCCCGCCTTTGGCCTTCAATCCCATTGCAATCATCTCAGACTTCGGCTTCATTACCCTCACCCTGATGATGATCTGCCTCGCGCTGGTCCCTCACCCTCACTGGGCAGGTCAGAGCCTGCAGCTTACCACAACATAATCCTCGGGCATGCTGTAATATCTCCAGATATCCTGCTGCCTGTGGTGGGAGGGGTAGAGCAGCACCAGGTAACAGAGGGATAGCAGTGTCACTGATGTTAGCAGGGATTGCTGCCTGGGAAAGAAATAAGAGAGTCAGTGTGAATTAGATGATTAGGAGGACCCCAGAAACTGAATCCACTCTACTGAAAAAGATTAGTAGATCTGCAAAACATTTCCCATCCTGTAATAAGTGCATTTCCCCTATGCAATGCCAATTAATATATATTGCAATTATCAGCACTTTTTCTTAATGGGAGATGGAAACACCCAAATTCCAGGGCCTAGTGGTATTCTTGATTCATTGCTAAGGGTTTGGGAATTGAATTTAACCACTTCCCTGTACAATTCTCAATGATTTTTGCTGTGATGTTAGGTATCTCTGCCTCTGAATCTTATCGCCAACTCTTTTCTCACTGGAAAATGAGTGGAAAAAGAAACAAATTTGTGTTCAGACTGAAACACTGGGTGATGTAACAAAAAATGAGGCTGTTCCATAGATGACCCCTTCCAGACACACGGCCTCCACTGTGTAGAAGGACAAAGGCAGCAGATACATGGAAACACTCCCATCTGCAATTCCCCTCCAAGCCACTCACTATCCTGACTTGGAAATATATTGCCATTCTCCAATGTTGCTGAGTCAAAATCCTGGAATTGCCTCTCGAATAGCATTGTGGATGCACCGAAAGCACATGGACTGCAGCAGTTCAAGAAGGCAGCTCACCACCACCTTCTCAAGGGCAAGTAGGGATGGACAATAAATGCTGGTCCAGCTAATGACTCCCATGAGAGTCTAAGGCCAGAGGCCATAATCTCAAAAGAAGGGGGTCACATATTTAAGTTGAGATTTGAGATGAAAACGAATTTCCTCTCTCGGAGGATTGAGAATCTGTGAAATTCTTTACGACAGAGAGCTATTGAGGCTGGGTGTCAAGTCTGGTTTTTAACCAATAAGAGTTAATGGGGAAAGGCAGGAAAATGGAGAAGTTGAAGATGATCAGATCAGCCTTAATCCCAGTGAATGGCGGAGCAGTCTCGATGGGCTGAATGGCCTAATTCTGCTCCTGCGGCTTATGGTCTTATTTTAAATTGTAAAAGTTTATCATTTCGGTGCCATCGTTGTACTTTTTGTAATTGCTCCAATGCTTCTGAGGCTTTTTCATATCATAGAATTTGCAACTATATACAGAACCTTATCCCAAGTGTGAGCAGCACCCAGCATACATTTAACATAACTGCGCTGATTTTGGCTTACATCCCTCCACAGAAATAAATCCCAGAGTTTCACTAGCATTGTAGTTCCTCTGCCAAACTGCGAAGCTGCTTTTTGCTCACCATTATCCCAAAAACCCTTTGCCCTTTCCAACCTACTTCATTTCTTGTTCCCCCAAGGTGTCTGAAAAGCTGCTTAGGTTCTCTGCACGAATTGTTTCCTTTACCTGTTCCTGAAGCACACTGTGGGCTGAGCTGTCCTCATGCCGCCAACACAGCCGTAAAACTGGAGGAAAACATTTCCAAAAAAAGGAGTTAATTCAACAATTGTGCTCTTTCTCTCACACATTCGCTCGCCACTGAAAGAAGCCAGTTCCTGTGTTTAACCCCTGTTTCTGAAAGGATCCAATTAGGACCAGCTCTCATCATTGCTTGAATCAACTGCCCAATGGTGTATGCGTGTGTGTGTGAGAGAGAGAGAGAGAGAGACTGGGGCCAAGCTTTGACTCCGGGGGGTGTGGGCTGGGGAGATGACTGGAAATCATACTAAGACCAATACTTTCCAGAGCTGATGCATCATCATCAACATGTCCAGCATTGCTGAGCCGGGGAGTCACTGCCTGCTGATCCTTCTCTTCTAGGAATACAGGAAGGGGAAAATGCAGAAGGTACAGTTTATAGCTGCAATTGCCATGCCTGATTGGAGGAAGGTGCTGGAAATCAAGCCCAATTACTTCTGGAGTTGTCAGAATATACAGAATTAAAAAGTATGCAGCATTCTCCAAGATACCTGGTTGATAGAAAGTACAGGCCAGATTTCTGTACTTGACAGTAATTGTTACTTATTACAAGTAATTAGACTCCAAGTACATGTAAGAAGTTATAAACTATGAGCGTATAACAGTACAAATTAAAACTAATACCCCTACAAACACACACATGGGAAAAAATAGGTTATCAATGTAAGAAAACTACAAAGGTAATTTAGTGGCTTCTGGTCCCAGGTCCTGAGATGATGCTCCTAAGTCTTATCTTGGTCAGAATATTGTCTCTCAGTTATCCTCTAGATGTTTCCACTAGTTTGCAAGAGATACACGATTCATTCCTTGATAAAAAAAAGTGCCTAACTTAATAGTTTAAAGTTGCAGCTTAAAGCATATGTTGAAGAAAGATAAACTGATTTTCTTCAGGTTTGAAGTGGCTTACTGCAGAGAAGGGAGAGACAGCCCTAGGCTGCTGGTTAGCTGGTTTCTCTTTGTATGTCCTTCGTGAGGTCTGGGGCCCAAAATTGGACACAGTATTCTAAATGGGGCCTAACTAGAGCTTTATAAAGTCCAGAAGCACATCACTGCTTTTATATTCCAACCCTCTTGAGATAAACGACAGCATTACATTCGCTTTCTTAATCATGGGCTCTACCTGCAAGTTAACTTTTAGAGAATCCTGGGCCAACACTCCCAGATCCTTTGTACTTCTGCTTTATAAACTGTCTCACCATTTAGAAAATAGCCCATGCCTGTGTTCTTTTTTCCAAAGTGCAAAACCTTGCACTTGCTGACGTTGAATTTCATCAGCCATTTCCTGGACCACTCTCCTAAACTGTCCAAATCTTTTTGCAGCTTCCCCACCTCCTCAGTACTACCTGCCTGTCCACCTATCTTCGTATCATCGGCAAACTTTGCCAGAATGCCCCCAGTCCCTTCATCCAGATCAGTAATATATAAAGTGAACAGCTCCGCCCCCGACACTGATCCCTGCGGGACACTACTCGTCACCGGTTACCGTTCCGAAAAAGAGCCTTTTATCCCAACTCTCTGCCTTCTGTCAGACAGCCAATCCTCAATCCAAGCCAGTAGCTCACCTCAAACACCATGGGCCCTCACCTTGCTCTGCAGCCTCCCGTGAGGCACCGTATCAAAGGCCTTTTGTAAGTCTAGATAGATAACATCTACTGGGTTTCCCTGGTCTAACATACTTGTTACCTCTTCAAAGAATTCTAAGAAGTTTGTCAGGCATGACCTCCCCTTACTAAATCCATGCTGACTTGTTCTAATCTGACCCAGCACTTCCAGGAATTTAGAAATCTCATCCTTAATAATGGATTCTAGAATTTTACCAACTACCGAGGTTAGGCTAATTGGCCTATAATTTTACATCTTTTGTCTTGATCCTTTCTTAAACAAGGGGGTTACAACAGCAATTTTCCAATCATCTGGGACTTTCCCAGACTCCAGTGACTTTTGAAAGATCACAACCAAAGCCTCTGCTATTTCCTCAGCCACCTCCCTCAGAACTCTAGGATGTAGCCCATCAGGACCAGGAGATTTATCTCTTTAGCTTTTCTAGCACTTTCTCTTTTGTAATGCCTACCATACTCAACTCTGCCCCCTGGCTCTCCCTAATTGTTGGCATACTACTCATGTCTTCCACTGTGAAGACTGACACAAAGTACTTATTAAGTTCTTCAGCCATTTCCTTATCTCCCATCACTAGCCTTCCAGCATCAATTTGGAATGGCCCAATGTCTACTTTTGCCTCTCGTTTGTTTCTTATGTATTGAAAGAAGCTTATACTATCATTTCTAATATTACCAGCTAGCCTACCTTCATATTTGATCCTCTCCTTCCTTATTGCTCTCCTTGTTATCTTCTGTTTGTTTTTGAAGCCTTCCCAATCTTCTGATTTCCCAGTGCTCTTGGCCGCTTTATAGGCTGTCTCTTTTTCTTTGATAGGTACCAACTACCCATTGCTGTTGTAACCCCCTTGTTTAAGAAAGGATCAAGACAAAAGATGTAAAATTATAGGCCAATTAGCCTAACCTCGGTAGTTGGTAAACATTTCCTGACATCCTTTGTCAGCCATGGCTGTCTAATGCTACGCTGGATAATCTTTCTTTTCTTTGGGATGAACCTCTGTACAGTGTCCTCAATTACACCCAGAAACTCCTGCCATTGTTGCCCTACTGTCTTCTCGGCTTTGGGAATGTTACTTCTCTGGATCCTTGGACAGGAACATGAATGATGTTGAATATTAAATCTCTATCACATGCATATTCATTTTAAAAGTTATTCATGGGATGTGGTCATATTTGGCTGGGCCAGCATTAGTTGCCCATCCCTATATGCCCTTGAGAAAGTGACACGGAAGCAACAGCAATATATTCCCAAGTTAAGAAGGTGAGTGATGTGGGAGGGACTTGTAGGAGGTGGTGTTCCCAAGTATCTGTTGCCTTTGTCCTTCTATAGACAACACTCGACTCACAGTGATGTGCTTGACTTTTAACTGCCCTCTGAAATGGCCTAGCAAGTCACTCGGGTGTATTCTAAGCCTAAGGAAAGGAGTGAAACTGGGGACACCTCCAGGCATTGGAAACACCATTGCAGGGTTGACAGGATTGAGTTTGTCAATGTTTCTTTACCAACTTCTGGGGTGCTTGGACCAAAATTAGGAGAGCTGTCTCACATACTCAGCAACCAGAAGTGAGGTGGAATCATACCTTTTGCATAGGCAGGGCGGGCTCAGCAGAGGTTGGGGTGGGTGGGGGGTGGGTTGGTGGTGATATGGTGGGTGTACAGTCAGCAGTGAGTTCCCTTGCAAGACTGCACCGTTGAATTTGGATCCCATGAAGTGTCATGACATCAGGTCAAACATGGGCAAGGAAACCTTCTGCTGGTTACTACTCACTATTACCCCTGGCTGATGAATGAGTGCTCCTCTATGTTGGACACCACTTGGAAAAAGCATTGAGGGTGACAAGGTGTTCTGGGTGAAGGACATCAATGTCCATCAACAAGAGTGTCTCAGTAGCACCTCCTCTGACCAAACTGGTCAAATTCTCAAGGACCAGGTCTGCGGTGATGGGACAAATAAGGGAGGAAACATAGTTAACCTAATTTCTACCAATCTAACTTTGCAAAGGCATGTGTCCACAATAATATTGAGAAGAGTGGCCACTGTACTGTTTTGGTGGGGGAGGGAAATCCCACCTTCACATTGAGAATACCCTCCAGTGTGTTGTGAGGCACTATCACTGTGCTAAATGGGACAGACTTTGAACAGATCTAGCAACTCAAGACAGAGCATTTACGAATCATAGTGGGCCCTCAGCCAAAACAGAATCGTATTCCAGCACAATTTGTAACCTCACGGCTCAGGCTGATTGTGGTATTAATGCGCCCTCGCAAAACTGGAAACAACGGGAATCAGGGGGCAAACTCTGAAGCACAAGAGATAACGCTAAAATATTCCCAGCAATCTTCAGCCAGAAGTGCCGATTGGATGATCCATCTCAGTCTGCTCCAGTGGTCCCCAGCATCACAGATACCAGTGTTCAGCCAATTTGATTCACTCCATATGAGAGTAAGAAATAGACAGATGCTGGATGTTGCAAAGGCTATGGGACCTGACAACGTTCCGACAATAGCATTGAAGACTTGTGCTCCAGAACGTGCTCCTCCCTACCCTAGCTGTTGCAGTACAGTTACAACACTGGCATTTACTTGGCAATGTAAAAGATTGCCCAAGTATGTCTTGTATACAAAAGGCAGGATAAATCCAACCCGGCCAATTACCGCCCAATCAGTCTACTCTCGATCATCAGTGAAGTGATGGAAGGTGTCATCAACAGTGCTATTGAACAGGACATGCTCAGTGACATCCAGTTTGGGTTCTGCCAGGGCCACTCAGCTCCTGACCTCATTACAGCCTTGGTTCAAACATGGACAGAAGAGCTGAATTCCAGAGGTGAGGTGACAGTGACAGCCCTTGATGTCATTTGACCGAGTGCAGTATCAAACTAGCAAAGCTAGAATCAGTAGGATAGGGGGTCAAACTCTCCACTGGTTGGAGTCATTCTTGGCACCTAGGAAAATGATTGTGGTTTTCTGAGTTCATCTGTCTCAGCTTCAGCACCATTCGATCACGGCTGTTATGTTTTTCAACCCCATTCTTCTGCCTGCTCCCCGTTTTCAATCAAGAACATACCTATCTCTGTCTTAAGTCACAATGACTTGACCTCCACAGCCCTCTGTGGCAATGAGGTCCATAGAGTCACCACCTCATCTCAGTTCTAAAGGGTTAACTCTTCACTCTGAGGCTATTGCTCCCAGTCCTAGTCTGTCCTACTAGTGGAAACATCTTATCTACATCCACTCTATCTAGTATTCTATAAGTTTCAATGAGATCCCTCCTCATCTTTCTAAACTCTATCAAGTACAGGCACAGACTCCTCAATCGCTCATCATATGATAAGCCTTTCATTCCCAGGATCATTCTTGTAAACCTCCTCTGGACCCCCTCCAATGTCAGCACATCCTTTCTTAGATACAGGGCCTAAAACTGTTCACAACATTCCAAATGTGGTCTAAACACAGCATTACACAGCCTCAGCAGTATGCCTCTGCTCTTGTAGCCTATTCCTCTTAAAATAGCTGCTAGTACTGTATTTGCCTACCTAACTGCCAACTGAATCTGCATGTTAGCCTTAAAAAAATCCTGAACTAGGACTCCATGGTCCCTTTGTGCCCAATGCCTTTCTCCATTTAGAAAGTAATCTACACCTTTATTCTTCCTACCAAAGTGCATAACCTTACACTTTCCCACATTGTATTATAACTGTCACTTCCTTGTCCACTCTCCTAGCTTGTCCAAATCCTTCTGCAGCCTCCAGCTTAGCAACAATGCCCTCAGTTCCTTCATTCAGATCGTTAATGTATGATGTGAATCGTTGTGCTCCCATCAAAGACCATTGCAGAACTCCACTAGTCACCGGCTGCCATCCTGAAAAGCACCCTTTTATTGCTATTATCTGCCTTCTGTCAGTCAGCCAATTCTCTATCCATGTCAGTAACTTGCCCCTAACGCCAAGAGCTCTGATTTAGCAGATTCTTTGCAGCATCTTGTCAAAGGCCCTCTTGAAATCAAGATCAATCATGCCTTCTGGATTTCCTTTGTCTAACTTGTTCTTATTGCCTCAAAGCTAGGAATACTGTGACGAGTAACTCACCTACTGACTCCCAAAAGCCTGTCCACCATCCACAAGGCACAAGTCAGGAGTGGGATGGAATACGCCCCACTTGCCTGGATGAGTGCAGCCCCAACAACACTCAAGAAGCTCGACACCATCCAGGACAAAGCAGTCTGCTTCATTGGCATTACACCCACAAGCATCCACTCTTTCCACCACTGACGCTCAGTAGCATCAGTGTGTACTATCTACATAATGCACTGAAGACATTCACCAAATATCCTCAGACAGCACCTTCCAAACCCACAACCACTTCCAAATAGAAGGACAAGAGCAGCAGACATTTGGGAAGATCACCACCCCCAAGATCCCCTCCAAATCACTCATCATCCTAGCATGGAAATATATCGCCGTTCCTTCGGTGTTGCTGGGTCAAAATCCTGGAATTCCCTTCCTAATGGTATTGTGGGCAGGAGGACTGCAGTGGTTCAAAAAGGCAGCTCACCACCACCTTCTCAAGGGCAACTAGGGATGGGCAAAAAATGCTGGGCCCAGCCAACAATGTCCACATCCTACAAATGAATGGAAAAAAAAATCCCATCTTCTGTCCCTGTCCCTTCTTAAACAGGGATGTTATTTTAGTCATTTTTCAGTCCTCTGGGACCCTATCTGGCTCCAGTGATTCCTGAAAGATCACCATCAATGTCTCCACAATCTCCCTGAGTTATCTCCTACAGAACTCTGGGGTCTAGTCCATCTGGTTCGGGTGATTTATTCACCTTCAGACCTTTCAGCTTCCCCAGCACCCTCTCCTTAGTGATGGCCGCTATACTCACATCTCCCCCTCCCCCATCCCTCGACTCTCTTGAAGTTCTGGTATGCTGCTGGCGTCTTCCATTGTGAAAACTGATGCAAAGCACCTAGTCAGTTCCTTTGCCATTTCTTTGTTTCCCGTTACTACTTCTCCAGCCTCATTTTACGGCAGTCTAACATCCACGCTTGCTGGTATCCCATCTCCAAGTCATCCTTTATTTATACATGGAGATTCCTCAACACTGATCCAGCTCCCTCAGAACCAGCTGTCAGGATGAACAGGATGTCCAACACTCCTGTTTATATCTGTCAGCCAGGGCTTCCTGATTGGAACAGATTAGTAGCCCCCATCAGGGAACTCAAATTCTATGAGGTCAACCTGACTGACCTCATCCCAATCACTACAGCCCCTCTCTTACTTTTTAGATATTGATATAGAATCCATACAGTGTGGAAACAGGTCCTTCGACCCAACAAGTCCACAGTGAACCTCAGAGCATGCCACCTAGACCCATCCCCCTATAACACATCTAATCTACACCTCCCTGGACACTATGGGCAATTTAGCATGGCCGATCCACCTAGCCTGCACATCTTTGGACTGTGGGAGGAAACCGGAGCACCCGGAGGAAACCCGCACAGACACGGGGAGCATGTGCAAACTCCACACAGACAGTCACCCGAGGCTGGAATCGAACCTGGGTCCCTGGCGCTGTTAGGCAGCAGTGCTAACCACTGTGCCATCATGCCGCCAAATATCTAAAAAGTCTCTCACAATTTTCTTTTACATTACTAGCAAGCTCCTTCTCATATTTCATCTTCTCCTCCCACCTCCCCCATTGCCTTTATAGCTATGCTCTGCTGTTTTCTTAAAGGGTTCCCACTAACCTTCACCATATGGTACACCTTTCCTTTTTCTTCTATGGTGTCCCTAACATCCCTTGTCAGCCATGGTTGCCTCATCCTCCCTTTACTATGTTTCTTCTTCCTAGAGCTGAATTTCTGCTGTGCCTCCTGAATTACCCCCAGAAACTCCTGTCATAGCTGCTCTGCATTTTTCCATGCTAGGTTCCCATTCCAATCAAAGCTTGTAGTTTGTATGGATATTGGTGGCCAGCCTGTCCCCAGCAATGGAAACAGAGATGTTGAGGTAGGGAAGAGAGGGCTCAGAGATTGATCAGTTGAAGTTAAGAGCAGGGTGGAAATTGGAAGTGAAATCGATAAACTTTTCCAATTCCTGAGGGAAGCAGCATCCATGATGTCGTTGATCTACTGGAGAAAGGATTGTGTTGGGGACCTGGAGTAGGACTGGAACAAAGACTGTTACATGTGCCCCACAAGGAGACAAGTATAAGTGGGGACCATGTGGGCACCCAAGGCCACATCTCTGGCCTGAAGAGTGACAGGAGTTAAAGAAGAAGTTGTTTAAAATAAGGACAAGCTTGGCCAGGCAGAGGAGTGTGGTGATGGATGGGAACGGTTCAGGCCTTTCTTTCGGGAAGAAGTAGAGAACGCTGAGATGATCCTAATGCGGGATGGACATGTGAGCGATTGGATGCCCATGGTAAAGAGGAGTTGTCTGGAAACTTGCAAACTGGAAATTTTGAAACGGAAGTGTCAGAAGAATTGTGAATCTAAGTGGGAACGGACAGTACAAGGTGAGAACTTAATTGAGTCAAGGTAGGAAGAGATGAGTTCTGCGGGGCAGGGGCAGGTATAAATAAGAGATCTGGCTGGGAGTCCTGTTTGTGGATTTTGGGAAAGAGGTAGAAGTGAGCTGTGCAAGTTTGGGGGTTTATGAAATTGGAGATAGTGGGACAGGTTGGGGTAAGGGGTGATGGGGGGGGTAGGAACAAATGAATTGATATTAGTGACAGTTGTGGACACAACTGGTGTTCTATTTTGGGCTCATGGTCCGGGGGAAGGTAGGAGGAGTTATCTGAGAGCTGACGCTCGGCCTCTGCAAGGTACAGGTCAGTACGCCAGACTACAACAGCACCACCCTTATCAGCAGGCTTAATGACAAAGTCTGGGTTGGATCCAAGATCATGGAGAGCAGTCGGTTCAGACGGATATAGGTTCAGATGAATTTTTTTTGAGGTTTTGAAAGTCTCCCTACCTCGCCTCATGCACCAGCTTTGGGAAGCCCAGAGAGCAGAAAACTGAGTTAGAAATATTGCTGCCTTTGCCTGGATGAACTGAGATGACCCTGATCAACAGCCAAGGAGCCCACATTTATATTTGTGAAACGACGTATTGTGAAGGCCACTGAAATAATCTGGCCAGTTTTGTTATTTTGTTTATCCCTTCACTGTGTGTCTTTGTCTTCCTTTTGTGTGAATGGGCACTGAAACCAAATGTTTCCTGTTTAAAGTGCAGACATTAATCAGATTACTGTGTTGCTTGGTTTTCTTTCTGCTGAAGTTTACTAAGTAATAAATAGATAAGTCTTTTGTTTAAGACACAAAACCCTTCCCTTGAAAGATAATTATTTGCAAAATGGGCATGGCTACTGAAAGGTCTGGTTAGGAACCAGTCGAGTATGTATTTGGGGGGTGCAAAGGGCTTCAATGGTTTATTTTACTGTGTTGCAAATACAGATGGAGAAAGGCTGATGATAATGGGAACTGCAGATGCTGGAGAATCCAAGACAATAAAATGTGAGGCTGGATAAACACAGCAGGCCCAGCAGCAGCTCAGGAGCACAAAAGCTGACGTTTCGGGCCTAGACCCTTCATCAGAGAGGGGGATGGGGTGAGGGTTCTGGAATAAATAGGGAGAGAGGGGGAGGCGGACCAAAGATGGAGAGAAAAGAAGATAGGTGGAGAGGAGAGTATAGGTGGGGAAGTAGGGAGGGGATAGGTCAGTCCAGGGAAGACGGACAGGTCAAGGAGGTGGGATGAGGTTAGTGGGTAGGAGATGGACGTGCGGCTGGGGGTGGGAGGAAGGGATGGGTGAGAGGAAGAACAGGTTAGGGAGGCAGAGACAGGTTGGACTGGTTTTGGGATGCAGTGGGTGGAGGGGAAGAGCTGGGCTGGTTGTGTGGTGCAGTGGGGAGAGGGGACGAACTGGGCTGGTTTTGGGATGCGGTGGGGGAAGGGGAGATTTTGAAGCTGGTGAAGTCCACATTGATACCATTGGGCTGCAGGGTTCCGAAGCGGAATATGCGTTGCTGTTCCTGCAACCTTCAGGTGGCATCATTGTGGCACTGCAGGAGGTCCATGATGGACATGTCATCTAAAGAATGGGAGGGGGAGTGGAAATTTCCCGCAACACATCCCTCACACCCCACCCCCGCCACAACCGCCCAAAGAGGATCCCCCTCGTTCTCACACACCACCCCACCAACCTCCAGATACAACGCATCATCCTCCGACACTTCCGCCATCTACAATCCGATCCCACCACCCAAGACATTTTTCCATCCCCACCCTTGTCTGCTTTCCGGAGAGACCACTCTCTCCGTGACTCCCTTGTTCGCTCCACACTGCCCTCCAACCCCACCACACCCGGCACCTTCCCCTGCAACCGCAGGAAATGCTACACTTGCCCCCACACCTCCTCCCTCACCCCTATCCCAGGCCCCAAGATGACTTTCCACATTAAGCAGAGGTTCACCTGCACATCTGCCAATGTGGTATACTGCACCTACTGTACCCAGTGTGGCTTCCTCTACATTGGGGAAACCAAGCGGAGGCTTGGGGACCGCTTTGCAGAACACCTCCGCTCGGTTCGCAATAAACAACTGCACCTCCCAGTCGCAAACCATTTCTACTCCCCCTCCCATTCTTTAGATGACATGTCCATCATGGGCCTCCTGCAGTGCCACAATGATGCCACCCGAAGGTTGCAGGAACAGCAACTTATATTCCGCTTGGGAACCCTGCAGCCCAATGGTATCAATGTGGACTTCACCAGCTTCAAAATCTCCCCTTCCCCCACCGCATCCCAAAACCAGCCCAGTTCGTCCCAACCCCCCACTGCACCATACAACCAGCCCAGCTCTTCCCCTCTACCCACTGCATCCCAAAACCAGTCCAACCTGTCTCTGCCTCCCTAACCTGTTCTTCCTTTCACCCATCCCTTCCTCCCACCCCAAGCCGCACGTCCATCTCCTACCCACTAACCCCATCCCACCTCCTTGACCTGTCCGTCTTCCCTGGACTGACCTATCCCCTCCCTACCTCCCCACCTATACTCTCCTCTCCACCTATCTTCTTTTCTCTCCATCTTTGGTCCGCCTCCCCCTCTCTCCCTATTTATTGCAGAACCCTCACCCCATTCCCCTCTCTGATGAAGGGTCTAGGCCCGAAACGTCAGCTTTTGTGCTCCTGAGATGCTGCTGGGCCTGCTGTGTTCATCCAGCCTCACATTTTATTGTCTTGGAGAAAGGCTGATTTGGTTCAGCTGTCTGTCACAGTTAATAAATACAGGCCGAGAGAAAAATACCATCAATCTCTGTAAAGTTGAAAGCAGTCAGTTGTCAAGTGGCAGCTGATTATCTTGAGCAAGACATTCAGGTGCTAATGCCAGTAAAATATCAAAAAGGTACAAAGTTCCCAATAGTTTCCAAAGCAAGACAGCAAGTCAGAAATTTCAATGTTACAAATATCTTTTGGGGATGGACCTGCCCAAAGGCTAGCACCTTTCTTTCTGTTACAGAATTTGGAGGAGTCAGCCACAGAAATTTGTTCAGTCTGAGAGATTCTGACTGCGTTCAGTGTGACGGAGGTGGGCTTAAAATCAAGCTACTTCAGTCAAACACCAAGAAGTGCACATTCTGTGCAGAACTATCTCAGCTCAATCATGAGGTCAGTTCAGAGGGAGATAGGTTCAGGTGAAATTTTTTTTGAGGATTTGAAAGACTCCCTATTTAACCTCCCTCACCAGCTTTCAGAAGCCCAGAGAGCAGAAAAGGAGTTGGAAATATTGCCTTTGCCTGAGATGACCCCGATGACCACATTCACCCACTTGTTTAGCCTCCTGGTTCTTACCGTATCAACTTCCCGTCGTGGGTCTGTGTAGTTGGGCATCTGAATATCCCTCGCTAGGAGCAGCTCCACCTGGTTCCTGTATCAGTCCCTCCCAAGCTGGGGAATTAAACAAACTGCAACATGAGAAGATGAAATTCTTAAACTCCTCCTTTGAAATGACAAATGAAAGGCTTTCGTGGTCACACAGGATCAGCGTTCTATTCCAGGCTTGGTGATCCAGCTGCCTCGGTTGCTTGTATTTTAGCATCTCACTATCAATAATTTAACAGGGGTATATGAGAAGGTCAGCCAGTACTACACCTGATACAGCCTGGCTTTCCCAGCACTGAACCCCATGAACCACGTTGCCTTCAGTTAATTATTTACAACGATACAAACATTTATTCAAAAGTTGCCCGTTGGCTTTTTTTTGTTTACTTGTACCTCCTGGTGTCATAGATCTTGCCAATCCCAGACTCCTGCTATCATCATGATTGAGGAGCAACAGTAGGCCATTCAGCCCCTTGGGGCCTGCTGCACCATTCAATCAGGTCATGACTATTATGAGCTTTTGATCCCAGAATCTCTACAGTGTGGAAACAGGCTCTTTGGCCCAACAAGTCCACACCAAACCTCAGAGCATCCCACACAAACCCATCGCCTATAACCCATCTAAACTATACATCCCTGAACACTATGGTAAATTTAGCACAGCCAATCCACCTGGCCTGCAACCTTTGGATTGCGGGAGAAAACCGACACCACCACCCCATATCCCTTAGATTCCCCCCAGAATCTATCCACTTCTGCGTAAACACATTTGACAATGCAGTATTCAGTCCACTCTGAAGGTGGAGAATTATAACCAGTCACGGAAAGAATGGCTTATCTCCAACCCAAATGGCCAGCCCTTTATTCTGAGACTGGTCCCATACTCAAGCTGGGGCAACATCTTTTCAGCATTTACCCTGTCAAGCTTCTTACGAAATTCGTGTTTCATTCTATTAATCCAGGGAACACAGGGCTGGTCGATTTAATTGCTCATCATAGGACAATCCCAGGATCTAGCCCAGTGAAGCTTAGATGACTACAGCCCCTTCAGAGTCTCTCCTTTGTCCTCTCCCACTTCTCATCAGGATATGGAAGAAGGCTCAATAGATTCTCAGGAGAAATGTATGATGCCAGGAGGGAAGACTTGAGTATAAATGCCCATTTTTCCTGGCGTTTGTAGTGATCTCATTGAGACATAAAATTGTCAAGCAGTCTGACAGTGAAATGCTTCCCTTGGAGCATCTCAGAATGGGGGCCACACATTTAAAGTGGACGGGAATAAACTTCGTCACTCAAAAGACTGTGAATCATCAGGAACCTCTACCCCTGAGAGCTGTTGGCACTTGGTCAACAAACGTATTCAGAAGTGTGATTAATAGGTATTTTAACTACCAAAGGAATTAAAAGAAAAACACAGCAGGCTTGAAACAGTAAGTGATTTGTTCCTGTTGCTAACATCATGGTACACTTTGTATACGAGGAAAACACGATCCCTTTTGATATTTCAGCTAAAACTTAATTCTGAAAGGTGTGTTACGGGAAAAATGGCAGCAGCTGAATCAGAGCTCTTTGAGTATGGCACATGGTACAAATCTGGTTCAATGTTTAACAGTGAATCTGAAAAGAAAAGCATCTACTTGTGCAAAAATAATTCAAGTGAAATAATACATTAATGACACTGGATAGGATATAAATCACCTTCCATAAACTATTAATTTATTAAGCTGTGACCTAAATGCACAAACACACATTATTTAACATGGCAGTGGATAAATCGACCAGAGTCCTTGACTTTGTACCAGGAAGCACAGATTGGAAAAGTAGGGAGACATATTTAGGAGTGAAGCTGAAATATTTCATACTGTTTTGGGTACTTTCATTACAGAAAGGATTTGAAAATACAAGCAGTCCTTGGATTGCAAGCAGGTTCTGATCTGTAGTGCAATTGCAAGTTAATTTATATGCAAGTTGGAACATAATGCAGGACAACGTAAAATAGCCATTCTTAAATCCAGAAAATTTTAATGATCAGATCTTTAAAATTACACCCTTGTCAGACCGCATTCATAAGTAAGAGTGTTAATTTGGAGGTTATTAAATAGGAGACTTCCATAAAGGAAAAAGCTAGTGTCAAATATTATCAGTGATGCAGGCATTTTGGTTCCTTTCGTCACTGAATTTGTGAAGGTTAAGGGGAAGGGAGATGACTAAAGAAAAATCAATACAGTGCAGGAACAGGCCTTTTGACCTCTCAAGCCTGTGCTGATACATGTCTTTCTAAACCTTCTGCTTCTATGCTGTCCATTTTCCCCTATACCTTGCCTATTCATATGTGTTAACATGCCTCTTAAACATTGCTACTGTATCTGCCTCCACCACCATCTCTGGCTGTGCATTCCTTACTATCCTCTGCATTAAAAAAAAACTTACCTCTCATCTCCTTTACACTTATTGCCTTTTACCTTCAATCTTTGTTCTCTGGTAATTGACATTTCTACCCTGGGAAAAAGACATTGACTATCGCTGCCTCTCAATTGTGCAACCCTTCATCTCTCGATGTTCAAGTGAAAACAAACCAAGTTTGTCCAATGTCTCCTCTTCGCTTATACCCTCCAAATCAGGCAACCATCTCCAAAGCTCCATATCCACTGGTCATGTGGCAACCAGGACTGTACATAACGTTCTAAATGTGGCCTAACTGAAGTTCTATACAGCTGCAACATGACTTATCCATTTTTAATACTCTATGCCCCAAAATGTGATTAAGACAAGTGGGTCAAACACCCTTCATGACTACCTTATCACTTGTGTTGCCACCTTTAGGCAACTGTGAACCTCTGCGCCAAGATCCCTCTCTACGTTGATGCTTAGGGTTTTCCTATTTACTGTCTACTTCCTTCCCGCATTAGATCTCCTGACATACATCACCTTGCATTTGTCTAGAGTAAACTCCATCTGCCACTTCACCGTCCAAGCATCGAGCCTATCTATATCCTGTACCCTCAGGCAATCCTCCTCACTATCAACAGATACACCAATCTTTGATTAGTCTGCAAACTTACTAGTCAGACTACCTACATTCTCCTCCAAATCATTTATATATATTACAAACAGCGGTCCCAGCATTGATCCCGGCAGAAGACCCCCTGATCACAGATCTCCAATCTGAAAAGCATCCTTCCACCAACACTGTTTGTCTTCTATGACTAAGTCAGTTCGCTATCCATTTTACCAGGTCACCGCAGAACCCATGTGATTTCAACTGTGCATCAGCCAGCCATGAGGGGCCTTGCCAAAAGCTTGCTAAAGTCCAAATGGACAACATTTACCCCCCTCCCTTCATCAATCATCTGTCCCTTGTTTATAAACCTTAATCATGTCTGAGGCACGGCATTTGCCACAAAGCAATGGTGCGCATTGCTAATTAGTCAATATTTTAAAGTTTTAAAGATGGTACAGGGTTAAGACAGAATGAATATGGAGAGCTCTGATTCTTCTCCCACATCATCAGATGTCACCAACCGGCTGAGCATTTCTAACACTTTCAAGAATTTAGATCACCAACAGTTGCAGCATCTTACTTTTGGAAATACTGAGGAACTGTTGCTGACAGCAGAAAACCAAAATAAACAGCCTAGAAAAAGTCCACAGCAAAGAACATACAGGACATAAAATTTTAATGCAGAAAGAAATATTGATTTTGAAATGTTAGGTTATCCATAATATACCAGAAACATCTGAAAACAGCACTGGAGTGATTAACCCTCAGATGACTTGGATTTCTGTAAAATGTGGTGCGTGACATTTCTAAAACTGTGCATAGTAATTAAGTTACATTTTGTCTGCAGATGAGTTGCATAATACCTGGGTGTTTTACTGGTGGGAACAGATCACCAGCAATGAGGGCTGATGAAGCAGTTTGGGTTGGATTGGAAGCATTGATATTTAAATAGGTAATACTCGTCATTGTGCACTGATACAGTATAACTGAATTAAAGCTTATGCCCAATCAATGGTAACTAACATTTCCTAGGTTAAAATTAATTAGTTCAGCAACATACATCCATATTATTTCTGGTCAACTGAGTAGTTCACACAAATGTGTTGGTTAACGGTTTCACAATAAAGAGGCAAACATCAATAATATCTTCTCTCCCCTCCACACCCCAACAAGTGCACCCTGAAAGCACAGAATACAAAACCCAGGAAGATGGACTGTATTTAAGGGTGTAGCTGGAGTTTGGGTATTTCATTACAGAAAGGATTTAAAAGGGAATAACTGCCAGGGATGAGACTTGAAATAATTACACTGTTAATATCCACCAGGGTAAATAAAGACCAGCCTCTCAATCAGACCAACACTGCTTACATGAGAATCTCAGACAAATACCAGACCGACTCCTCAATATTTGAGTAAAAAATAAACAATTCAAACCATCATTGGCATTGAAAATAAACTTTGTAGAACAAAAAGTGCATGAATATTGCTGTAGGAATTTCTAATCGGATCTTGTGTGCTGATAGGGACCAGGCTCAACTCTCTTCTTTCTTCACTTTGGAATCCTGCGCAGCTCATGAATCAACCAAAGTGCTAGGCTGAGCAGCACCAGAGATCCTGACTGGTGTGTAACAGCCAGAGGAGTTGGGACATAGAGGAGCAGAGTAGTGATTCCCAGAGCAGCCTAAAACAGGACAAGATCACATTAATTATTGGTAGGGTCAGCAAAGTATTTCAATGAAAATTACCTGTTCCAGTTTACTGTTCTGTTTTTGGGAACATGCAATGTTCTGCCAATTTTGTTCAACATGGCTGATTAAATGCTACTGGCCTGAGAGTTTTCAAATATAATCTGAAGTTAGCTTGGTGCATCATTTTTCAACTTCATCCTTTCAGTTCCCTGCTTCAGAAATTGGCACCGAGTTGAGCTGTAGCATTGGTTAGGTCCCGCAGTATTTAACACTGCCAGCATTTCTGCTTGGCAGGACTAGACTGGCAATAGTGTCATGGAATGAAAAGCTAAGTGACATGGAAAACGAGGTCAATCAGTTGTGGTTTTACTGTCTGTTTAATAAGCCAATACTGTGAAAATGAGAACAACATTCCCACATCAGTGCAAAATTATTTCAGAATGTAAGGTCACCACACACACACACAAAGTTACAGATACCTGTGATTTTCATCCCCTTTCTTTAGTACCTGATTAGTTCTGCTACAAAGGTGTTTATAGGCACACACCAGTTAAAAGTCCATGCTGTGGTTTACAGAATAATGAGTGGAAATTCTTGCTAAACCCTCTTTGAACTCAGATGCTGGGACCAGTTGAAGCCAAATCACGAGCAAAGCTCAGGGATGGAACGCACGCTCCTAACAGATCCATTCCACAGCAGCTAGGACATTATCACTTTGTGGGGATCCTCTTTAAGCACCATGTGCTACAATTCGGGGACCTGCCATAACACTTGCTCTTCAGTCCAGCAATGAGTCACAGTTCTGCAGTGGTCACGTTGCCAGTAACAATAATCCAGAGATCACCAATTCAGATTACATCATGGGCACTTAAACTTTGAATTTGCTCTGAACAATATATGTTTATGCAATGACCATTTAAATGCCCTTAAAGTTGGCGAGTCTACTACTGTTGCAGGCAGGGCATTCCATGCCCTAACTATTCTCTGAGTAAAGAACCTCCCTCTGGCATCTGTCCTATATCTGTCTCCCCTCAATTTAAAGCTATGTCCCCTCGTGCTAGCCATCACCAAAATGTACACCAAAACATACAGCGTTAAAGCCACCTTCTATTTATAAAGTTTCATGCTGAATTTAGAAATGCTATTCTTGCTAGAACACAGAGGAAGCATGCTGATGATATGGTACATGATCCCATACGATAAAATATAATCTGCAGTTATCCACCTAGTGAGCTCACAGTCATTGCATGCCACAAAGCCAATAATCATTTAACTCAGTGGGAAGGCCATCAGCAAACTGCACTGGGAGTTTCAACAAAAAAGGTAAATGCCAAGAAAATATAACAGTCTTCAGTAAACAGCAACCTGCCAGTGATGCCCACATCCAGAGTATTAATTTTTAAATAGTTAATACTGAAGATTATTACTGCCCGCATTTACCTGCATGTAAACCATTGCCAATAAAGATGATATTGCCACTTTTGTCCTCCGTGGCATAGCTATCCTGCGGGAAAGCGCATAGAGAATGGTCACTGCAGTCACTGAGGCGACACCCTGACAAGGCACAACAATAAATACAATCAGAAAAGATACAGAAACATAAGTGGAAGAACTGTTTCTGCAGCTGTGACACAGTGAAACAAATAATCCACAGTAAATCATTTCAGAGCCAGACTGGAAACCTGAAATACAGACATTCACACAGCAGGACCGAGTGACCGAATGGGAAAGATGGTATAATATTTTAGGTGACAGCCGATTGGACAAGGGAAGGAAGAAATCAAGAAGGCCTTCTGTCCCTTGTTATTCTGCAGGGAAGTACGTGTGGAAGTCAGCTTGAACATTAAACCAAAACACACTTTATGTAAGGTGTCAAAATTCACTGGCTCAATCTCCACTCATCAGGAAGAGCTTTGAGAAAATGGGAAGGAGCTCAGTTGAGGTCGATGGCACAAGCTCCACTTAAAAATCTGCAGCATTCAGCAAATGTACAGGATCCAAAAGTTACTCAGTACTAGAAGACATTTACCTGCCCTCATTTATTTCCTTGTGCCAGTTGCAGAGTCCTTATTTTTGTTACTTTCCTTTGGCAGGTTAGGCTGCAACCGGACGGCATGAACCAAAAGGAATTTGTTTTAGGAAATCTCTGCTTGATTTAAACCACTGCAATGCATTAATCAAGCTAATCTTGCCCATAAGGGCCTACTGGCTGAACAAGGATCAGAAGCAAATCCCTATCTGATCACACCTCTCTCCAGCTTAGCACTGAAGACAACTGTAGCACCTCCACCAGTCAGTCTAGGCAACTAACTCAGCTCAGAGTAGGGGAAAAAGAAGACAACCCACGTACAGGTTTTGAGATTTTAAAAAAATTCTAGAAGGCATTGGTTCATGCTGTCCTGCTAGAGCCTAACTTGCCACATCCTAATTCAAGAATTGAAGTGCGGAGGAGTTAATCAGTAATAGAAGAATGTATGATCAAGATTGCATTCACTTTAAAAATAGTTACCAAGATTCTGTGGTCAAACTGAACGGTAGTTGGATTCTCAAAGAAGTTTCGGAGTGCTGGGGAAAAGGCTAAGAGGTCATCAGGCAACCAACGCTCTCCCATCTTGGGGAAAGAATTATAGACAAGCCCAGCATCCAGCCCAGCAACAAACGCACCTGTGCAAAAAGATTGAAGGGAAAACACAATTATTGAAGCTACCATAAAATAGGGTCCTGTTGTATGGCTTCAAAAGACAAGATGCCTACATATTCAGGACTTTTCTGCTCAGTACTATTTCTCAGAAGCAATTTTACAAGGCAGTAACAGTTAGAAAAGCAGCATTTATTGCCCATCCCTTAATGATGCAGAGGTGAGTCCACCACCTTGAAAACTAGCTAGTTTGCCACACCATTTCAAAGGGCAGTTAAGAATCAATCACACGTAGGTCAAACTCAATAAGGACAGCAGTTTTCCTTCCCTGAAAGTCATTAGCAATCAGATGGGCTTTAAATGACAAACCGATGATAGTTTCACGGTCACCATTACCGAGAATAGTTATTATTGCAGATTAATTAAGTAAACTTAAGTTCCCTCAACTTTTGTGGTGGAAAAGTGGATCATTAACCCTCTACCAGAACCCTACACCACCCATTAGACATGGTTGGCAACAAATAGCACTGTAAATCTGACAGAAATGGAGTTGAAAGGGAAACCCCTTGTGCAGCTGAGGCACAGAGGAATTAAGGTTTTTGGGAAACCAAAGGTTACACCACCTGTATGTCACTGTAAGAATTGCTTAGGACAGGGTCCTCAGTACAAATATCTTTAACAACTTCCTCTAAGACATAAGCCATTTGCTGATAATTCTAGTGCACAGTTCCATTTACAACTCAGTGAAAACGGAGCAGCCCACAGCAGGACAACATCCAAGTCTGGACATGTTAGAGCTGTTCCACACAACAAACTGATGAGTTTACAATCACCAATTAGTTGGAGTTCACATCAGAGGTTTAACTGGAATGATCTTTTCAACATTATCATCAGAGTATCTGTCACTAGGTCAGTGACAGATACTCTGATGATATTTTCTATCTGATGCTCTTAAAGCCTCTTGACCATGTACGAGGGCTGGAATCAGACGTGGGATGGAAAATCGCCCTTCCCCTGGACAGGCGCAGTCACAACATTGTTATCCATATTCATGCACTGGGAAGGATAACTTGGGTCAGGTACAAGGGGACAGTTCGGAATTACTACTCTGGTCCTAGTCGGCATTTTTAGGCAAGGATTCTTTCTGGGGGTGGGAAGGGATGCAGAGAATGATAAACCAAATTAAACTTTGCTGTAGTTCTTGATCCTATCAGCATATAAGTGCAGAATGCTCTGAATCTGAAATGCTGCATTCCTGTCTTGTCTTCATTCATTGTAATAAATATCAGTGGAAGCGAATATATTAATGTAGTCAGTCAAGAGCAGATTCCCTCCCGTGAATTTAACTATCTCCACTCATTTGCTAAACTTATTTCTGGAAAGGACTAATTCTAACTGACCAATAGTAACAGGAAAAGGCCACTCAGCCCATTGAGACTGTTCCATCACAGCGGATCTACAATCTAACTCCACATATCTAATCTTTGCCCCATAGCTCTTAATATCTTCGGTTAATAAAAAAAGTATCAATTGTAGATTTAAAATCAACAATTGATCTAACAAAAAAAATGCTGTTTGTAGAAGAGTTCCAAAGGCCTACTACCCTTTGCATATACAAACAATTTGTAATTCCACTCTTGAAAGACCTTGCTCTTAATTTCAGACTTCACCTCCTAAATCTGATTTCCCAACTAAATAGAGCTTGTCTCCATTTCAACCTGGAGTGCTGTGTGAAACTTTACCACTGTGTTGCTCTTGTAATAACATGTGGCTATAATTTATTATGTACTAACTGACATTGGGATGCCCCATATAGGGGCATCACCCATTCACACAGCTGCATTCCCTCAATGAATGCAGAGTGGGTTGATACTGGATACCACTCAAAAATTAGTGGACATTAAGGCTCTGATAATCCAAGGCAATTCAACAGTTCTACTACTGATCTCAATAGTGACTTTTGAAAAGAATTGTCTTCTCAAATCCGTATTCATAGCCCAGTCATTCCTCTGTATTTGAGCTGTCTGTCATCCTTTGTCGCAATGAAGACTTCTTGTATCCCTTATTTCCGCAACCCCCCCCGCCACCAAGTCTGATCAAGATGCAGCTCTTGTATTATACATTAGATTAGATTAGATTCCCTACAGTGTAGAAACAGGCCCTTTGGCCCATCAAGTCCACACCGCCCCTTGGGTGTCTGCACTCAGACCCATCCCCCTATAATCCGCGCACCCCTGAACACAACGGGCAATTTAGCATGGCCGATCCACCTAGCCTGCACATCTTTGGACTGTGGGAGGAAACCGGAGCACCTGGGGGAAACCCATGCAGACATGGGGAGAACGTGCAAACTCCACACAGACAGTCGCCCGAGGCTGGAATCGAACTCGGGTCCCTAGCGCTGTGAGGCTGCAGTGCTAACCACTGAGCCACCGTGCCGCCCCAAATTCATTTCCTTGATTTTAAATCCATCAGCTGGCTCTCTGTCGGTATTTCCAGACTCTTCAGCTCCACTCACATCTTCCATCGATTCAAGGATCCCAGTGAGGGTGGCCTTTCAGCCCATTTGATCTCATGTTACCCGAAGACCAATGTCTCTACAGCTTGGTCAGTGATCTTAGGCCAGCTCCTCACCTGACAGTGCTGTAACAAACACTAAGCCCCCAGTTCCACGAGCAAATTTCCTCAACAGCATCATTCGACTAGTGTTGGGTATCTGTGTTAACAAAAAGCTTAAATTAAAAGCAATGCATGTACACTTGACTGCAACATATTAAGTTAAACCCAAATATTTAAATTCATCTTGTACTTCATTTATAATCGCTAGCCTCACTCAGAGGCGACAACTACTGCATGGGAAATAGAACTGGTGGAAGTTGCTCACTGACAATCGGATAAACACACATTGATGGGAAGAGTGCTCAGGGATACAAAGGGGCTTGATGCTTAACTCTAGAATATTGTATTATTCCTGTTACCTGCTCATCTCCATGCCTGAATCAACTCAGAATTTTCTAAGTGGATTCATCATTTAGTCACTTGCTTCATTCCTGACAAATTGTTCCATAAAGGCCAAACAATTGAGCTCGATATTAAAACAAAGAACTGTGGATGCTGGAGATCTGAAACAAACAAAAAAGCAGGAAATGCTGGAGAAACTTAGCGAGTCTGGCAGCATATGTGGATGGGAAGCAGAATTAATGTTGAGTCCAGTGACTCCTCTTCAGAGCACATTCTGCTTATGTTTGTTTCACAGAAATTCCTACTTGTGCAGATATCTCAACTTCGCGGTTTGTTCCGCACAAACACCCTGTTTTTGGAGGGTTGTTAAGCATTTTCCTAAATTAAGTTTACCTCTGTAACCGTAAATAGCAGGCAAATTAATGGGAACACCAATTCCAGAGTGTGCACTTTAAAAGGCAGATCTATGTAGCTTGAAGACCTTTGTTTCCTGCCTTTCTTCTTTCACTTTGTGTTTGTCATGTTTCTCACCTACTTTTCTCTTATTGATTAAATGTAAGGTTATTTTCAATAATAAAAAGAAATTACAACTTTAACACAAGCAATCTCACAGTATTTTTAGTTTTTAAAAATGATTCTGTCCTCTTCCTTGACAACAGTGGTAATATGGACTGCACCTACACATTGAAACACCAGTGCTATTTACACTAATTCTGCAAATCAGTTACGTACATACTGTGATTACAAAAGCAGATAAGAGACTGGAAAGATAGCAATGGCCAACACTTACTGATTCTCCAAACCTTACCCACCATCCACAAAGGCACAACTCAAGGGTGTGATGGAATGCTCTCCCCATTTGCCTGTGCAGCTCCAGTATCACTGAAGAAGCATGACACTACCCAGGATAAAACAGCCTACTTGACTGATACCCCATCCACTACAGTTAACATTCACTCTCTCCACTATTGAAGTACAGCAGGAACAATGCACCATCTACAAGATATGCTGCAGCAACTCACTCCTTCGACAGCATCTTCCCAAATTACTGAAAAGACAAGGGGTGTATGGGAATATCATCATCTGGAAACTCTTCAAGTCTACACTGACCATCCAACCTAGAAATTCCCTAGTTGTTCCATCGCTGCCACTGAGTCAATATATTGGGAACTGCCTCCCTAAAAGCACAACCACAACTGTTCAAGGTGATAGCAAACTACCATTTTTTTCTAGACCACTTATGGATAAACAATAAATGTCAATGGCACCGAAATCTACAGAATGAACTTAAGGGAATATTCTCGCTTCACCTGCTTTAAAATATAAAAACATTATCCCTAACTGCAATTTATTTAAAAGCTATAACTTTGAAGGAACAGAAACAGTGGTTTTGCTGGAGGAACATTACCTGGTTCGGAGGCAGGAGCAGGGACAGACCAGTCCACAGGCTGGCACAGTAGAGTAACAGTGCAGATCCAAGATGAGCAGCCAGGCGATACTGGCTGACCCGGGGAATGTCATGTGAATCCTTCTTCTCCTCCAAACCACTTTTCACCATGTACCAACCGAGTAAACCCTGAGGAACAACAACAAGGTAAGGTGCTAAAACCCTGGACAGATCAGAACTGCCAAAGTGAAAATATCTTTCTTAGGATTAGAATGGTAATGCACAAAAGATCATGCAGAAAACAAGAGGGAAATTGCCCAAATATTCAATAAATTCCTCATCTAGACTGCTTTGTCCAATCTGATTTTTCCAATATACATGTAGGACCCCCTATGATAATCGCCATACCCTTTTGACAAGTTCCAACTATTTCTTGGAGAAACTTAGCAAATCCAGCAGGATCTACGGACAGAGTTAATAAGTCCGGTATAACTCTTCTTCAATTCTGAAGTTGGCGGGAGCTAAAAAAAGAAACAGAATTAACATTTCAGGCCGACGATCTGTCGGAGTTCAAACCAAAGGTGACTGACCTGAAACATCAACTCTCCTTCTCTCTCCCCACAGATCCTGCCCTACCACCAATTATTTCCACCATTCTGTTTTAATCTGTGTCATTTTCAGATTTACTAGGCTCCCCTTTTCAAATCTCACGATATGGTAGGTGGTCACCGGCATTTCACCTACCTGAAAGCACACGAATCCACAAAGGCCTGCCACCCGCAGCTTCAAGCTCCTGGAGAACCAGCCCTTCCTCCAAAAGTAAATGGCAGGCAGTATATAGGCCAGTCCCACTGCACGGCCCCACATCCGGTGAGAATATTCCATGTACCAGATGAACTTGAACTCGTTTAAAGTCATGTCATGATTTAATCTGAAGGAAAGAACACCGGAGCAGTTGATGCAGAGGAGTCACAGATCGGGTCTTACCACTGCTAGAGTAAAAGTAGCTACTAATTCAACAAGAACGTCAAACCAACCACCCCACCTTACTATCCTCAACTGTTATAAATAAACAAAAGGGAAGAGTCAAGGAACTAGATGTGAAATCAGATCTTTTGTCTCAATCGAAGTCTGAGCAGATGAAAATGTCACAGCAACACGAAATGCCCAAAAGCTACTTGTATAACTACGGTTGGAAGCTTAAAATAAACACTTTCTTTTTAAAATAAGAAATAAGGCTTTCATTTCTGTAGTGCCATTCTCATCCTTAGGGTCGCTCAATGCATTCGGCAGCCAATGAGGTTCTTTTGAAGCGCAGTCACAGTTGCAAAGCAGGAAACTCGGGAGCCAATTTATAGTCAACTTTGACCATCAGAAATGTGATAATAAATTCTGAAAGAACCGCAGATGCTGTAAATCAGATACAAAAACAGAAGTTGCTGGAAAACTTCAGCAGGTCTGGCAGCATCTGTGAAGAGAAATCAGACGTAACATTTCACATACAGCGACCTTCCTCAGAAATGTGATACCATTTCTTAGTGTTGGTTGAGGCGTAAATGATGACCTGGATACCAGGTACGACTGATATTATTTGAAATAGTGTGATAAGATCTTTTAAACCTTGAGCTTAGTTTTGAATCTCATCTGAAGGACTGCACCTCCCCAGTACTGCACTGGGGGCATTAACCTGGATTATGTCACAGTGCTCAAATCTCGAGAAATGAGACGGGATCCAGAAGCAACTGGGCCAGGGACAAGATATCAAAAGAGAGCAGGCGCAAGGCTCTAATTAAAGCCTGATTGATCTAGCAGCATTGCAGACAAACGTGATGAGGGTCAGAGATGTTGCCACCTGTTACTTACATTTTAAATTCTGGGAACTGCTGGTACTTTTGAAACTCAGCTTCCCACTCCCCTTGAGTCTTTGGGGGTTTCATCTCCTTGATGAGGTGCCAGTCCACCATCGATAAGCCAGACTCGGTCAGCCTGTGGAAAATTAAGGAAAGCCCTTAAAGTACTCTCTCTGTGCTCAACAAATATTCATCATTTCATCCTCCTTGGACTGCACCAGCGTGTGCTTTAATAAAAATAGATTTGGAAAAGAGTCAAAATCATTCTGTCATGCGATGATTTTCAACACCTCTCCTCCTATTATTCCCATCAAATCCAGCAGTACTACATCTGGTATAGTACTGCAAGAAAGCACAACATCTCTACTTCCTCAAGACGTCAAGGATGGCTTGGGGTGGCAAGATGGTTCCGCGGTTAGCATTATTGCCTCGCAGCTCCAGGGACCCAGGTTTGATTCCAACCTCGGGTGACTGTCTGTGCAGAGTTTGCATTTTCTCTTTGTGTCTGTGTGGGTTTCCTCCCACAGTCCAAAGATGTGCAAGTTAGGTCGATTGGCCATGCTAAGCTGCCCATAATGCTCAGGGTAAGTGGACTGGCCATGACAAGTGCAGGGTTACAGGGACAGAATAGCGGGCTGGCATCTGAGCGGGATACTCTTTGGAGGGTTGGTGTAGAATCAATGGGCCAAATGGCCGTTTCCACCCTGTGGGGATCCTACAAGGACTGCAGTGGTTCCAGGAGGTAGCAAAATCAATTAATACAAACATCAAATATTGGCCTAGCCAGAAATATGAACAGGCCATCAATAAAGAACCATGACTTCGTCGTGGAAGCGGTTGCTTTTACTGACAGAAGACTTTCACTTACCTGGTTACTCCGCCAAGGACCACAGCGCCCACAACCATTCCACTGCAAACAATCATCCATTTGCCCAAGATTCGGTCTGTGATGACACTGGGTATACGGTCTGTCCTGGACTGCGCTGATACTTTTGTAACAACAGAACTCATTCCCTTTCTCACTCCCCATTGTTTCCAAGTGTGACTTAGCTGAAAAGAAGAATTAATAAAACAGCATGGCTGACTCCCTTTTACAGAACCAGATGAAGATTATTAGTCATAAAATCTTACAGCATGCCTATGCATGACCTTTAAATGAGCTATCGAGTTATAGCCCAACCCATTGTTTTGGCAAAGTCCTGCAAATTTTCCCCAAGTATCTGTCACTCTTTTGAAAGCCAGTCTTAAAATTCCTTCCTACACCTTTACAGGTGCCATATTCCAAGTCACAACTTCACTATTTCAAATGCTGAAGAAACACAGCAGTCTGACAGCATCTCTGGAGGGAGAAACAGAGTTAACGCTTTGAATGCAACATCTTCCACTCTGCCACAATTCCAAAGGAGTCATATTAGACTTGAAAAGTTAGCACTGTTTCTTTCTCCACAGAAGTGGGTATGTCAGAAATTCTCCAGCAAGTTGTTCTTATTTTAAATTTACAGCATTCACAGTACTTTATGTTTATTACATAATTCTTTCACTGCTCTGTGAATCATCTTAAATCTGGGAGCTCTGGTCACTAATCAACCTACCAATGAAAACAGCTTCTCCTGATCCACTGTAGTTTTATCATAGCTATTATGATTTCAAACACCATTTTAATATATGTAATCCTATTGTATTTGTCAGCCTGAAAGTACTGTAAGTGAGTAGAACCACAGGCTGGGAGGTTTCAGACGGGAAATGCACAGCTATCTTTTGCAATCCTATCCAATATTAGGAACCAGAGATTATTTAAGGTTACGTAACCATGTACCCGGAATCTAAAGCACCGGATTTCCAGGCAATGTGTCGTAGTTGCATCTCGTGAGGCACCTCTACCACAAGTGAGACTTGAACCTTACATCCCAGAGGCAAGGTCGGTGTTACTGTGAGACAAAAGACCTTACAATCTGCCTTTTATACATTACCTCAACTCTTATCCTTTGCTGTCCTTCAACCCCTTCCCCCTCCACTCTAACCCAGCTCTTAGCGCCTTGCATTCCGACCCGACTTATCGTTACAGCCTTTCGTGGAATCTTGCTGTGCAGAAAAGGGGTCGCCGTGGTTTCCTCCTCCAACAACAATCGCGCATGGAAAGTACTTCGTCTGGGCTACGGGGGTGGAAATAGCCGGACGAAGGGCGCTATAGAAATACACCTTCCTTACGCCCTCCTGCCGCCAGTGGGGTTTACAATAACAGCCTGTCTTTCTCCTCACCGAGTTAGCTCGGCCTCCATCCCGGGCCCGAGCCCAGGCCCAGGCCCAGGCCCGGGCCCGGGTCCGGATCGCCCGGAGGCCGAAGCGGCCGCACAATCCCGTCACCAGCATCTCCAACCCGGGGGTCAGGGGTCATCCAGCGGTAACCAATCAGAAAGCCGCACCCTGCCCGCCTGGGAGCGGGGTGAGGGGCCAGAGATCAAAACTAAATCCGATCAACGCGCGCACACAAAACAAATTAAAATAACCGCACTGCGCTCTCCGAGGGCGATAAATAACATGGAGACAGAGATTAAAAATAAAATCTGCGCCGTCGCGTTTTCACTTGAGGCGGCGGGGAAAACAGGGGTCGTAGTCACGTGACTTGGGCCTGCCTCAGGCTGCGGCTGAAGTGAGTATCGATTAAACTGCGATTTAATTCTGATTCGTGCAACAGCGTCTTGTAAACTGACTGGGGTCGTTGAATTTTGAGAAATCATTAATGTTACTTTATTCTCATAGCGTGTGTGTGTGTGTGTGTGTTTATTGCTGGCACGGGTGGCGTTTGCCAATGGTTACCATGGTGATGCCGCCCTCCCCTTCGCCTAGAATCTTCTCAGCTGTGAGCCTGGAGTCACCTGTAGCTTCAGCACTGAGCAAGGACGGTAGCCCTGTATCCAGCAACCAGCTGGCTACCCCGTGGCTTCTTGGCCACGTTTCCCGAGACCAGGACAATGCGGAATGATGTGTGTTGCCTGCCCCTGAGTTGTGATTTGGAAGGTGATGAGCAAGCCGCCTTGTTGAGCTGCTGCTGCCCATTTGCCAGTGGTGCACCCACAGTACCACCAGGGAGGTAGTTCTAGGGGTTTGACCCAGTCGCAGCGAAAAGGAACGGCGATACGTTTCCAAATCAAGATTGTAGGTGGCTTGGAGAAGAACTTGTGGGTGGTGTTATTCCCGCATACCTGTTGCCTTTGTCCCTTCCTAAACGAGTTTAAGTGGTGCTGTGGAAAGAGCTTTTGGTGGTTTACTGCAGCACATCTTACAGATGGTACAATTCGCTGCTGATGCTGAGCGTCAGTTGTGGATGGAATGAATTTGGTTTTTATGATGTGCTTAATTGTAGGTTGTTTTAAAAACCTTAAGAACTGCGGATGCTGTAAATCACACCCCCTGTTGTTAGTGACTAAAAGTCCCCATTAACTACTATTCACCCTCCCACCCTGATCATTAGCAAATCCTTTGTCTGTCCAACTGTCTTTCTCTCTCTTTGGGCTCTAAGCTATCGTTTACTCCCTACCCCACCCACCTCCCTATTTTCTGCATATAAACTGACGTTTTCCCAGCCACCATCAGTTCTGAGGAGGGGCCACTGGACCTGAAACATTAACTCTATTTTTTCCTCCACAGATGCTGCCAGACCTGCTGAGTTTTTCCAACAACTTTGTTTTTGTAGGTTGTTGTATCTTGGACGGTGGTGAGCTTCATCAAATGTTGTTAGAACTGTGCTTTTCTGGGCAAATGGAGAACATTGCATCATATCCCCAACTTGTGAGTGGTAGAAGTCAAGAAATGAGTTGCTCACTTTGATCTGCATTTGTATTCCTTATATGTCTGACTGCTCCAGTTAGGTTTCTGGTCGGTGGTGAAGCCTTTGATGTTGCTGGTGGGATATCTGTGGTGGTAATGCCAGTTGCGGGAGATATGGTTAGATTCCCCCTTGTCAGAAATACTACTGTCTAGCACATATAAATTGCTAATCAGACTAAGTTTGACTATTATCCAAGATTGCTGCACAGACAGGCCTAGTATTTGAGGAGTTGTGAATGGTGCTGATGATTTGTAATCATCAGTGACTGTCCCCACATCTGTTGGGCAAAAGATCTTTGATAAAGCCATTGAAGATGGGTCTAGATCACTCAGGCATTACACTTCTCTAGCAATGTTGCTCCAGCAACGACAACCACCTTCCTTTTTGGTAGGTATGATTGCCACCAGTGGTGAGTTTTCCCAGATTCCCCATTGACTTCAATTTAACCATGAGTCCTTAATGACACATTCAAGTCAAAGGCTGCCTTCATATCTAGAGTGCAAATGTTCAAAATTGCAGCCAGGATGTTCTCAAATCCTATAGCCATTGCTGTATCAAGTCCTTTTAGCCCTTTCTTGCTTATTATGTGGAGTGAATCAAACCAACCACTGACATCTATGATGATGGGAACTTTGGAAGGAAGCAAAATGGGCAAATACTTTAACCTCAGAGATAATGGGAACTGCAGATGCTGGAGATTCCAAGATAATAAAATGTGAGGCTGGATGAACACAGCAGGCCAAGCAGCATCTCAGGAGCACAAAAGCTGACGTTTCGGGCCTAGACCCTTCATCAGAGAGGGGGATGGGGGGAGGGAACTGGAATAAATAGGGAGAGAGGGGGAGGCGGACCGAAGATGGAGAGTAAAGAAGATAGGTGGAGAGGGTGTAGGTGGTGGAGGTAGGGAGGGGATAGGTCAGTCCAGGGAAGACGGACAGGTCAAGGAGGTGGGATGAGGTTAGTAGGTAGCTGGGGGTGCGGCTTGGGGTGGGAGGAAGGGATGGGTGAGAGGAAGAACCGGTGAGGGAGGCAGAGACAGGTTGGACTGGTTTTGGGATGCAGTGGGTGGGGGGGAAGAGCTGGGCTGGTTGTGTGGTGCAGTGGGGGGAGGGGATGCACTGGGCTGGTTTAGGGATGCAGTAGGGGAAGGGGAGATTTTGAAACTGGTGAAGTCCACATTGATACCATATGGCTGCAGGGTTCCCAGGCGGAATATGAGTTGCTGTTCCTGCAACCTTCGGGTGGCATCATTGTGGCAGTGCAGGAGGCCCATGATGGACATGTCATCAAGAGAATGGGAGGGGGAGTGGAAATGGTTTGCGACTGGGAGGTGCAGTTGTTTGTTGCGAACTGAGCGGAGGTGTTCTGCAAAGCGGTCCCCAAGCCTCCGCTTGGTTTCCCCAATGTAGAGGAAGCCACACCGGGTACAGTGGATGCAGTATACCACATTGGCAGATGTGCAGGTGAATCTCTGCTTAATGTGGAATGTCATCTTGGGGCCTGGGATGGGGGTGAGGGAGGAGGTGTGGGGGCAAGTGTAGCATTTCCTGCGGTTGCAGGGGAAGGTGCCGGGTGTGGTGGGGTTGGAGGGCAGTGTGGAGCGAACAAGGGAGTCACGGAGAGAGTGGTGTCTCCGGAAAGCAGACAGGGGAGGGGATGGAAAAATGTCTTGGGTGGTGGGGTCGGATTGTAAATGGCGGAAGTGTCGGAGGATAATGCGTTGTATCCGGATGTTGGTAGGGTGGTGTGTGAGAACGAGGGGGATCCTCTTGGGGCAGTTGTGGCGGGGGCGGGGTGTGAGGGATGTGTCGCGGGAAATGCGGGAGACGCGGTCAAGGGCGTTCTCAATCACCGTGGGGGGAAAGTTGCGGTCCTTAATGAACTTGGACATCTGGGATGTGCGGGAGTGGAATGTCTTATCGTGGGAGCAGATGCGGCGGAGGCGGAGGAATTGGGAATAGGGGATGGAATTTTTGCAGGAGGGTGGGTGGGAGGAGGTGTATTCTAGGTAGCTGTGGGAGTCGGTGGGCTTGAAATGGACATCAGTTACAAGCTGGTTGCCTGAGATGGAGACTGAGAGGTCCAGGAAGGTGAGGGATGTGCTGGAGATGGCCCAGGTGAACTGAAGCTCGAACAGATACAACGCATTATCCTCCGACACTTCCGCCATTTACAATCCGACCCCACCACCCAAGACATTTTTCCATCCCCTCCCCTGTCTGCTTTCCGGAGAGACCACTCTCTCCGTGACTCCCTTGTTCGCTCCACACTGCCCTCCAACCCCACCACACCCGGCACCTTCCCCTGCAACCGCAGGAAATGCTACACTTGTCCCCACACCTCCTCCCTCACCCCCATCCCAGGCCCCAAGATGACATTCCACATTAAGCAGAGATTCACCTGCACATCTGCCAATGTGGTATACTGCATCCACTGTACCCGGTGCGGCTTCCTCTACATTGGGGAAACCAAGCGGAGGCTTGGGGACCGCTTTGCAGAACACCTCCGCTCAGTTCGCAACAAACAACTGCACCTCCCAGTCGCAAACCATTTCCACTCCCCCTCCCATTCTCTTGATGACATGTCCATCATGGGCCTCCTGCACTGCCACAATGATGCCACCCGAAGGTTGCAGGAACAGCAACTCATATTCCGCCTGGGAACCCTGCAGCCATATGGTATCAATGTGGACTTCACCAGTTTCAAAATCTCCCCTTCCCCTACTGCATCCCTAAACCAGCCCAGTGCATCCCCTCCCCCCACTGCACCACACAACCAGCCCAGCTCTTCCCCCCCCACCCACTGCATCCCAAAACCAGTCCAACCTGTCTCTGCCTCCCTCACCGGTTCTTCCTCTCACCCATCCCTTCCTCCCACCCCAAGCCGCACCCCCAGCTACCTACTAACCTCATCCCACCTCCTTGACCTGTCCGTCTTCCCTGGACTGACCTATCCCCTCCCTACCTCCCCACCTACACCCTCTCCACCTATCTTCTTTACTCTCCATCTTCGGTCCGCCTCCCCCTCTCTCCCTATTTATTCCAGTTCCCTCCCCCCATCCCCCTCTCTGATGAAGGGTCTAGGCCCGAAACGTCAGCTTTTGTGCTCCTGAGATGCTGCTTGGCCTGCTGAGTTCATCCAGCCTCACATTTTATTAAATACTTTAACCTTGTCTTTTGCACACGATAAAAGATATTCTCAGTGTAGAGATGGGACTTTGCCTCCACACGAACAGTTCCCCCCACCAGTAATGTCTTAAACGTTGCATGTGCAACAGGTAGATTGGTGAGGACAAAGTCCAAGCATCCCTACATGCTGATCTTCTACCTGTTCACAGTGCAAAGAAGATTGGGTCTAGCCAGATTGCTGCAAAACACTCCAAATTAATAGTCTGTATCACATCATCTATTCCGCGTAGAAATGTTTGAAATACTGTGAGCAGTTTTGGTACCCTTATCTAAGGAAAAATATTTATGTCTTGGAGGCAGTCCAAAGAAGGATTCCTAAATTGATTCCAGGTATGAAGGGAGTTTCTTGTGAGCAGAGGTTCTTCAGGTTGACATTGTAATCATGGGTGTTTTTAGGAATGCAAGAAGACCTTATTGAGATATATAAGATTCTTTACCATGACCGGGCAGATACTGAGAAATTGTTTCCCCTTGGGTAGAGTCCAGCCGTTGAGGATTTTTTTCTCTTAGATACTAGTGAATTTGTGGAATTCTTTACCACAAACTGCTACTGAGACTGGGTTGTTAAGTATCTTCAAGGCCAAGACAGACAGGTTTTTAATCAATAAGGGAATCTAGAGTTATGGGGAGAAGGAAGGAAAATTAAATTGAGCAATTATCAGATCAGCCATGATCTCAATGAATAACAGAACAGACTCGATAGGCTGAATGGTATGCTTCTGCTCTTACACCTTGTGGTTTTACAGTCTTACAGTCTTATGTGCTTGTACAGAAAAACCTTTGATCAGAGTTTCAGGTAGTTTTAGACATATAACGTCCTCCGTGCCCTGAAGTATTTGGAGATGGTTGATCCTATTGGATGGCTCCATGAGCAGACTGTCAAAACGATTTAGCAGAATGTATCATTGCCAGAACTTTCAAACAAGCACCAAGCTCTTGGCTGCTGGTAAGAAGTATTACCTTTCATTTTAAAACCTAAGATCATGAGTCTATACTCATTGAATGCTTATTTGTTAATGTGAAACTTGAACTATTCTGACAACAATATTTGGTGATTCAACTCCATGATTTTTTATGCAGTAACAAAAGCAATACTTAAAAAAGCCAGACAGCAACTTTACAGACCCAGCACAGTTCTTGACCTATATAAGGCAGCAGTCAACATCTTGTCTCCATTCGCTCCCTGTCATTTGCATGTTTTGTGATCATCTGCTTTTAGCCAAACAGCAGGCTTTGACGTTCACATTCAAACTTGATGTGCGCTTTAGTCTCAGAAAACCTGTGCTATGAATTCTTGCCCAGCCATACCCATAATGTGATCAATAGGGTTAATGTACTCTGATCAATTTAAGTGAGGCAAAGGTAATTTCTAATTATTTAAGGGATGTGTGAGCAATCTCTGGCTGGCAACAGTGATAATCATCTGAAGAAGGAGTAGTGCACCAAAAGCTTGTGATTTCAAATAAAGCTGATGGAATGTAACCTAGTTTCATGTGACTTCTGACTTTGTCCAACCCAGTCCAACACCAGCACCTCCACATATAGAATGAAGTGAAACTTACAAGTAACAAAAATAGAAATTGCTGGAAAAGCTTAGCAGGTCTGGCAGCATCTGTGAAGAGAAATCAGCGTTAACATTTCGGGCTGAGTGACCCCTGCTCAGAACAGTTTGTCACATGGTGCACAACGTTCTAGTATTAATTATAATTAAACAAAATAATTTAAGAGTAGGCTAACTGATTAATGGACTATGATTGTTTCATCATAAATAAGAAAACTAATTATAAAACATGAACTTTCTGGTGGAAGGGCAGCCCCCATCAGATCATTTGTGCTTGCCCGATATCTTGGTGCCACCTTCAGGGCCTGCACAGTGGTGAAGAGAGCATTACTCATCTTCAGCTGGAGTGTGACTTTACAAGGAAGGTTTGGAGAGAGACACATTTGTTTTTGTGGAGGCACATCCCCAGCCTCTCTGTGACAGGGGACGCTGTGCTGCTCTACAGGCTGCTGGGACGTGCACAGAAACAAGTATCCACTGCATCTGGAAGACATTGGCTTGGCGAAAGACACTGTTTTGTCAATCTGAAACTTGCTGGTCTTCCGGTGCAAGGTGTTGCCCTTGATCAACTGTTTGGAACTGGCACATTCCAAAGTTCAGGACCGAGTGGTGAGGGACTCACTGAAATTTGAGGTAGCCGTTGCATGTGCAGTGGGGAAAGACCACTGTCCAGGGGCTTTCAGAAAAAAAAACTGTACCATGAGACTGGTAACATAGATCCACTGGGACTGTATGCTTGTCACTGAATGTGAATGGTAAATATCATGGGTTGAGGCACCTAAGAGTGCTCAAGGGAGAAAAGTTGTATTTTATTGTGTTTTCAGTAATGTCCAATTTGGAATGTACTTCTACATTTGTTATGAATAAAGTACTGCATATTTTTTCGATAAAATGGCAAAAATGATGTAAAAAACGATTTTTTCATCTCTTGTGGGTTCCTTCTCTATCCACTGTAAACCCCATCAAACTGCTATGTCCTTAAAATTTGACAAGCTTAGTCAGTTGTAATGCTGTTGAACCATTCTGTGATGAACATTGAAGTACCTGACCAGAGTACAGTCTGTGCCCTTGCCTCCCTGAGTGCTTCCCATCCAAGTGGCATTCGATATAGAGGAGCTCATCAGCTGAGAGATGTGTGGGAATGATGATTGTTGTATGGCATCATCCCATGAAGAGAAGAATCCCAATTAACGAGCAGCACAGATGATGCTGAGATATTTCATTGGGTGCTGGGCCAGAGTTTTTGGATGTTGAATGGCAGCAAACTGCCAGCCTACTGACAATGTCATGTCTGAGTCAGAAGATCCTGAATTCAAGATATACCACAGGCACATGACCACAAAATCCACGCTGACCCTCTGTGTGCAGTACTGTCAGGGATGTCATTTTGTGGATAAGTCTGCCCGCTTGGCTTGACAATCAATTTATTGAACAATTTTGAAAAGCAGGGGAGCTCCAGGCAATATTATGTGTTGCCATTTAATTTAAACATGGTATTTTGTCCTTCTTGCATGATCAGAATGGCTGCACCCATACTGACTTCAGTCCATCTCCCACTTGGTGTGAAAGCCACTCAGATTTTGGTTCTAGAGCTGTAACATTGACTGCTAAGCAGGATTTCTGTACTGACCGGTAACCAGCCCAGCAGCTCTCTGAGAGCTGTTCAACCCAGGCTGAGGCAAAGGATGTTGTTGCTTTTAGGGCCTATTTTGACTGCAGAACATCCCAAAGTGCTTTGAAATGCAAAATGATTTTCAAGTGAGACCACTGTTGCAACTGCAGGGTAATGCAGTGTCCAAGTTGTGTGCAGCAAGATCTCACAAACAGTTAATGTGTTTTCATCACCATTACTTGCTGAATTTTGGAAGGTGTTTGCGTAGAGTGAGAGCGTATCTGTAACCATGGCTGTTTCTCTGTGCAGCTGAAAATTGAGCTCTAAGTTGTTTCCTCTCGAGGGGGCAGTTGTGAAAAGCTTTGCAGTGCTCCAGTGGAAAGTCCATAGCTGATGCTGTCAATATCTACACTGTAATCATTAGGGTATATACTTATTGCTTGGACCTGAGGGGACTTTATATTAGGCAGGAAATGGTGTTGGAAAGACTGTTAGGTCTGAAGGCTAATAAGTCCCCAGGACCTGATGGTCTGCATCCCAGGGTACTTAAGGAGGTGGCTCTAGAAATCGTGGATGCATTGGTAATCATTTTCCAATGTTCTATAGTTTCAGGATCAGTTCCTGCGGATTGGAGGGTGGCTAATATTGTCCCAATTTTCAAGAAAGGAGGGAGAGAGAAAACAGGAAATTATAGACTGGTTAGCCTGACGTCAGTGGTGGGAAAGATGCTGGAGTCAATAATAAAAGATGAAATTACGACTCATTTGAATAGCAGTAACAAGATAGGTCAGAGTCAGCATGGATTTACGAAGGGGAAATTGTGCTTGACTAATCTTGTGTAATTTTTTGAGGATGTATCTATGAAGATGGACAAGGGAGAACCAGTGGATGTAGTGTACCTGGACTTTCAGAAAGCCTTTGATAAAGTCCCGCATAGGAGATTGGTGAGCAAAATAAGGGCACATGGTATTGGGGGCAAAATACTGAGTTGGATTGAAAATTGACTGGCTGACAGGAAGCAAAGAGTAGTGATAAACGGATCCGTTTAGGAATGGCAGGCGGTGACCAATGGGGTGCCACAAGGTTCGGTGCTGGGACCGCAACTGTTTACAATATACATTAATGATATAGACGAAGGCATTAAAAGTAATATTAGCAAATTTGCTGATGACACAAAGCTGGGTGGCAGTGTGAAAAGAGGAGGATGTTATGAGAATACAGGGTGACTTGGACAGGCTAGGTGAGTGGACGGATGCATGACAGATGCAGTTTATTGTGGATAAATGTGTGGTTATACACTTTGGTGGCAAGAACAGGAAGGCAGATTACTATCTCAATGGAGTCAAGTTAGGTAAAGGGGAAGTACAACGAGATCTAGATGTTCTTGTACATCAGCCAATGAAAGCATGCATGCAGGTACAGCAAGCAGTGAAGAAAGCTAATAGCATGCTGGCCTTCATAACAAGAGGAATTGAGTAAGGGAGCAAAGATGTCCTTCTGCGGCTATACAGGGCCCTGGTGAGACCGTACCTAGAGTATTTGTGCAGTTTTGGTCTCCAAATTTGAGGAAGGACATGCTTGCTATTGAGGGAGTGCAGCGTAGGTTCACAAGGTCAATTCCCAGAATGGCCAGTCTATCACATGTTGAAAGATTGGAGCGACTGGGCTTGTATACACTTGAGTTTAGAAGGATGAGAGGGGATCTGATTGAGACGTACAAGATTATTAAGGGATTGGACAGTCTGGAGGCAGGAAGCATGTTTCTGCTGATGGGTGAGTCCAGAACCATAGGGCACCAGAGTTTAAAAATAAGGGGTAGGCCATTTGGAACAGAGTTGAGGAAAAACTTCTTCACCCAGAGAGTGGTGGATATATGGAATGCTTTGGCCCGGAAGGCCGTGGAGGCCAAGTCTCTGGATACTTTCAAGAAAGAGATGGATAGAGCTCTTAAAGATAGTGGAATCAAGGGTTACGGGGATAAGACAGGAACAGGATACTGATTGTGGATGATCAGCCATGATCATAATGAATGGTGGTGCTGGCTTGAAGGGCCGTATGGCCTGCTCCTGCACCTATTGTCTATTGTCTAAATGCTATTAATTCAGTAATATATTTTCCCACTCCTTGAAAACAGCAATTAAGAACTGTGCTCAGGTTCCACAATGCATGGTTCTAGGCTATTTTTAAAAATTCGCTCAATGGTTGCAGGTTTCTCTGGCTGGGCCAGATTTCTTACCCATCCCTGATTATCCAGAGGGCAGTTAAGAGTCAACACATTGTGTAGGTCCAGGATCACACGTAGGCCTGACCAGATAAGGATGGCAGTTTCCCTTCCTAAAGGACATTGGTGAACCAGATGGGATTTTCTGACAATCAACAATAATTTCATGGTCATCATGAGACGCTTAATTCCAGAATTTTAGTGAATTCAAATTCCACCATCTGTCATGGCCTGATATGCACCCAGGTCCCCAGAACATTTGCTCAGTTTCTGGATCAATAGTTGAGTGATAGTACTGCTAGGCCATTGCCTTCCCTAGTTTAGATCCTTGATTAAACTCTTCCCAGTTTAGATCTGTCTGTGTCCAGTAGAGTTGACATTTTGTTGCTTGATGGCTGATCTGTCTCTGAGTCTCGCTCACTCTCTTTTTTTTTTCTCTTTCACTCAGTATCCCTCTCCCTCACTGATTCACCTTTTCTCTCTCTCACTGCCTGTCTCTCTTCCACACTTTCTCAATTTCTCACTCTGCCCCTCTCACTTTCTTTTCCACACATTCTTCTTCCCCTCCCTTCTCTCTCTCTCTCTCTCTCACACACACACACACACACACACACACACACACACACACACACACACACACACACACACACACACACACACACATACAAAATCACATTTCATTGTCATCTCAGTTTCTGACCACCAGTCTCCCTCTTTGAGTTTTCATTCTGTTGATGCAATTTATGGTTATTGTGGTGCTTTGAAATCTCTCTTCTACAGTAACTCATTCTTTTAGATCTCAGACCTGTGACACTCTCACTCAGACTTCCTTGTGAAACACAAGATTATTCACACATAATCATCACTGGTTGGCTTAACTTTCTTCCCTCCTCCCCGGAAACAGTTTGTATATGGACAGTGATAATGGGAACTGCAGATGCTGGAGAATCCAAGATAATGAAGTGGGATGCAGTGGGGGGAGGGGGCGAGCTGGGCTGGTTTTGGGATGCAGTGGGGGAGGGGGAGATTTTGAAGCTTGTGAAGTCCACATTGATACCATTGGGCTGCAGGGTTCCCAAGCGGAATATGAGTTGCTGTTCCTGCAACCTTCACCTCCGCTCGGTTCGCAATAGTCAACTGCACCTCCCAGTCGCGAACCATTTCAACTCCCCCTCCCATTCCTCAGACGACATGTCCATCGTGGGACTCCTGCAGTGCCACAATGATGCCACCCGAAGGTTGCAGGAACAGCAACTCATATTCCGCTTGGGAACCCTGCAGCCCAATGGCATCAATGTGGACTTCGCAAGCTTCAAAATCTCCCCTTCCCCCACTGCATCCCAAAACCAGCCCAGCCTGTCTCTGCTTCCCTAACCTGTTCTTCCTCTCGCCCATCCCTTCCTCCCACCTCAAGCTGCACCTCCATTTCCTTCCTACCTACCACCTCATCCCGCCTCCTTGACCTGTCCATCTTCCCTGGACTGACCTATCCCCTCCCTGCCTCCCCACCTATACGCTCCTCTCTACCTATCTTGTTTTCTCTCCATCTTCGGTCCGCCTCTCCCTCTCTCCCTATTTATTCCAGTTCCCTCTCCCCATCCCCCTCTCTGATGAAGGGTCTAGGCCCAAAACGTCAGCTTTTGTGCTCCTGAGATGCTGCTTGGCCTGCTGTGTTCATCCAGCTCCACACTTTATTATCTTGTCATATGGACATTCATCTTCTCAGACAAGGGACTGGCCCTCAGACTGATCAGTCAATTGGGAAGCAATGGCACTTATGGTTGGATGATTATTTATGGAGTCATTGAAATATTTACATGCCCACATAACTTTATAAAATACTCTTGTGGGACATGGACATGAATGGCCAGCATTTATTGCCTGCTCTTAGTTGCCCTTGAGAAGGTGGTGGTCAGCTATCTTCTTTAACTGCTGCAGTCCATGTGCTGTAGATAAATCTACAATGCCATTAGGGAGGGAATTCCAGGATTTGGACCCAATGACACTGAAGGAACAGTGATATATTTCCAAGTCAGGATGGTGAGTGACTTGTAGGGGAACTTGCAGGTGGTGGTGTTCTCATGATTCTGCTGCCCTTGTCCGTCTTGATGTGGGTTTGGAAGGTCTAAGGATATTTGGTGAATTTCTGCAATTGTGGAGTGACTGACTGTGGATTTGGTGCCATCAGGCAGGCTGATTTTCCTTGGGTGTTGTTGGAGCTCCACTATCCAGGCAAGTGGAGAACATTCCATCACAGTCCTGACTTGTGCCTTGTAGATGGTGGGCAGGCTTTGGGGAGTCAGGAGGTGAATTACTTGCTACAGTTTTCCTGGCCTGTGACCTGCTGTTGTAGCCATTGCATTTTCATGGTGAGTCCCGTTCAGTTTCTGGTCAATGGTAATGCCCAGGATGTTGATAGTGGGGAATTCAGCTCTGGTAATGCTATTGAATGTCAAGGGTAATGGTTGGATTGACTCTTATTAGAGATGGTCATTGCCTGGAATTTGTTTGGTGTGAATGTTATTTGCACTTTACTTCACTTGAACTATACTTCTGAATGTGTTGTTTATCAGCTTAAAAAATGTCATCCATTTGATCCATAGGGTCGGATGTCAATACGCATTCTAATGGAGGTGTGTGCAGATTCAGTGGAATCTGCTATCAGTGCCGAAAGGGGAGGTATGTACTGTACAAGTCTAATGCTGCACATTAGATTGGGACTGTATTTCGTAAATTATCGAATGTTATTTTCACTTTCAGTCTTTACTCACTTTTTTCCAACTGTTTTTTATTCATTCACGTGATGTGGGTCTTGTTAGCTTGGCCAACACTTATTGTCCATCTCTAATTGGCATTGAGAAGGCAGTGATTAGCTGTTTTCATACTCCATTCGGGATGTTATAGGCACATCTGCAGTGCTGTTAGAGAGGAAGTTTCAGGATTTTGAGGAAAGGAGAAAAATTTTAAAATGGAGGCCAATGTAAACTAAGTAGCATGGATGAATGGAACTTGTGCAAATTTTGGTAAACTTGTGGAAGGAGGAAGATGGATAGAATTGGTCAAATCTACAAGTAATCAAGGCTTGGATCAATAGTTGGCATGAATACCATAGATTCACAGTGCAATTACAGTATGGAAAGTGGCTTGATCCACACCATGTTCATACTTGTCATCAAATATCCCTCTATTCTCCTTGCGTTTTCCAGCTGTATGCTGTGGCATTTCAAGTGCTTATCTAAATAGCTTTTAAAATGTCTTGAGGGTTGCCACCTCTACCATTCTTTCAGGCAGTGAGTTTCAAATACCCACGCTCTTCTGATGAAAATCAACTTGCTCAAATCCCCTCTAAACCTCCTGCTCCTTACCTTAAGAAGTGTGTCCCCTAGTTCTTAACCCCCCCAGGGGAAAAAGTTTCTCCCTATCTACCCTATTAGTGCTTTTCTGAACTTTGTACACTTCAATCAGATTGTTCCCTTCAGATGCTTTCCCCCTTGCTGTACCACACCACCAATTTTCATGTCATCTGCAGACTTACTGATCATACTTCCTAGATTCATGTCCAGATCATGTACACAACAAACAGCAAGGGATCAAGCACTAAACCCTGTGATATGTCACTGGATTCAGCTTTCAGTTACAAAAACACACTTCAACCATCACCTCCTGTTTCTTGCCACAAAGCCAGTTTTAGATCCAATTTGACAATTTGCCCTGGATCCCATTAGCTCTTGCTTTCTTAACCAGTTTACCGTAGAAGACCTTGTCAAAAGCTTTACTTAAGACCATGTAGACATATTCAAGGGGAAACTGGATAGGTACATGAGGGTCAAAAGAGTAGAAAAAAAAGTTGATATTAGATGAAGAGAGTTAGGAGGTGGCTGGTATGGTGTATAAACATCAGCATAGTCCTGTAGTGCCTTATTGCATGTTTTGTTCTTGTAGATTCTATTTAAAACTCTGCATAGTTAACATCCTAGCTGGTTTCCTTCATCCTTTGTGAAGAATCAGCCTAGCCATGGCATGACCTGTTGAATATTTGCCAAATTAGCTGGAAGTTGCAGCTTTTCTTTTGGTCATTTCACCTTTCAGTTGCCTTGACCCCCACTGCGCCACAGTTCATTGTTTGTGATTGTTTTCAGGAGCATGTCGGATTGAACTGTGTTCCAGCTTAGTGGAAGGAGGCATCACTCCCAGTATTGGTGAGTTCCAGAGTTACTGTTGTTTCTAACTAACGAGGGCAGAATAAAGCAAAGCCACTCGGCGATGCTGTATAGTAAATGTTGGTCAAATCTCTGCTGAAAGATTTTCTGTCACTACCTAACACTGCAATTCACACCAATAACTGACCTCAAAAAGCTGCCAGGGCATCCATCACATGAACTCTCAGCATTACTGTCTGTAAGTAAAGTAAAACACTATGGATGCTGGACGTTTGAATTAAAAACTGAAAAGCTGGAGAAACTCAGCAGTTCTCACAGCATTTGTGGGGAGAGGAACAGAGTTAATGGTTTGAGTGTGATGTGGTTCTTCAGAACTGTTACTATACTACATTCTTTTATCCCTCTCCACAAATACTTCTTCCAGGTGGAACAGGAAGGCTGGCATTGTGTAGATGGGCTGAATGGCCTGTTTCTTTGCTGTAGACTTGACATAATTCTATCTCTTCCCTTTCTCCCTCTAGTGGTTATCTAGTTGATTGCGGATTTGCAATATTTTCTGTTCCAGCTATTGAAGCCTCTGTAGCAAGATGACAAGTTAGCAGGTGTCCCACTTAACAATCAGAGGTTATCCCATGGATAGGGTGAATAGCCAAGGTTTTTTCCCCAGGGTAGGGGAGTCCAAAACTAGGGGGCAAGATTTAAGGTGTGAGGGGAAAGATTTAAATGTGACCTAAGGGGCAACTTTTACACACAGAGGCTGATGTGTTTATGGAATGATCTGCCAGAGGAAGTGGTGGAGGCTGGTACAATTAAAACATTTTAAAAGCATCTGGATGAGTATATGAATAGGAAGGGATTAGAGGGATATGGGCCAAATGCTGGCAAATGGAACTAGATTAATTTAGGATATCTGGTCATTGTGGATGAGTTGGACTGAAGAATCTGTTTCTGTGCTGTACGTCCCGATGACTCTGACTCGTTTTAAGTGGTTGCTATGCAAGCATATTAATGGTGACTGTTGAGGCCAAAACAATTCACACTAATTAAGCAAGATGTCTGGTGGAGATTTGTTTGAGCAATCTTCTTTGAAGTTTGCAAATGTTCTCCTAAGTTTCTGATAGTATTGTAAAGACACTGGCTTCACAATATATATTAAAGATTTAGATGAGAAAACTAAATGTAATGACTCCACATTGGCAGATGACACAAAGTTGGGTGGGAGAGTGAGCAGTGAGGAGGATGCATCGAGGCTTTGATGTGATTTGGGAAAATGCATGGCAGATTCAGTATAATGTGGATAAATGTGAGGTTATCTACTTCTGAGAGCAAAAACAGGGAGATGGATTATTATCTGATTGGTTGGACAAAGACTTGAAGAGAATGAATTGCAGAGCGGTAGGGAAAAAGCTGGAATGTGGAATTAAATTGCAAAGAAGAGCCATGATGGGCTGAAGAACTCCTTCCTGCACCATAAGCCTCTGTGGCTGTCTGAACATGTCACCTGTGAAACATAAGCAGCCAGGGTTGAACAGCAGAGATTGGGGTGTACAAGTTTGCTTCATGAGCAGACTAAAGCAGTACAGAACATTTCTAATGAGTGTCAAAGTAGTCTTCTCTCATTATTTGTTTGTTTTTATGACACTGGTTGGTTGTGGCAGGTCTGTTGCAGTTGGTTAAACAGCACGTGAGGATTCCGGTGTTTGCCATGATACGCCCACGAGGAGGGGACTTCCTGTACTCTGACAGTGAAATTGAGGTCATGAAAGCTGACATCAAGATGGTCAAAGCCAACGGAGCAGACGGAACAGTGTTTGGAGTTCTGACAGAGGATGGAAGTGTCAACACTGAAGTGTGCATGGATTTGATCGGTATGCGCTTCACACTATGGCGATCTAAATAAGGGGTTTAAGATGATCAAAGAGTGGATATGAAAAAGAAACTATTTTGCCTGGTGATAGGAGTTGCCGACTCTTTCATTTCCGTTTATTGGATATAAAGCTCCTGGGAATGGGATTAAAAATCAATTTGATCAAAATTCAAGGATCACCTGGGCTGGATAGGAAGGCCAAAGTGCCACAAGAGTTTTTGTGCCATCTACCCAAGGATGGGAGCAGTTAGGAGAGGGTAGCGTGTCATGACAAAACCTTCAGAAATACATCCAAGCTGAATTGGCAGCCCTGTCCACTGAGGGATCCAGAATGTTGGCGTGGGGGACAGTAAATAAACTTAAAAATTAGAGCTAGGCCAATCATGGGGAAGTCCACACAAACACCTTCATAACAAAGATCAGTGGAAATCTGGAACTCTTCACAAAAAAAGCTTTTGTTCTTGTGATCAGTTGAAAACTTCAGGATTACAAAATTACAGAACCAAGGCTGATGGTGGAGCTAAAATACAGATCAGCTGTGATCTAATTGGAAGATGGCTCAGAGCATCTGAATGGCCTGTCCTGTTGTATTTTCCTTTGTACTGCATGGTATTCAAAAATGCTATATTAGGTGTTAGTTTCCTTCCAAAATGTTCTTCCCTTTCCTGAGGTGATGACTTATGTTGGGATAGTCCTCCCCAATTGTGGAAGCCACCTTTTGAGGCTGTCTTTCATTTATTGTTTCTCTGAGCTAATTGGATGGGGTAGCAAGTTTGAGGAACTGAATTCTCATATATCAGTCCATTAAAAAAGGAGAGAAACTTACATTTCTTTTTTGTGTTCCCTTGTAACCACATGTTACTAAGTGCTTTACAGTCAATTAAGTACTGTATGAATGGTAGTCACTGTTGTAATGTATGAAATATGGCAGCCAACTTCCGGATTCATCAGTTTCTGAAACTCAATGTCCATGGTTCAAATCCAAACCAAAGCTGGCACTCCTGTACGGTATAGAAGGAGCACAGCAATGTTGAAGTGGTATCATTCAGATGAGAATTTAAACTGAGACTGTACTCTGCCCTCTCGGTGGGGGCACATTCATTGCACCATGTCAAAGAATAGCAAGAAGTTCTGCCCAGTGCCTTGGACAATACTTATTCTTCAACTACCATCACTAAAAACAGATGAACTCATCATAACCTCATTACTGTCTGTGGCAGTTGCTGTGCACTAATTGACTGCCGTGTTTTCAGTATTATAACAGTGATTACACTCACACTGGTTGTAAGATGATTTGGACAACTTTAAGAATATCAGAAATGTTTTCAAAATGAGATCATTCGATTTGTGTTTTTGTCGGGTAGGGAAATGGAAGGGATGATGAAGGATAAAGGATGATAAAGCCAACGATAAAGGTTTGTACAGCAGAATGATCCATTTTGGTGCTTGTGTTAAACTTCCTTTTTTAACGTGAGATGGTGAGTATTTAGAATGTCTAAATATTGCTTCCTCTGTTGCAGCTGAATCACGACCTCTGTCCGTGACTTTTCACAGAGGTGAGTATGTCTGAATAAAGAGGGAGTTTCCATTGGATTAACATAGGAAAAATCTGAAGTGACCAACAACTTCACTGGGGGTGAAGGGGAAACCTACTGTTTCTGGAAGAACAGAGAAGTACCACAGAATATGCAGAAAGGTGATACCAGTACCGACATTTTACAATTATCAGGAAAGTCCAAACAGCCTGGGACTCTTCTGCAAAAAAACAGACTTGATAGAGATCTTTAAAATTAGGAAGAGTTTAAAGGAAAAGACAAGGAGGAGATCTGTCCACTGCAGGGCAAACTGGAATGAGGGCTATCATCCCAAGTCAGTCACTAATAATCTAATAGGGAATTCAAGAGAAACATGAGTGGTGAAGATACATAACTCAAGAATAGTTGAGGCAAAGAAACATAGATGTATTTGAAGGGAAACTATTTAAGTACCTGAGAAAGAGAGACGTAGACAGATATGCTGATGGGGCAAGTAAAAGTTGGGTGGGAGTAATCTTCTGTGGAGTATAAACACAAGCATAGACCAGTTGGGTTGAATGGCCTTTGTCTGCACTGTAGCTCTACAGAAGACAATCAATGGTTGAATAGAAAAACTGCAAATGGAATTCATATTTTTGAATGATTACAATCTCTTTTCCTTGGAAAATTAAAGCTTTACGGTAGTTTCCAGTTGTGTAGATTTTGTGATTCAGAGGGGTGTACTGGAATTTGATTAGTAAAGTTGCAGTTCCCTGGTCTCTCTCCATTTGGCGATGTCACTGACCCGCTGATTCCAGCTGTTATTTATGTCTCCACAGCGTTTGATATGGTGCGTGACCCCACGACCTCCCTGGAGTGCCTCATCTCTTTGGGCTTTGAGCGGGTTCTCACCAGTGGATGTGACAGCACGGCACTTGAGGGGCTGCCAACCATCAAGCGTCTGGTAGAACAAGTGGGTTTGTGGTTTAGGCAGCAACAATTTTAAATGTGTCCAAATGTTTTCTTTGCTGGCGCAGAGAAGGTTTGGTATGAAGCACCAAGTGTAAATAATAGGGTGAACCTGGTGCCAAATGGCTAGTTTCCAGCCTGTAATTCAATGCCAGAAAACATCTGAATGATTGAAGATGGGGAGAGGAACAAACATGACATCTACAGGCTTCAGACAATGTTAGTGGTGGGAAAACTGCTTTCTCAAGGACAAAATTAATTCTTGCTTGGAGGAATATGGGCTATTAGAGGGCAACTGGCACAGACTTGTTAAAGGCTACTAAACTACTAAACAGCAACTCATATTCTGCTTGGGAACCCTGCAGCCCAATGGTATCAATGTGGACTTCACAAGCTTCAAAATCTCCCCCTCCCCCACTGAATCCCAAAACCAGCCCAGCTCGTCCCCGCCTCCCTAACCTGTTCTTCCTCTCACCTATCCCCTCCTCCCACCTCAAGCCGCACCTCCATTTCCCACGTACCAAAGTCATCCCGCCTCCTTGACCTATCCCCTCCCCACCTATACTTTCCTGTCCACCTATCTTCTCCTCTATCCATCTTCGGTCCGCCTCCACCTCTCTCCTTATTTATTTCAGAACCCTCTCCCCATCCCCCTCTCTGATGAAGGGTCTAGGCCCGAAATGTCAGCTTTTGTGCTCCTGAGATGCTGCTTGGCCTGCTGTGTTCATCCAGCTATACACTTCGTTATTTTAAACTACTAACCTGATTGAGTTCTTTGCTAAAGTAGCTCGGAGGGTTGATGACAGTAGCACTGTATATCTTTACGATGTCCAAAAAGCATTTAAAATGAACCACAAAGTAATGAGGAAATATCCATCTGGTTCATTGATGTCCTGTAGGGTAAGGAATCTGCCCTTTATCTGCTCTGGCCCAGAGGTTGCTGCAGACCCACTGCAATGTGTTTGACTCATACCTGCTGTGTGAAGTGCTGAAGCGAGTTGCTCAATTCAAGGGCAGCTAGGGGTGGGCAATGGTTGTTGGCATTGCTGACATGCTCTCATCCCATATAAAGGAGAAAAAAGAAAATGGAATCACATGTTACTGAAGGAAATACAATTACTCAGGTTCGTAATTGACTAGGGAATAGGAGGTAGAAAGCCCTGGTAAATGAGAGCATTTAAAGAAATAACGAGGGCAAAGCAAGGCTGAGGATTTTAAAATCTAAATTTTGCTGGACTGGGAGCTAATGTGGGATCAGGGTGCAGGGAACTGTATAGTATCCTTATGTTAGGAAAGATGCATCTGGGCATGCTAGAAAGATGGGTGTGCGACGTTTCATTCACCTGCCCGGTGTAATACTTCTGACAGCAGAACCACTGACACTCGAAATGTTTTCCACATTCTTATAGATGTTCATGTAGAAGTTTCTCCTGCCATCTGTTCTAAATTTTTTAAAATTATAATAGAAACTAGCACTGCATTCTTTTAGCTACTAATGTTGGTCTTTTTCTCCATTTACATTATTCAGGCAAAACAAAGGATTATTGTCGTACCAGGTAATACACTTTCCTGTTCTGTTTTGGGATTCAAACTTTTGTTCTTTCCTTTGTGGAGATTAGAATCTGGAAGGGTATAATTCTGTTGGTGCAGGAAGCAATTGTTCCAAAAATTGAATTTTTTTGCCTATGTTATACCGTGTTTAAAAACAAAAGTTCTCTCTATGGTTGTGTAGATAAGGTCAATTGCACTTTGATACTTTGAAGTTATTTGATGGACCATGAAAAAATATCACAATGAATGCTGTAGGATTAACAATTCATCAGCGCTGCCCAACTCTCTTCCATTACAAGGCAGTGATCAGAGTAGGTAAAGGGCGAACAAAACTCTTGATTTGTTTGCTCGTGTATCCTCCAGGTCAGAAATAATGTGATAGGAAGGAGAGGGCCCTTCTTTAAATACTAACATTTGCCACTAAAGACCAGAGCCTATAGCATTCTTAAGTACAAAAGGATTACACGCAAACTAAAGCTTCTTCCACTCTATGCTAACCTTACAAGATCATTTGCCATGTTTCCTAATTAGCGGCCATTCTCTATCTTGTCTGAGTGACTTAGCCCCAACAGTTGGCCAAAGTGGTAGCAGTTTATATGATTTAAGGCTTTGCCTAACAGGTGTTGGGACTAAAACAATGGACATGTAAGGCACTGTCTGATTGATAACTAATCACAGTGTTCCATGTTATATCTTTTTTGTGACCAGTCCACAGAAGATATACAACTTGAGCACATAAGAAATTAGAGCTGAAGTAGATCATATAGTGTCTCAAGTCTCCTCTGCCATTTAATAAGATCATGGCTGATCATCCTCAGGCCCATTTTCTCACTGCTCTCCATACCTTTGATTCACTTATCAGTCAAAAATCTATCCCTCTCAGCCATCCTCAATGCTCAGATATTCACATTCTGTCTGAGTGGAGAAATGATAGGGGACTATCCTAAGACTGTGCCTCCAATTTCCAAATTTCCCAGCCAGGGAGAATAATCTCTCATTATCCACCCTGTCAAAACCCTTCAGATCTTTTAGGCTTTATTCTTCTGAACTCCAGAGAATACAAGCCCAATTTACTCAATCTCTGATCATTGACATCTCTTTCTACCAGGAACTTGTGTGAATTTAGAGTTCCAAAGAAGAGTCATATTGGATTTGAAATGTTAACTCTTTCACTTTCCACAGGTGCTGCCAGATCTGATGAGTTTCTCCAGCGCTTTCTGATTTCATTTTGGACCTCCAACATCTGCAGTACTTTACTTTTCTTTGAATAAATTCACACTTCCTCATATTATATTTCTTCTAGCAGCATTTCCAAAATATAAGTTTCTATATTGTATTTATTTAATCTTTTTTGTGTCATCTCCACAGTTTCTAACCCTGACAAACTTTGTTTTATCAGCAAAATTAGGTTTTTTTTTGGCAACACGGAATCTGAGTAATACTGAAAAGAGGAGACATTTTGTGGAAGTTTTTTTTATCTTGCATGCACTAGAACACATGTATGAATCTCGAGTTGCAAAGGGAGTAACAATTTGTACCGCATGAGAAAAGTGTTGATTAGTAGGCTGGGAATTGACTCTGTTGGTCAAAATGTTGTCATGAACTAGGGATCTATTGTTCCCACAATTTTGTTTAACTCAGAAAGGCTCAACGTCTGGACATCTTTCTTTTGCTTGCAGAGTGCAGGTTCCTATGTATGAACATGTGCAGCTTGTAGCAAGTATCCTGATAAGTGCAAGCTAAAAAGCTGTGACAGCATGTCTGCTTTTTGAATAAAATGTACCTGTATGTTACTACACCGTACATCTTTGTCTTACCTTTAAAATAGATCGTAAGTAGTTGAGGGCCTAGCATTGATCCTAGTTATAACCTGCTAACTTGAAAATATCCTGGTTATCCCTGATCTCTACTTCCTGTCCTTAACCAATCCTATATCTATGTTAATATATTACTTTCAATCTGTGGGCCTTTATCTTTAATGTTAATCTCCTGTGTGATATTTTGGTTGTCTTCAATTCTGTGTTGATAGTATTGCTGTTCCTTTTAAAGCCAGTGTCTAAAGACTGGGGCGGCATGGAGGCTCAGTGGTTAGCACTGCTGTCTCACATCGCCATTGACTTGGATTCAATTGTACCTTTGGGCAACTGTCTGTGTGGAGTTTGCACCTTCTGTCTGTGTCTGTGTAGTTCTCTTCCGGGTGCTTGGTTTCCTCCCATGGTCCAAAAATGGGCAGGTTAAGTGGATTGGCCATGCTAAATTGCCTATAGTGTACAGGGATGTCCAGGTTAGGTGGTTGAGCCATTGGAAATGCAGGGTTACAGGTATAGGTTGGGGGCAGGTGAGTCTGGGTGGGATGCTGTTTGGAGGGTCGTTGTGGACTTGATAGGCTGAATGGCCTGCTTCCACACTATAGAGATCCTACATTCTATGACTTGATTATTCCCCCACTTTTCATTAAGAATGCCCCCCCACCCCTTTATCTGCTGTTTTATTGATATTGAATGTCTTCTTGTCTTTCAATAAGTGTTCTGCAAAATAATGATTTTCGGTAGATGGGAATCAACTGTGGATCAGCTGGGAACATTCTTCCTTGTGATTCAGAAGGTTGTGGGTTCGAGTCCCAGTCCAGAGACACAATCTAAGATGATGCTCCAAATGCAATATTGAGGATGTGCTGCACTTTCAGAATGCTTTCAGAAGTACAAGTAAAATTATCTTTTCTTCTAAGAGGAATTGCATTTACAACTAAGGATTTCTTGTTTCAGTTATCCAGGGCATGGATGATGCAATATCTTGAATATTATGTGTAGTTCTGATCTCATTATTCAGGGACAGATATAAATGTGTTGAAAGTAGTTCAAGGGAGATTTACTGGATTAATTTCGCACATGATTGGGTTGTTTATGAGGAAAGATAGGACAGGCTGGACTTGTTTCCACTGGAATTTAGAAGAGTGAGAGTTGACTTTTTGAAGTGTGTAAATCCTGAATAGTCTTGACAAGGTTGGATGTGGAAAAGATGTTTCCTCTTGTGGATGAGTCCAGAACTAGAGTGGATTGTTTTAAAATTAGGGAGCATCCTTTAGTGAAAAAGATGAGATTGTTTTCTTTCTGAGGCTTGTGCACCTTACGGAATTAAAAGTGGTAGAAGTTGGTTCATTATGTATTTTTAAGGCAGATGTAGGTAGATTGATTCTTATTAAGGTGAGGAATCAAGGATTATCAGGCATAAATGAAAATGTGGAATTGATACACAAACAGATCATGATTTGATTGAATGGTGGAGTAGGCTTGAAGGGCCAAATGGCCTACTGTTACTGCTGGTTTGAATGTATGTAAGAACAGGGGACTTATCCAACGTATCCTGGGCCAATCAACATCACCTGATTATGTGATTATTATAATTTTGCTGTTTTAGCTTCCTGTATATAAATTGGTTGGCATATTTTCTGCATTATAGTACTGACTATCTTTCAAGAATACTTCATTGGCTGTTAAAATGCATGTTTTTACTTACAAAAATTGCATCTTTTACCTTTGTGTGTTTCTTAGGGGGAGGGATAACAGAGAGAAATGTGCAGAGGATTCTGGAAGGTTCTGGAGTCCAGGAGTTTCACTGCTCTGCCCGGTCCTCTCGAGACTCTTTAATGAAATTTAGGTAGGTCACATAGACTGGTTGCCTCGAGCCGATGTACTAGGAAAGGGGGATCATCTCCATCAACTTGTTACAGGTGATTAGTGAAATTATTCGTGTTTATTTATAATTGTTCCATGCTCAGTCTTGGCGTATTTCATCCTGAAGTGAGTGTCATAATAGGGAGTCAGTTAGCTCAGCTGGCTGGAAGGCTGGTTTGCGATGCAGAGTGATGCCAACAGCACGCTTCAATCCGATAACGGCTCTGCCTTCTTAACCTCACCCCTCACATGACGTCTGGTGACTGTCACGTTAAACTGTTGGGTCAGTTTTATCTCTCTCACTACCACCTTCTCAAAGGCAACTAGGGATGGGCAAGAAATGCTGGCCAGCCAACAAGGCCCACTTCACACAAATGAATAAAAAAAATGAGAGCAGCCCACTGGAATTATGGTGACCTTAGCTTTAACTGTTATCATAAAGAGTATATAAACTTGCTAACAATGCATTCTTTATTTAGACCTAGATAGGTTTCAAACCTATCACTTTTAATATAGTTTAACTGTATTGCTGTTACATAACTATACTTCAGTATTACATTACATCATCACTTAATACTATCTCAGTAATATAGCAATTTATACAACTTTGTTTCCCAATGGATTTCAGTTTGATTAAGTAACACCTCCAACAGAACGCTGTTGACTTTTGACGATTATATACTCTGTAGCAACCACTGATCACTGGCCCTACAATTAAACCAACTGGCTTTATGCTGTCTAATGGTCTAGTTCTAGCAGGTCTTTCCAAACAGAACTTGTAAACTCAGCTTATGTAGTAAATGCTGCTTTACGGCCTGGTGGTAATATTCCGGGGCTACTAACCCAAAGGGGTGACCTGAAGATGCGAAATCATATCCCATTAAGCTGGTGAAATTTAAACTGAAATAATTTTTACAATTGGAATTGAGAGCAAGTCTCAGTAACTCTGACTGCGAAGTTCTCACGATGATCAAAAAGACCAACCTGCTTCTCTAATGTTCTGTAGAGAGGAAACTCTGCCATAATAGAATTCATACAGTGTGGAAGCAGGCCATTTGGCCCATCAAGTTTTACTCCCATCCAAAGAGCACCCCACCCAGACCCAATCCCCTACCCTATCCCTGCAATTTCCCAAGGCTAATCCTCCTCACCTGCACATCCTTGGACATTATAAGTAAATTAGCATGACCAATCCACCTAATCTGCACATCTTTGGACTGTGGGAGCAAACTGGAGCACCTGGAGGAAACCCATGCAGACACGGGGAGAATGTGCGGAGTTTGCACAGACATTCGCCTGAGGGTGGAATTGAACCCAGGTCCCTGGCGCTGTGAGGCAGCAGTGCAGATCACTTAGCCACCCTGATGCCCTACATTCTTTCATGGTCTGGCATACTTTGACTCTCGTCCCACAGTAAGGCGATTGACTGTTAACTTCTGTCTGGCGAGCCACTTGGCTGTACTAAACTACTGCAGAAAAAGCTGATGTGTCAACAGGAACATTTTAACTTGCTGTACGCTAGCTTAATCTGCTGAGAAAATGGTCAATATTACAACACTCAAAGACGAGTTGACGTGGATGACATCTGTGTTCTTTTCCTTTTCTCATTAGAAACCCCTTGGTTTCCATGGGAGCATCGCTCAGCGTGCCAGAGTACAGTGTGAAAGTAACAGATATGTGCAAAATAAAAACAATGCTTGCCGTTGCAAAGGACACTGTATAAATACTGGGAATATAGCAACCAGGAGAATCAGGGAATAAATACTGTCATTTGGAGAAACCAACAGAAGTAGCTACCTGATTGAGTACGGGTCTGAACAGTCCAACTATTGTGACTTGTTTACTAACTGCGAGAAGAACAAATATGAGGTCTGTGTTGAACACAATTCATTAAAGACTTGTGGCCAGGGAATGTTTTTTTACATCACTTTTGTATGTTACAAATGATCGACTGTTTTCAAGTCAATGCAACTAGATTCCTTGCTTGCAGTGTCCAGCCACGAGAAGAAGGGCCTCTACACAGGTTCAAAATGCAAGGGATGTGGTTGGCCGCCAATGATTTCAGCTTACTTTTGAAGAAATTAAAATTTGTTGATCAAATGCTCCAGTTGCTTTCTTCACTATCGTTTTTTACTTCTTGCTCCTTAGTGCTTGAACCCTTCTATTTGGTTTCTGACTCTGTGAGCCTAAACATTGAGTGTTGTCCAATGTTGGTTGCACCATTGCAGTGTTCACTTCTCCCCTCCACTTGGCATCCTCACACCCTGTACTTCCCAGTCCAGATTGATGAATAATGAGCAGGAATTGGAAACCTTGGTCAGTATCCTTGCCACTGTCATCAGCAGTAGAAATCCTGGTGCTGCCTGTGTTAACATCAGGAAACATAATGGACACCAAATCCGGAACTCCGTTTAACTCCATTTCTGAATGAGGAAATTCCTCAGCCAACTTGGGAACATTGTAATTACAGCAAGAAACTGATTGAGACTAGCTATTTAAATATAGTGGCTACTAAGAGCATGTCACAGGGTAAGAATCCTGCAGTGAGTAGCTCACCTCCTGAGTTCATCAATGCCTGCCCACCAGCTATAAGGCACAAGTCAGTGGTGTGATGGAATATTCCCCGCTTGCCTGGATGTGTGCAGCTCCAGCAATACTTGAGAAGCTTGACACCATCCAGGACAAAGCAGCCAACTTGGTTGGCACCATATCACAAACATTCACTCCCTCCACCACCGACACTTTGTATCAGCAGTGTGCACTATCTATAAGATGCATTGCAGGAACTCACGAAGGCCAGTTAGACAGCACCTTCCAAACCCACAACCTCTACCACCCAGAAGGACAATGGCAGCAGTCACATGGGAATGCCACCCCCTGCAAGGTCTTCTCCAAGCCACTCTCCACCCTGACTTGGAAATGGAATCGCTGAATCAAAATCCTGGAACTCGCTGCCGAACAACATTCTGGGTGTACCTACACCAAATGGACTGCTGTGGTTCAAGAAGGCAGTTCGCCACTACTTTCTCAAGGGCAACTGGGGATACTCAATAAATGCTGGCCCAGACAGCAATGCCCACCTCCATGAATAAGCTTAAAAATGTCTCATTATTCCATAGGAAATAGGAGCGGCCATTTGGCCCCTTGAGTAGGCTCTGCCATTCAAAACCATGGCTGGTCTTCCTTCTCAAAACCATTTCCCGCCCAATCCCCATATCCCTTGCTGAGACCTATCTGTTCCTGCCTGACGTGCTGTGCTTCTTCAGACTCACACCTATAGACCTTGTTTTGAACCTATTCAATGACTGAGCCGACATAGCCCTCTGGTGGAAAAATCTAAAAATGCACCATCTCCTGAGCAAAGGAACTTGTCCTTTACCTGAAATGACCTCCTTGTTATTCAGAAATATTCCATAGAAAAATGAGAGTAAAGAAGCAACAGCAGTTGTTAAATATTTAACTTTCCTGCCCAGTTGGTGTGATTATTCTATAAAAACAGAAAGGCTTTTGATTGTCAATCTCCCTGAACAATACGGAGAGACTTTGCATGTTTTTATTACTATTTGTGATTTCCTGTACTGGTTCCTGACAGACTAGGTAGACCCTCAGTAATTGACTGGTCCATACTGAAATGGAACAGGTAAGAAAATCACAAAGAACGGCAGTAGAGTGGGTGGTGATAAATAGCAAATACTACAGGGTGTCCAGGCGGATACCACTTAGATGTGAGAATCACAGGTAGGAATATAATCTGATCAAGGGAATGGAGGTGTGCAAATGAGCAAAGGTTTGAATAGTCAAAGTTGTGTATATTTATAGATATGTATACTATGACACATTGGCAAAGCAAATCATTCAGCCTGCTTTTGGTTATGCCACTCTCTGGTGAGGCTATACAATTGTCCCCTTTACCTGCTCATTCGTCTCAGAATTTTCTTTGTCTCAGCTGTCTATCCAGCTTTCTTTTGACAATTACTGTTGAACCTACTTTCATTGCCTTCACAGGCAGCCAATTCCAGATCCATCAAACTGTGAATCACAGAAGTGGCTGCACTGTCAACTCATGGTGTAAGAATGTTGTCCCTTGCGTGGTCTATGGTCCTCTGCTAATTGCTGTAACCCTGTAGACTCTGGTTACTGAGCATCTTCTTAAAGCTTCTCCTGCTCTGATCGAGGTCCCACTCTGTCTGTCTATCTCTCTCTATCTTTCTCTGAATCTCTCTATATCTCAATTTCTCTCCTTGATATTCTTGAGGTTTCTCCTGAGACCGGAAGCATTTTTGTCTTATTTACTCTATTGGACGGAATATGGCATTCTTGCCTTCATTACATGAGACAATAAGTACAAGAGTAGGGCTGTTATGATGCCATTGTGTAAGATGTTAGGCCACAGACGGAATACAATGTGCTGTTCTAGTTGCAGTGCAATAGGGAGGGTACAGAAGAGATATTGCCTGGTCTGGAGCAATTCAGTGATGAAAAGAGACTTGATAGACTGGGATAGTAAGAACTGCAGATGCTGGAGAATCTGAGATAACAAGGTGTGGAGCTGGATGAACACAGCAGGCCACTAAGAATGGTCTAGGCCCGAAACGTCAGCTTTCCTGCTCCTCTGATGCTGCTTGGCCTGCTGTGTTCATCCAACTCTATACCTTGATAGACTGGGATTGTTTTCCTTAAAATAGAGAAGGCTGAGAGGGAATTTGATTGAGGTGTACAAAAGTTCTCAGGGGCTTAGATAAGGTAGATCGGGAGAAATGTTTCCCCTTAATAAAAACCAGGGAGCATAGATTTAAAGTAAAGTACAGAAGGTTCATAGGGGACTTAAACAGAAACTATTTCACCCGGGGTGATGGACATCTGGTGTTCACTACATTTGGATGAATGCTTGGATTGCTAAAGAATACGAGGCTACGGGCTGACTGTCGGGAAATGGGACCAGAGTATATAGATGCTCAATGACCAGTACAACCACAATGAGCTGAAGGAGCTCTTTCCAAGCTGTATAACTTGCTGATCGAGAAGGATAAACAGCTTTGATGAAGCTCAACAGCAATTCATTCCTTTCGAATACTCCCAGGGCAGGTACAGAACAGGGTATTTATTATACATATGGTAAAGACACCTCTAACCTGCCCCCAAAACACTTCAGGATATAGTCCAATGAGCATCAACATAACACCTCAAAATGTAGGAGCAGAATTATGCCATTAGCACATTAAAGTCTGTTCTCTCATCCAGTGAGCTCATGGCTGATAATCCTCAACTCCACTATCCTGCCTTTTCCCCGTAATCTTTGATTCCCTTACTGATTAAAAAATTGTCTATCTCAATCTTGAATATATTGAACCATCCAGTCTCAGCTTTTCTCTGTGTAAGGATTCATTACCCTCTGAAAGAAAAATATCTTCCTTATTTCTGATTTAAATGGGTAGCTCCTTATTCTGAGACCACACCATATCGTCCTAGATCTCTCACAAGGGGAAACAGCCTCTCTCTCTCTCTACTCTGTCAAGCCATCTAAGAACCTTAGAGATAATGGGAACTGCAGATGCTGGAGAATCCAAGATAACAAAGTGTGGAGCTGGATGAACACAGCAGCCAAGCAGCATCTCAGGAGCACAAAAGCTGACGTTTCGGGCCTAGACCCTTCATCAGAGAGCTAAGAATCTTATATGTTTTAATGTCATCTCCTATCATTTTTTAAAAACTCCAATGAGTACAAACCCAATCTACTCAACTTCTTTATAAGAAAATCCCTCCATGCCCAGGACCACCAAATGAACGTCCTCTGGGCTGCCTCCAATATCAGCCTATCTTTCTTTAAATAAGGGGACCAAAACCGTTGGTTATATTGTAGGTGGAATCTGACTAATGCCTTGTACATTTTAAAAATTTCTCTATTTTTAAACTCCATTCTCTTTGAAATATAGGCCAGCATTCCATTTGCCTTCCCTATTACCCACTGAACTAGGATACTAGCCTTTTGTAATTCATGCACAAGTACCCCTGAATCCCTGCAGTTATCTGAACACTTTCCCCAGTCAGATATTATTCAGCTGTTCCATTCTCTGTGCCAAGATGTTAATCTCATATTTTCCCACATTATATTCCATTATGCCAAGTTTTTGCTCCTTCATTTAATATCCCATTGCAGACTCATTGTATTGTACCTCTACTATCTTCCTGCCTTATTCACTTCTGTTATCCAAGTCATGAGTGTATATTGTAAATGATCGTGACTGCCCTGATTGATCCCTGTGACCCTCCGCTAATTGCAGGTTGCCATTCTGCAAGTGCCCCTTTACCCAACTGCTTATCTTTTAGTTAGCTAAATATCTCTACTCTGTCAGCGCTAATAGCTATGAGCTTATGTGCATGACCTTATCAAATGCCCCTGGAAAACCAAATATGTTATATCTACTGGTTCCTGTTTATCTATTCTGCTTATTATTTTCCTCAATGAATTCTAAAAAATGTTGAGTATCCTTTCTGCTTCATGAACCTATGCTGACTCTTTGATCATATTATGAATTTCTAAATGCTCATAAACTCGAGTATTTTCACAATAATACATATTCCCTTGCTTTCAGTAAACTTTGAAGCTGTTCTGTTTGAACAAATTCTTTCTAGTTCGCAAACTCTTAGTTTTGCCTTTTATTTACTACACTATCTTCCATTCTACTCATATCGACAAACGCCTCCTTATCTTGGGAACTTCTACTTTTATCCATTTTCCTAGAAAACTTCTATTACCCTAGCTTCTCAAATGCTTCTCTTGTTGAGATCTCTCTGGAATACTTCTAACTGAATAAAGAACAGAAATTCTTGGAAAAGCTCAGCAGGTCTGGCGGCATCTGTGGAGAGAAATCAGAGTTAACATTTTGAGTCCAGTGACTCTTCCATCCTGTTCATTTCTTCCCACAGATGCTGCCAGACCTGCTGAGTTTCTTTAGCAATTTCTGTTTTTGTTTCAGATGTCCAGCATCCACAGTCTTTTGTTTTCTTATTCCTAACAGAATGTCTAAGAGAAATCCTCTCTACACCACTGAGTCCTCATAAATGTATCCCTACAATCAGTATTGGAACTACATTTCCTAGTTCTCCACTTTCATAACACCCGGTCCAATCTATGGTCTTGACTTTTTTTTTATTTGATTTTTTTGAGTATTGTCGCATGTACCTAGGTACAGTGAAAAGTTTTGTTCTGCAGGCAGATCATACCATGCAAAGTGCATGAGGGTAATATACAAGCGAGGAATACAAAATTACGGCTGCAGAGAAGGTGCACAAAGAGCAAGATCAACATTACATTTAAAATTTGAGAGGTCCATCCAGAGGTCTAGTAAACAGCAGGGAGGAAGCTTTTCTTGAATCTGTCAGTACGTCTATATCTTCTGCCCGTGAAAAGAGATTATAACCAGAGTGGGACGTGTCTTTGATTATGTTGGCTGCCTTCCTACCACGGAAAGTATAGTTGGAGTCATTGGATAGAAGGTTGGCTTACGTGATGGATTGGGTTGTGTTCGCAACCCTCTGTAGTTTCTTACGGTCCTGGGCAGAGTAATTGCTGTGCCAAGCTGTGATGCATCTGGATAGAATGCTTTCTATGGTGTATCTATAAAAGTTGGTAAGAGTCTCTATGGATAATCTGAATTTCCTTAGCCTCCTGAGGAAGTGGAGGTATTGTTATGCTTTCTTGACTGTCACATCAATGTGAGTGGAGCATTTAGTTTTTATATTTTCCAGCATACCTTGCCTGCATATCTCCTTTATTGGCCACCTGCTGCCTCTGCTGGTCAGTATGTTAACAGTGAACCTGCTTTGACTAAATGAGTCCCTCATGAGATTGCTTTTTCACGTTCTTCACGATCAGTACTCATTTCAGTTTTCTGAGCTTAAGTCCAGTCCCTTGCTTCCAGATTGTAGAGCACATGAGTACGTCATCATCTTCTTCTTCCAAATTCACAGAGTTGGAAAAAATCATAACTTAGTCCCACAATTCATGTCAAGAGTGCTTTTGTAGTCTGATTCCCATGTTATATTGTTGACGTTTTCCTGTCATTTCCATTAACTTTTCCTGGCCCTTTGTATTCCCTGTGTTCTTCTGTCATATAGTAAGCCACATCACCAGATCAAGAATCTCTTCCAACAATCTGATATGATGTCTCAATGCTCTCCTAATATTTTCTGTCACATCAGCATTAATTGTGTCTTCCAACAGGGTAAATGAGGGATAAAATAATAATTGGTGATACACATGGAGGTTACGAACCAGTCTCATTATACAGAATTGGATTAATAAAGAGTGGCTTCATAAATGGAGAGGTTGTAGTGGGAGTAGCAAAACTAATTTCCAAGAGGGAATTGACTTTATTTTGTGAAATATCCTGGTTGGGTTAAAGAACATCAACTTCACTAGGGTGCTAGAAGAACCATTGCATGCAAAGATATTGAACTGCTTATAAGAAGCTGATTGACCATGATAAATTGCCCTTAGTGTCCAGGGATGTATAGGCTCAATGGCTTAGCCATAGGAAATGTAGAGTTACAGAGATATGGTAAGGGGGAGGTGGGTCCGAGTGGGATGCTCTTCAGAGGGTCAGTATGGACTCAATGGGCTGAATGGCCTGCTTCACACTTGTCGGGATTCTATGATTCTGTTCTATTCTGTGATTCTAAGAGGAACATCCCGGATAGTTTCCTGACTATATCTTGACTAGATCTCAGGCTCATAAAATTAGACAGAAAGAAAAAGAATCCATGAAACAGGGATACAAGATGTTAGTGTTGTTGTCTTTTTCTGGGAAACCATTGAAAGCAAAATTCACTGGGCCCAATCAGATTAAAAAGAGACTCAATGATGTGACTCTAGACAGGAGAAAAAGCCATAGAATGTGCCATACTAACACGTTGTAAAGATATCCTGATACCGATGATAGTCAGTTGAAATGTGTCAGTTAAAATCTGAAAGAACTGCTGAAAGAACCAATGGTATGGAAGGAAATATAAACATCAGAGCAATGAGAGAATGAATCTGAAATGGAAAAGTCAAACATTAACTTTCCAACAATCAAATTGGAAAACATGTAGGTACTTAAAAGATGACATGTCATCACAGTTTACCTTCCAGAAAGCTATTGAGGTGACGTATGAAGGCTAACACAGAATTAAGAATCAATTTGTGAGAATTAGCCAGGAAAAATGATTTTAGCAGGTCATGATGTTAATGTGGAGAAGGTAGTACTTGTAAAGCAATGACCATACTGACTAAACTTAAAGAGATTAGCTCAGGTGAGGGAAGAGATTCAGATGGACAATGATATTATTGAACTCAGTTGAGCTAGCTGGGACTCCCCTAATACCAAAACTGAGCAGTCACAAAGATCTGTGTTTATTATCACAAAGTCAAGGTAGTAACAAAAATAGACTCATGTCCTATGCCACAACTGTAGGGTTACGTTCAATGAATTGGACATACCTACAAGAAACAACTTCCAAAAGAGATATTGACAAGTTCCTTTAACCAAGAGAGGTAACGAAATTTCAATAAAATCTGAAAGAACTGCGGATTCTGTAAATCAAACAAAAGTCAGAAATTGTTGGAAAAGTTCAGCAGGCCTGGCAGCATCTGTGGAGAGAAATCAAAGTTAATGGGTTTGCTGAACTTCTCCAGCAATGTTTGTTTTTGTAAAGAAATCTCAGCCTTTGTAACACTAGATGGATTTGATCAGGGAAAAGTCATGCCCTTTGGAATGATAATTTAGTAATGCTACTGTTTACACTGGCAGTTCAGTTTCTAGTCCAACCAGAGAAGCATATATGCAATATATTGACTGACCTGTTCGAACAACTGCAAAAAACCAATTTGGTTACAAATTTGGCTAAACGCGAATTTGCCAAAGCCAAAATGACTTATTTGGGTCATTTGTGGGACAGTGCCCGAGAAGCAAAAGTACAGGCTGTTTTGGATTTCTTTTGCTTGAGGAAAAATGCAAAGTTTTACATTATTTTGGTATGAGTGGAATCTATTGCAAGTTTATTTCAAACTTTAGCACTACAGTTGCGCCATTAATAAAACTTGTTGAAAAAAAGGTAGGAAATTTGAATGGAAGAAAGAATGTTCATTTTTCTTTGAAAATATGAAAGCTACATTGACAGCACCATCTGCTGGTTGTCCCTAAGTTTGTGAAACCATTCAAAGTGGCTATTGATGCTAATGAAGCTGGTGTAGAGACTATTTTACTACAAGATGCCAAGGTGGGATTGAATGGCATGCTAGTTATTTTTTCACAGAAACTGACAGCATGCCAACAGAAATATTCTACTGTTGGGAAAGAGACATTAAGTTTGGTACTGGCTGTTCATTTTGAAATATGCATTTCTAATAATGTGGATAAACTTTTTTTTAAGACCACAGTTGATGAACTATAAGTTACAATTATTTCAGCTTAATTCTACAAGCCATATAATTTCAAACTTGTTCATGTAGGGATTGTAACGAGGTCTGCCAGATGGATCTGATAGAATATGAGCTCCCTGATTGGGGCTGTCAGTCTGGCCCAATCAGGGAGCCCTGGCTGACAGACATAAACAGGAGTGTCGGGGGTTTGGTTCGCTGACTCTGAGAAAGCCAGACCAGTGTCAAGTATTATGTACATGTAAATAAAGGCTGATTGGTCACGGGATACTGGCCTCTTTGGAGTTATTTCAGAAATGCCATCACATGCACTTTATCAAGAGCATATATTGTCCTGCATAAAAATGGTTGCTATGTACCTCAGTATATACCTAATATTGACATGTAATTATTGTTGGTTTATTATAGACTTGGTGACAAGATGCCTTTTGATGAATAATGAAAATGCCTTTTTAAGATGCACTTCATTCTTCTTCGGGGAAATGTGTAATGTAAACTGTGTGACTTTTAAAATATTATTTATTGTCAGTTTAGGCTTTCTGTTTTTGAATTAGTAACGAGTGAGTATTTTTTTGGTCTGAAGTTAATGATTAGCCTGTAAATGTTTCTTGTAAGTAGCCATGGTGATTTATTTTAAAACAGTTGAGGCCTGGCTTTAGAATTAATAGGTTTATACTTTTGCCATGTGTTTAAAAATCTTTGCATCTGTATTTTAATTAGATGATTTGATTTACTGTCGTTAGTCTTTATTTCTTCTGTTAATTAACTTTTGTTTTATCATTAAAACGATACCTGCAGCATCAAGTGCCGATTTTTCAGCAAGAGACCATTTTATTAAAACCAAACAAACCAAAATATGGTCTTATCAAGCCAGATTCCTGTTTCAGATTGACACTGCGTGGATCTTAACACAAGTCATTTCACAATAGTGTTTTCCATCAAAAATGAGATACTGAATTGAAAAATAAGTCAATGCGTCAAATGACTGTGCGCTTAATCAAAGGTTTTAAGAGCATTTTAAGAATGGGAGAGGGAGATTTGGGGAGGGTATTTCAAATAGTTTGGTTGCAACAGAAGTGTCAGTTTTTTTTATCATGAGTTTGCTGTGGAGATTCAAAGGCCACACATAAATTTCTTTGATCAGTGACCTTGGCATTCTGAATTAACAAATATATACCAACGAGACAAATATCCTTCTGAACATCCAGGTCAACATTTCAAAACAGGGCAGACCTGAAGACTTTCAGAACTCATTTGTACTGAAATTGTCTGGACATGTTGAGGCTTGTAAAGGCTTGGGTGCTGCTTATGGCATATGAGATGTAGTTTGAACACTTTTCCTCTTCCAGCGAAATGTAGGAAACAAAGTGTGAATGCACAGCAAGTTTCCAAATCATATTTTAATCTTTATTTTCCAGTTGGATTAATTTTCTTTACAGGTGATCTTACTATTTTTGATTGCTTTCCTAGATTGGCAATTTACATTATTATTACCATTATTACATTATCGACGGCTTGGGACAACAGACACCCAGACCATGTCTCAGGTATGTGTTTGTTAAGTAAGCTTTCCACACCTTGTCATCTCACCCTCTACAAGACTTCATGTGAAAGGGAACTAGATCCTACATTTTACCTCACGCTAAATGTTACTTTGTTGAAAGGTTAATTGCGAATTGGGTTACACGGCTGAAAGTGTAACGTCCAATGTTCCAACTTCTAAGGTTTTAAAGTCCAATTGAATGTACAGGCAGATTAGACAGAGAAATTTACAGAAGAAAAAGATAATGGTTTCTAATAATTAACTTGACAATGCTGTTTCAGTCCTTGCTGGCGTAGGTTTTGAACGAAAAGAATCAGTTTAAAGTGAGATGGACCCACAAAGCGCATCCATAGCCCCTTCAAAAGAACACAATGTGGTTTGCACCATTTTGTTGCTGAGCTGTGGGGGACCAACAGATAGGTAATCATTCTCTCCACCTCACCCAATGAAAGTAGCCCCTTGAAAACAAAATGGCAAGTTGTATAAAACGAAGAAGCTGCAATTAAATATTAACAGAAGTGGCTTTGAATTTGTTAGACTCTGCTCACCATACAGTGTCCACCAGTCCTCAGGTAGGTGATCTGGTATCGTTTCTACATTAGCTCCCACTCCCCCTCCCGCTCCGTCTTTGTTTTTTTGCCGACTCATGGTCAAGCTTGCTGTTGTTTTTGGTGGTGAGTCATTTTATTGGAGAGTCCTGCTGTGTAATAGTCATTCTGAGCACGCTACCGGGAGAGACCAAACCATGTCGTCGATGCTGGATGAGTACTGTGGTTCCACCTTTTGGGTAAGTGATCTCACTATGTGTTTCCCTACATGTCAATCCCTGCCTTTAGTTGGGGATTACATTGATTGACTTTTTAGAAAAATGTATTTCTATTGAGCTTTGCACCACCCTCACAAATATCTCAGAACATCTCGTGTTACAGCCAATGAAGGATTCATTTGTCACTGTTTTAGTATAGGAAATACAGCCAATTTGCTCACAGCAAGCTCCTGCAAACAACAACATGAAATGACCAGACTGTTTGTTTTAGTGATATGGGTTGAATATTCACATGGGGAGATTCCCCATGCTCTTTACAGTCTTTCACATCTAGCTGAGAGGTCAGATAGGATCTCAGTTTAATATTTCATACAAGTTGGGACCTTCAACAATGCTGCACTCCCTCGTTACTGCATACTCAGTACTGGGTACATCAGACTGGATTATTTGCTCGTCTTTGGGGTGAAACTTGAACCCAGACCTCTTGCAGTCAGCGGTGAGAGAAATCCATGCCCATAGCTGAGATGACAAGATCGTTCAGGAGTACCGGGTTATTATGTGTTTACAGTAGATTGAGTAGGAAGGGGCTGCACAGGAGAAAAGGAGAGAATGTTTCAAGGCTGTACACTATGACTGACTGAAGTCTGGTCACCATCGATCTGTAGGTGGATATGGATTTCTATAGTACTGAGAAAAGGTGAGTATATTGGACTGCTTTCTTCCAATTGAGGGGTGACAGGCTATATACATCATGTCTTGGAGACATGATATGTAATTTATGAGCACAGGGAGTAGTAGGGGAGGTGATGGCCTAGTGGCGTTATTGCTGGACTGTTAATCCATAGACCCAGGTAATGTGCTGGGATCCTGGTTTCAAATCCCAACATGACAGATGGTGGACTTTGAATTCGATGAAAAGCTAGACTGAGTCTAATTGCTAAACTAATGTCAGTTCCTGTAACAACCCATCTTATTCACTCATGTCTTTAGGGAAAGAAACTGCCACACTTACCTGGTCTTGCCTACTTGTGACTCTGGAACCAGAGCTGTGTGGTTACTTTGAAACGTAAGAAGTAGGTGCAGGAGTAGGCCACTCAGCCCCACATGCCTGCACAACCATTCTATACGATCATGGCGGATCATGCAATCCCATTCCCAACCTCTCCCCATACCCCTTGATCCACTTTAGCTGCAAGGGCCATGTCCAGCTCCCTCTTGAATATACCTAATGAACTGGCCCCAACTGCTTTCTGTGGTAGAGAATTCCACAGGTTCACAACTCTGAGTAATGAAATTCTTCCTCATTTCAGCCTTGAATGGCTTACCCCTTATTCTTAGAGTGTGATCCCTAGTTCTGGACATCTCCAACATGGGGAACATTTATCCAATATCTAGCTTGTTTAGTTCTGTTAGGATTTTGTATGTTTCTATGAGATCCTGCTCGTTCTTCTAAATTACAAGCCCAGTCGATCCAGTCTTTCCTCATATGTCAGTCCTGCCATCCCAGGAATCAGTCTGGTAAACCTTAGCTGGACTCTCTGCATAGCAAGAATGCCCTTCCTCGGACTAGGACACCAAAACTGCACACGATGCACAAGGTGTGGTCTCACTAAGGTGCTGTATAACTGCAGCAAGACCTCCCTACCGCAATATGCAAATCCTCTTGCTGTGAAAGCCAGCATGCCATTAGCTTTCCTCACTGCCTGCTGCACCTGCACGCCAACCTTCAGTAACTCTTCCACCATGATACCCACATCTCATTGCACCTCACAATTATCCACATTAAGTTGCTTTTGCCAACTCATAACTGCCCTTGGGCAATTAGGGATGGGCAGTAAATGCTGGCCTAGCCAGTGACACCCTCATTCTGTGAATGAATAAAAAAAAGTAAAATGTTAGAGTTTTGCCTTCCCTAGGAGCTGTTGAATAAATCAGCAGTTATCTTGAGGGTGCACAGGTTACACAGGTGGACCTGTGATCATTGATCGACTGAATAGCCATCTCTCACCCTTATCTTCATGTGTTTACTCAGAAAGGTTTAACAATCAAAATATTTCTACCATTTTCTTCACTAGACTAGAAGAAATCATGTACCCACTCTGGAAGAAGAAATAGACGGAGTATGGTACAGGATAATATTGAATGTACTTGGACAGGGGGCTTGCTGTAAATGAATGACTGTTCCCCGTTAATTTATTTTTTTTTCACTGTACCTTTAGGAAAACAAAACCAAATAGATTTTTTGTCTCTCTGTGCACATCAACATTGCATGATCAGAAGAGGTCTCTCCAGCTATTTCAATCCCTGATTGTGTTGATTCTGCCTGTGGGTTAATAGTTCAATCATATGTGAGAATCTGTGGCCGTGACTGTGCTGTGGGTGGTTGGTATAAAATTGTTACAGTGCAGAAGGAAATCATCTGGCCCACTATGCCTGCATCCTGTCCTCTGGGCGCAATCTCCTGCTTTTTCCACATATCCCCGCATGCCATTTTGATCTTAATAACCATCCAATGCACTCTTGAATGCTTCCATTGAACTTGCTTCTGCCACATGTGGAAATGCTCGGCCGTAATTTTGAAGAAACCATGGGGAGTTCTCTTCTGTGTCCTACATCATGTATTTATCTGTCAGATATGCAAAATCACAGAAACAAACCATTTGATCAGTGGTTCAGACCGAATTTCATGCAAACTTCCCCACCATACTATACAGTGACTCCTTTTGAATGGGTACTTCGAGATGATCTGAGATTGTTAAAGGTGTTGCAGAGATGATGTCAGGCTGATCTTCAGTCTGCTCTCCAGTTGACTGGGAGGCTCCCCTCTCTCAGGTTATTTCAGAGCCCCCTTCCCCTTCCCCATTTCTGAAGAAGGGTCGCGACCTGAAGCGTCAGCTTTCCTGCTCCTCCGATACTACCTGGTCTGCTGTGTTCCTCCAGCTCCACACCTGGTTATCTCAGACTCCAGAATTGGCAGTTCTTACTACCTCTGAAGCTGTTAATGGGAACTGTTAGTGGCTAATAATGGGTTACGTATAATAGCAGACTATGTGATAACATCCAGCTCTACACTTTGTTATCCCATTAACAGCTATTCACTCACCTAGTCAGATCATTATCAACTCCTTTGTCTGTCAAACTGTTCTCCTATCTCCTTGGTCTCTATCCTCACCTATCGTTTACTCCTTTTCGCCTCCCCCACCCTACCTTCTGCATATTAACTGACGTTTTCCCAGCTACCATCAGTTCTGAGGAGGGATCACTTGATCTGAAATGTCAACTCTGTTTTCTCTCCACAGACGCTGCCAGACATTCCAAGCTTTTCCAGCAATTTCTATTTTCGTTTCTCCTGCAATGCTGTGTACCCTCAGTACTGCAGTATAGAATCAGCCTGGGTTATGGTTCGAAACTTTTGATGTATGGAATCATTGAATGTATTGGTATGGAAGGAGTCCATTTAACCCATTATGCCATCAAAGTTCAAATTTCCTATCTAATGAATGTTACTATTGGATCTGCTTTCATTGCCTTTTCACTCAGTGCGTTCCTAACATCGACAGCTTTTTGAATTTTAAATCTCATCTCTCTGAATCTGTCTCTCTGGTTCTGTCCCAGTTATCTTGAAACCTGTGTCCTTTGTTTGTTGAATGTCAAGACAGTTTCTCCTTACTCTGTCAAAAACCCTTTATCATTTTGGGTGCCTCCATCAGCTCTTCCTTCACAGCCTGATCCTTTAGTTCAAGGGAGCAATGAGTTTCTGAACTGAACCTGCTGCATTGACAGAGATCACCAGTGAGGTCATGGTGATATAAGTTCAAATCTAAACGCGTCATTGACTGCTCATGCAGTATCCATTCTAGAGATTCTGTTACCTTCCATTATTGACTGTACTGCTCCAATATCGACATTTAAGGAGTGCATTTGGTAATATGCCAGAGACTTTGGCATTTGGTGGAGTTTATGCTCAATCCATGAGTCATTAAGATCATTGCATCAAATAGACATTAACTGGTCATTAACCCCATGAAATCGATTAATAAATGAGTGACTATTTTATCCATATCAATGTGAATAATAGTGATATCACTAGAACAAACTTCACCTTGAGATTGCAGGTAAAGATAGCTTAAGATCAAGCATGGGTGGGAGGTGGTTGACTGATAGACTTCCTGCTATCCTGCCAATTGAAGTCTTTCAAGTGGCAAATTATTGCCCATTTAAGGGCATCATCCCAGTGCCTCTGCTGTTAACCCCAAAAGCAGGCTGGGGACTTCTCACCTGGAGAGCACAGTAAGTGAATCTGTGTGGTATTAACTTGTGGGCTCTAAGGATGGGAGAAGTGGTGGCTGCTTGTTGTCAGGTGCCTAACCAAGGGTCAAAACCCAGAAGGTAGAAGCCTGCTGAGAGACACCTCCATGCCCTTACTGCCTTCAACCCTCAGACCCCTCCTCCCTGTGACCTACATCCCTGCACAACCACCTCTGTCCAGGGTTTCAGCAATGCTCTGAGGTCTTGGGTGTTGTACCGGCAGTGGCCACTGTTTCCCAAAGGCGCTGTTGTTCAATGGAGCTGCCAGCCTCTGATTGATAGGGGGATTGACATTTGGAAGGATTTCTTGCCTGGAGGATCCTGGTCCTAAGGGAAGGCCTGCCACTGCCCTAACAATTGCTTGCGTTGGACGTGATGTGGTGGGCCTTCAGGAAACAGCTGATGGCTGAGATCCCTGTCACCTTCACAAAACTCCACAAGATAGTTGAATATTGGTCATGCCTCTTTGCTGCCAGCTGGTGGTCATGTATCCTGATCGTCAGCTCCCTCTCTATTTCTCCATCATAATGTTCATTGCAGTCACTGCATGGGATTTTGTATATCATGTTAATCCAGTAAACAGGACTAATATAATGTATAGAATTCCATGCAGCAAGTGCAATAAACATTATGATGGAGAAATGGGGAGAGAACTAATGACCAGGATACATGACCACCAGCTGGCAGCAAAGAGACATGACCAATATTTACTTGTCTTGATTACCAACATACAGTGAGGGCCATCAGTTTGACTGGGACAAAGTGACTACACTGGGATAAGCGAACAACGGGGTATTTCTGGAGGCTTGGGTTTCAACACAGGACTCCATTAACAAACACATGGAAATAGATCCCGTATACAGACCACTACTAAAAGAACAGAACCGGAAGTGACATGACACGCCAAACCAGTAGGTCATATAAATTCGGAATGGGGCAGAACACCAACAATTTGATTAGAAGGCGCACTGATGATGTTGCCTAGAATGGTAACAAAATGTCTGCACCCCATACAACAGCTGGCTCAGTGAGCAAACAAACACCCACATCCATAACCTGAGCTACAAATTTTCACTAAGACCTTAAAAGTAGGGTTTAGGCCTGAAACGTCAGCTTTTGTGCTCCTAAGATGCTACTTGGCCTGCTGTGTGCATCCAGCTCCACACTTTGTTATCTCCCCTATTCTTGTTCCTGTCTCTTATGATGTTGTGATTCTGAGGTGATGTGCCTTCTTGTTCAGAATGATTCGTACGTGGACAGACCAGATCCTGACTTGCCGGTGTGCTTGGAGCAGACTGTTCTGGTGTGGATTCCTCTGGGATTTCTTTGGGCCTGTGCACCATGGCAACTCTCACCCTTATTCAAGGCCAAACGAAGAGGGGTCAGATATTCCAAACTCTACCTCATAAAGCAGGTGACCTCACTTCATCTCTCATTCATCCTCGGCCTCACTCACAACAAAAAACTTTAAAAATGTCCGCCGTGGGTTATAGCTTGAAACAATTGATGTGGTGACATAATAATGTATCGCAAGCAATACTCAGAAAATTATGATGTTTTATGAATATTTGTACCCCCCCCCCCCCGAAGTACCTAAATGCACAAAAGCAAAACACGGGTGAAATAAAAGCAAAAGAAAAATGCTAGAAATGCACCTGTGGAGACAGGAAAACAGAATTAAAGTTTCAGGCCTGCGATCTTTCATTGAGCTAATAGAGATTACACAGATCGGGCACATGATCAGAGAGAGGAAACAGGGATAAAGGAGGGAAGAGCAAAAAGGAGGTGTGCACAACACGACAAAGGCAGGGGAGATGAAATAGAAAAATAGGTTGATGGAAGCAAAAGGACTAGGTAGTGGGAACAGTAAAGAAACAAAGGATGGGCCTGGGCGATGTGGAAAGGGAAAATCACAAGAACAAAGAGGGAAGAAATCATGGCAATCTGAGAAAGAGATGAGGATGTCATGGTTGAGGAAAATGTGGAGATTGTTATGTTATGTGTGCACCATACACCCTCACTGTAACACTGGGCAGTCATTGTAGCCCCTCACTGTAACACTGGGCATCACTGTAACCCTCACTGTAATGCTGGGCATCACTCTCCTCCCTCACTGTAACATTGGGCATCACTGTAACACTGGGTTGGCACTGTAATGCTTCACTGTAACCATGGACAATCTCTGTAACCCCTCACTGTCACTGTAACACTGGGTAATCACTGTAACTCCTCACTGGAACACTGGGCAGTTTCAGCCACCTCTCACTGTTACATTGGGCAGTCACTGTGACTACTCACTGTAACTGTGGGCAGTCACTGTAACCCCTCACTGTAACACTGGGCAGTCTCAGTAACCCCTCACTGTAACTCTGGGAAGTCACTATAACCCCTCACTGTAACACTGGGCAGTCACTGTAATGTCTCACTGTAACCATGGGCTGTCACTGTAACCCCTCACTATAATACTGGGCTGTCACTCTTCAGCATCTGCTATGGGATAAAATAGCAGCAGACATCAGGATTTAATATATTGACATAAAGTGAAGTACTTCTTTCCATTATCACCAAGCACTGATAAAACTCACTTGACATTGGATGGTGCTCGGGCTAGGTATGGGGTAAAACTTCCACTACTCTTTTAAAACGACATTAAAGCTTCCTCGACACTGTCCCCATCAAACACTCCCAGGGCAGGTACAGCACAGTGTAAAGTTGCATCTATACTGACCCCAGAACACTCACTGCTTAGGATTAGATGCAGAGTAGAGCTACCTCTACACTATCTCCTTTAAGCACTTAAAAGAATGGTCACTTAATCAAATTCCTTAATACCTAACCTGCCTCTGATATCAGATGTGGCTAAGACTCAGTATCTTTACGTCAGGGCAAGGACCGGCAGGGGTGGGAAATCACTCTAGTGGTGGCTCTGTGTTCATGTGGGAGGGGCGGAGAGATAGAGAGAGAGAGAGAAAGAGAAAGATAGAGAGAGACAGACAAAATCTGTGGCTCTCCACAACTGAGAACAGGAATGTTAGTGAAGGACACATGTTTAGTGAACTTGTTCCTTATTCTTCTAACAGGTCCTTGCTTTCTTGCTGCTGCTGACCTCTGCCATTGGGTTGATTATCACAGTGTTAGAAGACTATGGTGACTACAGGGACTCCACACCTGACAGGCTGAATCCTCTGGTTCTCTATGTGAACCCTTCCATTTACACAGCAACTTGGGTAAGAATCAATTAGCATTACATGCAATGTGTCTCAAAGGCAAGTATCTCAACAGGATAAGTACTGACAGTCGTCTTAAGGAGGCATCACACCTGGGTCTTCTTGCAAATTGGAAAGTCTCGCTGCCTGAGTCCTCTGTAATCCACTGGGATTTCAGCCTGGATCATGAGCTCTCATCATAGAGTTGTACAGCACAGAAATTGACCTCTCGTTCCAACATGTCCATGCTGACCAGCTTTCCTAAACTGATTTAGTCCCATTTGCCAGCATTTGGCCATTATTCATATAATCCCTTCTTATTCATGAACACATCCAGATGCCTCTTAAATGCTGTAATTGTACCAGCCTCCATCACCTCCTCTGGCAGCTCATTCCATACATGCACCACCATCTGCATGAAAAAGTTCCCCTCAGGTCCTGTTTATATTTTTTCCTCTCAGTTTAAGCCTATGTTTTGAACCCTCCTACCATGGGAAAAAGGCGTTAGCTATTCACCCTATCCATACCCCTCATTATTTTATAAATCTCTATAAAGTCACCCCTCATGCTCCAGGGAAAAAAGTCACCCCTCTGATACTCCAGGGAAAAAAGCCCCAGCCTTTCCCTGTAGCTCACACCCTCCAACCCTGCCAACATCCTTGTAAATGTGTTCTGCACCCTTTCACGTTTTGGCAGGCATAGTATCTGACCCATAACTTTCTGACTCTGAACTGAGAGAGATGCTTGCTCAGATACAGCCAGGAATGTGCTGCACAGTCTCCCCAGGTCTTGCTGTCCCATTTTTTTGTCTTTTTGAAACGGCGGCACAGAATTGACGCAGAGAAGGTGCAGGGCAGGTTGACCAAGCTCTTCAGTTCAGAAATGTGGAGAGACTTGAGAACTCGAGGTTGTTTGCTGTACAGGGGTGTAGCTAAAGTGAGATTAAACGGAGATTTTCCAAATGATTGGGTAAATAAATAGAAATTGTTTTCACTGATGATGGGGGGGGGGCGCGGTGTTGGACAATCTTGGGGGGAACAGGTTTTAGATAATTGGCAAAATTAATTGTGTGAGAGATATTCTTAAGCATAAAATTTGATGTGATGTGGAATGTCCTGCCTGGAATGGTAGAGAAGTAGGTCCAATGCTTTTGAAAGGGAACTGGATATGTACCTGACTGAGAAAAGCCAAAGGGTGCTGAGCTTTATCATAGAATCCTTACAGTGTGGAAACAGGCCCTTCGGCCCAACAAGTCCACACTGAACCACAGAGCATCCCACCCAGACCCGTCCCCCTAATCTACACATCCCTGAATGCTACAGGCAATTTAGCATGGCCAATCCACCTAGGCTGCACATCTTTGGACTGTGGGAGAAAACTGGAGCACCTAGAGGAAACCCATGCAGACATGGGGAGAATGTGGAACCTCTACACAGACAGTCATCCAAGGCTGGAATCGAACCCAGGTCCCTGGCGCTGTGAGGCAGCAGTGCTAACCACTGAGCCACCATGCCGCCCCGAACATGGGGACATAGGGTGTGTCAGTCGAATTGGAGCAATTTCAGAGGCTATAGAAATCAAATGCTCTCCTTCTGAATGGTAACATAAACTTAATGTAGTCACCGTAGTCCCGGAAGACTGTAGGGCTGCACTCTCTCTTTAGAGAAAGACAACTGAGAGAGGGTCACCGCACCTAAGTGAAGGGAGAGGTTGAGAAGGAAAGATATCATTCTAATGAACGCCCAGCTGTTTTCTCTGATGTTCTGTGGGGAAAGGATGGATTGTGTCTGCAGTACTGGGACATCCCATTCATTTTGACTTACACTCTTCTTTTTGTAGTTGATGGTGTTGCTTATCCATGAAAGCAGAAGGCGAGCGAATGAAAAGAACTCCCCTTACCTCTTCATATTCTGGCTGCTGTCCATTCTGTGTGGTATCTTTATGCTGCAGACTCTAATCAGACTGGCAGTTAGAGAGGTATGACGCGTGGTTACTGTGGGGGGGGGCGGTAAGGTAAGGGATTTTTTTTCATGTTTGGCAGTGGAAGAGTTCACAATGTGGGTGATAGTGAACTGGCTCCAACTTCTGAGCTCCTGTCTGGACGCTTGGCCAAAAGTCAATCATTCATTCCACCCGCTGTGATAACAGAGGCCTCTGAAGGTCAACAGTTGTATGCATCATAGTCATCATTACCACTCTCCGAACTGGAAGGAGCCATAGGGCTGCTTTCTCAATAGAGTGAGAGAGACACACACAAATGGTGGTAGTTTAGCCTGAGGTTCACCACACCCTGTCAAGGGGAGAGGTTGAGAGCCATAGAATCCCTACAGTTTGGAAGCAGGTCATTCAGCCCATTGAGTCCACGCTGACCCTCTGAAGAGCATCCTACTCAGACCCACCCAACTATGCCTGTGACCGTGCTGGCTAACCCACCTAACCTGCACACTATGGGGAAATTTAGCATGGCAAATGCACCTAACCTGTACATCTCTTTGGACTGTGGAAGGAAACCAGGGTACCCAGTGGGATCCCAGCCAGATGCAGGGAGAATGTGCAAACTCCTCTCAGATAGTTACCTGAGGGTGGAATTGAACCTGGGTCCCTGGCACTGTGAGGCTGCAGTGCTAACCATTGTACCACGATGCCGCCCAGGAAGGGGAATCTTTCATGTTAATCTCAGCTGGTGTGGGAATTGAACCCACACTATTGCATTGCAAACCAGTCAAGCAACCACCTGAGCTATCTGATCCCTGCAGTTGTAAACTCCAATGAAACTCTGTATCAGTGACATATGAGAGCACTTGAGATATGCCCTCAGCAATACCTCGACCACATGCCCCAGATTCAATGGTGGCAAGGGGAACCATCAAACAGCACAACATCGAGGGCCGAAGGGCCTGTACTGTGCTGTAATGTTCTATGTTCTATGTTCTAAACTCCAGCTCTACAAAGCATTCAGGTAAATCTACGAAAATCAACTTTGATGGACTGCACACCAAGCCTGGACATCTGAAAAAAACATCACTACTGCTGTGTCTTGTTTTCTCAACAAAGCAAATTCTGCACTCCAGAGTATGGGCCATTTGCACCATGTGCTCAGCGTCATGGGGATAGAGAATGGGCCATTTGCACCGTGTGCTCAGTGTCATGGGGATAGAGAATGGGCCATTTGCACCGTGTGCTCAGTGTGATGGGGATAGAGAATGGAGCATTTGCACTGTGTGTTCTGTGTCATGGGGATAGAGAACAGACCATTTGCACTGTGTGCTGAGTGTCATGGGGATGGAAATTGCGCGAGCAAACAGTGTTCGTGATTTGAAATGTTGGGCGCTCCGCAAACGTTTCAATTCTCAGCCACAGCGCTAACCTGCTGATTGTTTTCCCTCCTGTCTCGCCTCTCTCCAGGGAAGCCCTCCTGATCTGCCACGCGTCTCATTGTTTTGTATCTCCTACTGTCTTGAATGGATTTCCTTCATTGTTTCCTGTATTTCTGATGTATCTCCAGAAGATAAAGCTGCTGCAAAGAAGGTCAGTTTTAAAATTTTTGCTTGAGGGAATTACTGCTCCCAAAGCTTTCCATCTCAGGGGTGAGACAGAGCAATGCTCCCTGTACTCTCTTAAACTGAAATTAAACTGCCAGTAAAGCTCTCCCTGCATTGTTCCCACCAAACACTCTCTGAACAGGTATGGCATGGAGTTAGCTACAGAGTAAAGCTCACTCTACTCTTTAACCGCAAAGTAAAACTGCCTTCACTCCTTTACTCTGAAAGTAAAGCCGCCTCTACTATATACAAACACTATCAGAACAGGTACAACATGGGGTTAGATACGGAGTAAAATTTTTTCTGCCCTATCCCCATCAAACACTCTCAGGACAAGGGCAGTATGGAGTTAGATACAGAGTAAAGTTACCTCCGCATTATTCACATCAAAACTCCCAGGACAGAGACAGCTTGGAGTTGTCCACCGAGTAAGGCTCCACCTACAGTGTCCCCATCAAACACTTACCAGAACAGGTGTGTTAGTTACACAGTAAAACTTGCTGTATTCTTTTAAAGTGAAATTAAACAACCGTCTACACTGTTTCCAGAACAGGTACAGCATGGGGTTAGCTGTTAGGTATAACTTAAAGCCTTTTCTACATTGTCCCCATTTAACTTTCTCAGAATAGGTACAACACGAAGTTATATGCAGACTAAAGCTTCCTCCACACTGCTGAGTTCATCCAGGTTGGTGAGTTGAAGAGGAAGTGTAGATTAGCCAGAATTCTAATTTGTTCCTGATTTGTGTGGTCATGTGCAGACCTCATCTGATGGGCACGATGTCCAGCTTCATTTCTTGGGCTACCATATGTCAGGAGCTGTCTTTGAGTTCAACTTGTATTAAATACAAATATTGTCTTTTTTTTCAGAATCCACAAATATCTGCATCCTTCCTCAGTGAAATAACATTCCATTGGTTCTCCAGGTAAGGGAAACCCTTCAAATTCTAGGTTCCGGGAAATTTTAGGAATGTATAAAGGCCACTTTAGAACATAGAACATAGAACATAGAACATTACAGCACAGTACAGGCCCTTCAGCCCTCGATGTTGTGCCGACCCATCATACCGATCTCAAGCCCTTCTAACCTACACTATTCCATGTACATCCATATGCTTGTCCAATGACGACTTAAATGTACCTAAAGTTTGCGAATCTACTACCGTTGCAGGCAAAGCGTTCCATTCCCTTACTACTCTCTGAGTAAAGAAACTACCTCTGACATCTGTCCTATATCTTTCACCCCTCAATTTAAAGCTATGCCCACTCTTGCTCGCCATCACCATCCTCTGAAAAAGGCTCTCCTTATCCACCCTATCTAACCCGCTGATTATTTTATATGTTTCAATTAAGTCACCTCTCAACCTTCTTCTCTCTAATGAAAACAGCCTCAAGTCCCTCAGCCTTTCCTCCTAAGACCTTCCCTCCATACCAGGCAACATCCTAGTAAATCTCCTCTGCACCCTTTCCTAAGCTTCCACATCCTTCTTATAATGCGGTGACCAGAACTGTACACAATACTCCAAGTGCGGCCGCACCAGAGTTTTGTGCAGCTTCACCATAACCTCTTGGTTCCGGAACTCGATCCCTCTATTAATAAAAGCTAAAACACTGTATGCCTTCTTAACAAAAAACTGTGGGATTAAAGTTTGATGGGGGGGGCAGATTCAATTGTACCTTTCTGAAGAGAATTGGTAAACACAGGAAATGCGTCCAGACTTTGGAGTTTTATCATGCTTTGAATTTGACAGTAGGCTGTCATTAATATGTTAACATTTGTCGACAGCATGATGCTGATGGGATACAGAAAACCCCTGGAGGCAAAACATCTGTGGGATTTGAATGATGTTGATAAAACGCAAACGATTTATGCCAAGTTCGAGCGACATATGATGCAAGGCCTGAAGGATGCGCAGAGGAAGATGGAAGGAAAGAAGAACAAGGAAGCTCACAAAGAGACAGAACAGATGAATGGCTTTAGCAGGAGTACCAGTCAGGACATCTTAGTCATGGTAGGTGGCATACAGGACCCCACCTTATGTACTGTGCAGCATTACATTGTGCAACCACTTCAATCTCGTGGATGAAGACACACGTTTTCTTTGTGATGCCAAGGATCAGGTACAATGTTGTGTCAGTCATATGTACTGTAAGGAATTTGCAACAAGGTTTGCTTATGATGGGATGTTACTTAGTTTTGTGAGGTGATCTGGCACATGTCCACTTTGTCACCAACTTGCTTTGGATGTGTCTTGAGAGCCCTTGTCCTCTAACTGGGACAATGTGTGCCTTGGATTGTATCAGACTCAGTGAGTGAATAATCCCCTATTGACACGCAGGAAGTTGATGTTACCCTCAGCTGGTTTCGATCATCAGCTGTGGTCAGGAATGCCCATTGTTATATGATGCCAGCTGCTTGGGGGCATCAGTGGGAGCTTGGCTCACTCACAAACCTTACCCATGTTTAAAACCAGAGTGTGTGACTAGCAAAGACTCAGTGGTACTTGTCCTATCACAGAGATCCCGTTCAGACCCTGTACCATTGAGTGCAGGACTAAAGCAGATGGTTCTGGGATGCTCTGGTTGATATGATTGATTGCAACTAGAGAAACGGTTGGTCTTTTGCAGGCCACAATGCAGTGCTCACCCTCCTGCAACCCTGCAAATCTTTCATTTTTAAATTCTTGTTTGTCTCCTTGCTGAAAGTTAATTTTGAACCAACTTGCACCATCTGTCAGTATGTTCCTGATTATAACCCATTGTATAAAATAAATCCTCTCATCTCTCCTGGTCCTTGCACCAATTATTTTCAGTCTGTTAGTCCTCTGGTTACCAACACTCCTTCAAGGGGAAAACAGTTTCTCCTTATTTTACTTCTTGAGAACCCTATGTAATTTTGAAGATCTTGCCTTCTCTGCCCTAGGGAGTGTCATCCATAGATCCATAGAATCCCTACCGTGTGGAAGCAGGCCCTTCGGCCCCACAAGTCCACACTGACTGAGACATCCCACCCAGACCCATTCTCCTATAATCCATCTAATCTACACATCCCTGGACACTACAGGCAATTTAGCATGGCCAATCCACCTAACCTGCACATCTTTGCACTGTGGGAGGAAACTGGAGCATCTGGAGGAAACCCACGCAGACACAGAGAGAATGTGCAAACTCCACACAGACAGTTGCCCGAGGGTGGAATCGAACCCAGGTCAGCACTGCTAACCACTGAGCCTTCATTCTGCCCATCCTAGCTTAACCTGCAAGATTGACTGTGTCCGTAAAGGTCAGTTTTATTTGTAAAGTTTTCAGTGATCAATTATTGAATTGAATTGAATTAGTTTTTTGTCATATGTACTCACATGAATACTGTGCAAAGTTTACAAGTTGCCACTTACAGCAACATCTTAGTTACAAGGCACCTAGGTATAGATTCTTCAGTACAAGTTCTTCAGTACAAGTTCTTAGAGAGATAAAAATGAGAAAAATAAAGAAATAAGAAGTCCCGCATTACAGATTGTAAGAATAAATTAGCAAACTAGAGAAATAAAAAGTTCAGAATGACAGTTCTTCTGACCCAGCCCACACTGGCACCCAACCTGCAGTCCACGCTGGGCCTTGACTCTAAACCATGCTGGGCTTCACCTTGAGGCAGGGAGACTGCTCTGGAGTCACCTCGAGCATAAATCCAGAACTCAATTCATATGAACTAGGAGCTGGAGTAGACCATCAGCCCTTAGAGCCTGCTCTGGCAGTTAGTAAGATCATGAATTTGATCCAATTCACTTGCCCACCTACCCCTGATATCACCCACTTTGTTTAGCAAGAACCTCTACCTTAAAGATATTCGAACACTCAGCTTCAACCACTTGTTTCGAAAGCGAATTCAAAAGCTCACATCTCTTGAAGAGAAAAATCTTATGCCTCATCTCTCTCTTAAATGGGTGACCCATGGTTTTTAAGCAATGATCCCAAAATAATGTTGGACATCTAAAATAAACACAAGATTCTGAAGAAGAGTTACACCGGACTATAAATGTTACTTGTTTCTCTCTCCACAGATACCGCCAGACCTGTTGAGTTTCTCCTGCATTCCCAGGAAATCATCTTCTCCACTTTGGGGAGCACATCATAAGATAGCAGACCCTTGTGGAGTTTATTTCATGATAGTTAATGACCTGAGAAAAAAGTGGAAACTTTTTGACTCCTTGGAAGAATCTAGACATCCCCTTCCTGTGGCTGCACAGACCCCTTCCAATACTCAATTCATAAAAACCAAGGCAAAGCTTGACGAAGGGCCCCTCCATGATGGATTCAGCTTTTTAATTCTATTAAGTATATTGCTGTTCCTTTGTTGCCACTGGGTCAGAATTCTGGAACTCCCTTGAGGGTTTGGGTTATAAGGAGAGGCTGAATAGGCTGGGGCTATTTCCCCCTGGGTGTCAGAGGCTGAGGGGTGACCTTATAGATGTTTATTAAATCATGAGGGGCATGGATAGGGTGAATAGCAAGTTCTTTTTCCCAGGGTAGGGGAGTCCAAAACTAAAGGGCATAGGTTTAAGGTGAGAAGGGAAAGATTCAGAAGGGACCTCAGGGGCACCTTTTTCACGCAGAGGGTGGTGCATGTATGGACTGAGCTGCCAGAGGAAGTGGTGGAGGCTGGTACAATTACAGCATTTAAAAGGCATCTGGGTGGGTAAATGAATAGGAAGGGTTTAAGAGTGATGTGAACCAAATGCTGGCAAATGGTACTATATTAATTTAATATATCTGGCCGGCATGGCTGAGTTGGACTGAAGGGCCTGTTTCCGTGCTGCACAGCTCTATGACTCTATGGCTGTTTAACAGCCTTATGGGTCACCCCAAGGACTGGAGGGATTGAAGAAGGCAGCTCACGTACTCTCTTCAAATAGAGTAATTAGAGATGGACCCCACATCATATGTACAAAAATAAGAAGTATACACAGAAATAGTCTCCTCTCAGTTCTCTTCAACGAATCCCATCACTGTGTACTATTAATTTTTATGTCCTTTCACACCATGTGGATGTCTCTAGCTGGGTCAGGCTTTATTGCCCATCCCTGTTGACCTGGAAAAGGTAGTCATGAGCTGCCTTCTTCAACACCTGCAGCCTTTCAGCAGCAAGGATCCTGTCAGTGTTGTCAGGGAAGAAGATTCAGGATTTGGGCCCAGTGTCGCTGAAGGAATGGCAGTGTATTTCCAAGTCAGGATGGTGGTGAACTGGCAGTGAAGCTTCTGTTCTGGAGCTACTTTTATTGGCAACATCAGATCACTGGCAAAACCTGATGTACACGAGTTTCAGTACTGGTGAATTAGCGGTGGTTCTGAATGTAAATGCTTGTGTGGTTATGCTCAATAAGCAGACGGCCCATATGCTCAGATGAAATCCAGAATGAGGCCTGTGCTGTCCTGGTTTAAAGCTGAGTATCTCCGCCTGTGTGGAGCGCCAGACTTGTAGATTTCATTAACACCTTTGTGATTCTGACTGCACCTTGAACTGTTCCTCTGTCTGTCTCTTTCTTTAGGAAGAAAAGACCAGGAAAGACAAAAAGAAAAAGTCTGAGAAGGCGAAACTCGCACCAAAGATGGCTGAGGGGTGGCTGGTGCTGTCAATGCTTAAAAACTATCGACACATCCTCATCAAGGCAGTCATTTTTAAACTGCTCCACGATACATTAATGTTTGTGAATCCACAGCTGCTGAAGTGAGTAGAGTTGTACCATATTAAAGATATGGAACGGGGCATTCAGTCGAACAGTGCCATGCTGTTGTTAGTGCTCCACACAAGCCTCCTTCCCCATCTCTCTTCATCTTACCCAATCCACACATCCTTCTGTTCTTTTCTCTGTCTTGTGTTAATTCAGCTTTCTCTTCAATTAATCAATATTATTCACCCCTACTACTCCCTTTGGCTTCTCCCAACTCTCTGTGCAAAGAGAGTGCTACCAAATTCATTAACAACCAAAAGAACTGCGGATGCCGTAAATCAGGAACAAAAACAGAATTTGCTGGAAAAGCTCAGCAGTACCTGTGAGCAAAAATCAGAGTACACGTTTCGGACCTGGTGACCCTTCCTCAGAATGCAGAAGCTGCCAGACCTGCTGAGCTTTTCCAACAACTTCTGCGTGCAGTTCTGCACTGTTCTGTGTTCTATGTTTTACTTCCGAATTCATTGTTTGTTTTATTAGAGACTGTCTTCAAGCTAAGTCTCCGTTTTCCCCCAAAACTGGTATTACCTTCCCTCCGTCTTCCCTGTTAAGCCTCTTCATTTCTTTAAGAACTAGAATTTTGGCCTTTACCTTAAGAGAGCAAAATGTCAAAGAATGGAAATTATAGAAAGCCTTGTATTTACATACACCTGTCGTTACGGTTCAGCCAGTAGAATACGTTTCCAAGGAAAAGGTAGGAAAATCAACAGTCAAGTTTTATCAAGTAAGATGCTACAAATTGCAATGAGCTGGTGATCAGATACTCTGTGATGGGGGTGGAGAGAGATGTACTGATTGAGACATTGGGTGATCTGCTGTGCTGTTCTTTGTGATAATGGCACGGGATCATCCAGCTGAACAGGCAGATGGGGACTTGGTTAAGCATCCCATTTAAAAGATAGTGTCTCTGGTAGTGCAGTGCTCCGTTAGCGTTGCACTTGGCGGGTCAGTTTGGATTTTTGGTGCTGGACCCTGTGAATGGGATTTGGACTTTGTGAATGTCTGTTTAATCCCCTGTCTCTCGTTATTTTCTCCAAACTTCTTTATTTCGGCCCTTCTCCTCTGAGCCCTCTCGAGTCCATATCTTATCACCTCCATATCTTGTTACCTCCTGTTCTGAGGAAGGGTCACTGGACCCGAAATGTTAACTTTGATCTTTTTCTTCACAGATGCTGCCAGACCTGCTGAGCTTTTCCAGCAATTTGTGTTTTTGCTCCTGATTTACAGCATCCGAAGTTCTTTCAGTTTTTATTTCTTATTACCTCCAGACTGGACAATTCCAAATGCTTTCCTGATCACCACATTCCATAAACATCCATAGATCCAAATATTTTGGTGTCCCAATGACTGTTTCATGGTAAACTCCTTTTTTCTGTCACCTCCTACGCTCTTGACCCACACTGACTCTGGCCTGTGCGACTATTTTAATTTAAAATGAATTTAAAATTTCACACCCTTGTTAACCCCTGCATAGTCTCACCTTTTTACTCCAATCTCTGTTATTACATCTAGCCCCACAGTACGCTGAGATCTCTTACAATTCTGGCCTCTTGTGCATCTCCCAATTTCAGACACATCACTATTGGCTGCTGCACCTTCACATGTTGAGTCTGTAAGCTCTGGAATTACCTCCTTAAATCTCTTTGACTCTCTCTCTCTCTCTGTCCCTCTGCCTTAAAGACTCTCCCTAAAACTGATACTTCCTCAGCTCTGCTGGTCCCCTGTTCCAACAGCTCCTCATGTGACCCAATTTTCTTCAACAGGAGAGTGGGGAGCCTGTGGAATTCTCTACCACAGAAAGCAATCAAGGCCAAAACATTGAATGTCTTCAAGAGTTAGTTATAGTTCTTAGGGCTAAACAGTTCAAGTGGTAATGGGGAGAACAGGGGACTGAGTTAGATGATCAGCCATGATCATGTTAAATGATGGAGCAGACTCGAAGGGCTGAATGGACTAATCCTGCTCCTGTTTTTCTAAGTTTTATTTGGTATTCTGCTGTGGAAGGGATATTTCTTACATTGAAACAGGTGCTGTATCAATAGATAGGTTATTGTGTTGTGTTTTTTATTCACATCTGGCACTTGGCCGTTACTGGCTGAGCCAGCATTTATTGCCCTTCCTGAGTTGCCGTCTTAAACTGCTGCAGTCTACGTGCTGCAGGCACATACACAATGCTGTTAGGCAGGGAATTCCAGGATTTAGACCCAATGACACTAAAGGAACAGGGATATATTTCCAATAGTGAGTGGTTTGGAGGGAAACCTGCAGGAGGTGGTGTTCCCCTGTATCTGCTGCCCTTGTCCTTCTAGATGGAAGTGATCATGGGTTTGGAAGGTGCTGGCCAAGGATCTTTGGTGAATTTCTGTAGTGTATCTTTTAAATAGTATGCACTGCTGCTACTGAGTGTCAGTGGGGGAGGGAGTGGATGTTTATGGATGTGGGACCAATCGAGTGGGTTGCTTTGTCATGGATGATGTCAAACTTCTTGAGTGTTGCCGGAGCTGCACACATCCAGGCAAGTCGGGAGCATTCCATCACACTCCTAACTTGTGTCTTATAGATGTTGGACAGGCTTTGGGGGAGTCAGGAGGTGAGTTGCTGGACTGATGAAACAAGCTCAGCATTTCTCTGTTAGATGCCAACTTTAAACTTCTTTCAACCCTGTATTTTCTGCTCCTTTTTTTTTAATAAACAGGCAAATGGTTTCCTTCACTGAGGACATGTCTGTTTACCAGTGGATGGGGTATCTGTATGCCGTGCTGCTGTTTATGGTTGCCTTGTTTCAGTCTCTCCTGTTGCAGCAATATTTCCACTGCTGTTTTCTGCTGGGGATGCGAGTGCGGACTGCAATCATGGCAGCTGTCTACAAGAAGGTACACAGTACCTGAGAACAGGACCAATGCTGGGATATTGAGTGATAGAAATTGTGGGATTGAAATTTAAAGACTGGATTTGAAGGATCCAGAATTATTGGGATTGCAGGAAAGCAGATGTTTTGGGGGATGGGGAAGGATCACAGACACACGGAGGGGTGGAAAGTTTTGAAAACTGGGATGAGGGTTTATAGATACATGGCTAAAGGGATCAAAGAGTGTGACGTGAAAGCAGGAACTGGGCACTGAGTTAGATAATCAGCCATGATTATAATGAATGGTGGACCAGACTCGAAAGACTGAATAGTATACTCCTGTCCCTATTTTCTATGAGACTTTTGATGGACTGGGAACCAGTGAGCAGTGTGGGGGAATGACAGATAAGTGGGATGATCTGATTAAAAGCCCAGAGCACATAAATGGGACACATTTCTTTGTGAGCTACTACTCTGTTCCCTGAATCATTTGATAGGATCTACACTCATTCAGGAATGCACTCTGGCTCTGATTCATACCATAATGTTCTAAAATCAACTAATTAACTAACTGGAGCACATTTTGCCAATAATGTGATTGTGCTGGGGGAGGTCAAAGTGGGGGCAGGTATGGTTGGGGGTTGTGGGGTGTCTGTGTAAATTCACATGATGTTCAAATTAGAGCTGTCCTTTTTCCTGATCTCCGACAGGCCCTGACTGTATCCAACACAGCCCGCAAGCAATCGACAACGGGTGAGATTGTGAACTTGATGGCTGTCGATGCGCAGAGATTCAATGATGTCACAAACTTCATCCATTTGCTGTGGTCAGCTCCTCTGCAGATTTTGGTGGGGGTTGTTTTCCTGTGGCAGGAGCTGGGGCCCTCAGTCTTGGCCGGTCTGGCAATCATGATCCTACTGATCCCCATCAATGGGGTATTGATGAGCAGAATCAAGAATCTACAGGTAACGAGATGCCAATTCTCAAAGACGTCTTTACCAAAGTTAGTCCAAAGGGCCATGGCGAGGGTGCAGAAGAATGATCTATTACCAAGCATTAGCATGTGGATGATTAGAGAAGGTGAGATCCATTTTGATTACACTCCATTCCCACCTCATTGTATCTTCTTTACTAGGTTTTGGCTCAGTTCCTCTTCTATTAATACCTACTGTTCCTCTCTATCACTCCTCTACTATTAACACCTACTCTTCATTTCTATCATTCCTCTACTGGTGACACCTACTCTTCATCTCTATCACTCCTCTACTATTAACACCTACTCCTCATCTCTATCACTCCTTTACTATTAACACCTACTGTTCATTTCTATTATTCTTCTACTGTTGACACCTACTCTTCATCTCTATCACTCCTCTACTATTAACATCTACTCTTCAACTCTATCATTCCTCTACTATTAACACCTACTGTTCATCTCTATTGCTCCTCCACTTTGTTGTCTTTTGCTGTGGCCACCCTCACCATGTGTTCCACTCATACCTCCTCATTCTTTGTCAACAGCATAAAAACATTATCTTTCTAGTCACTTCAGTTCTGAAGAAGGGTCACCCAACTTGAAACATTAACTCTGTTTTTCTCTCCTCAGATATTGCCAGACCTGCTGAGTTTCTCCACTTTTTTCTGCTGTTATTTCAGATTTTGAACAGCCACAGTATCTTGCTTTTATTGCTAGGGAAGTTGGGATTGCTTTCCTCAGAGCAGAGAAGATTAAGTGAAGATTTACTTGGCCTACATTGGGGGAGGTCATTGAGTGGAATTTCCTCCCTTTGTCTCACTCCCCTCCCTTAAATCAACCTCTTTGGCTGAGCTTTGGTCTCCTGCCACAATATCTTCTAGAGTTTGGTCTCAAATTTTGTTTGGTAGTGTTTCTGTGAAGCATGTTGGATCACCTTAAAGGCACTACATAAATGCACAAGTTGCTGTTTCTTTCTTGTTGGAGGAACCATGTAGATAGCTATGTGGATTCTTTTCCTCAGAGCAAAGAGATTTATTCGAGGTAGGCAAGGAGAAATGTCTTCACTGACAGGGGGGCCAATTCCCTGAAACACAGGTTTAAGGTAATGTTTGAATCATGAGTTTACATCAGGAGAAAAATGGTTCCAGTGTCTGAAGGATCTGCTACAGGAAGGATATTAATAAACTGGAGAAGTTTCAGAAAAGATTTACAAGGATGTTACTGGGACTGGAGCGTTTGAGTTATAAAGGAGGAGGTTGAGAGGTGACCTTATCGCGGTTTATAAAATTGTAAGGGACACAGATATGTTGAAAAGCAAAGTTTTTTTTCCCCTAAGGTAGGGGAGTTCAAAACCAGAGGATGTAATTTTAAGCTGAGAAGAGAAATACTTATGAGGGACCTGAGGGGCAACATTTTCACACAGAGGGTGGTGCATGTGTGGAATGAATTGCCAGAGGAAGTGATAGATGCAGATACAGTTACAATATTCAAAGGACATCTGGACAGGGACATGAAAAAGGTTTAGGAGGATATAGACCAAATGCAAGCAAATGGGACTAGTTTAGTTTGGGGAACTTGGTCAGCATGGAGGTGTTGGGCCGAAGGGTTTGTTTCTGTGCTGTATGATTCCATGATGCTTAGGACTGACAATCAAAGAGCACAGATTGAAGGTGATTGGTAAAAGCATTAGAGGTAACTTAATGAAAAGCTTTTTCTTTTATGTTGGAATACAGTATTGATAGGGTGGAAAGAGACAGCACAAACTCGATGGGTTGAATGGTTTTCTGTCTTACTCTGTGAACATGCTCAAGGAATTGAGTAACCTCTCACTGTTAGTCATTGTGTAATGGGGTTGAGTTGGTGTGGTATCAGATAAGTGGGCATTGCCATCCTGATCATTAGAATGATCAGTTCTTCTTCAAGTGAGGTGTGCGGTGTTCACCTGCTCAGGTGGGTGGGACAATTTGGAATAGAGTATCAAAACACATGGACCAATATGATAGAATGACCAGCTTCTGTAGGTTTGGATCTCAATCACTACAGAATAGTAGAGAAAACAAGAGGAAAATACTCATTCTTAAGTCACTCCTATTGGTCATTGCAATATTTAAGTTGGGCAAGGCTTTGAAAGCAATGACTACTTGCAAAACAAATGTTAACATGACCTTTTATTCTAACAGATGAAGAACATGGAACACAAGGACCAAAGAATGAAATTAATGAATGAAATTCTGAATGGAATAAAGGTACTTTTCATTTATGGGTGCAGGAAACCCTGTTTGGAACAGTGAGAATGAACAATATTGCGAGTTGATAACTGGGTGCGTGAGGATATGTGGTATTTATTCCTAAGGAACCCTGACTGCCTGATGTATGTGCTTCTCAGAGATACTCAACATTAACACTAACAATTAATCTGCTTGATTATTTCCTTCTAAACATTCAGGTGCCAGTCTTCTGAGCCTGCAGGGGTGAGCGGGCTGGGCTTAAATTTTGGCAGTGAGATCATGAGATGATCTAATGGAAGACTGTGCAGCATGAAACAGCACGCATTTGTCTAGCGCCTTTTGCAACCTCAGGATATTTCAAAGTGCACAGCCAACGAAGCACTTTGGAGAAGTATTCATTGTCATCGGAAACTCGTTAGTTAATTTAAGCGCAGCGAGATCCCACGATACGAATTGTGATATTCAGTGGGTGATATGTTTTCGGGGATGTTGATTGAGGGATTAAAAATGAAGCCAGGAAGTCAGGAAACCCCTCCCCTGTTCTGCCTTGCCAATAGTGGTCATTGGATCTTTTTAATCCACCTGAGCAAGCAGATGGTGCCTCACATTAATTTCTCATCCAAAAGATGGTGCATCCAACACTGCATCACTTCCTTAATACTGCACTGGCATTGTCTGCCTGGACATTTGTGCCCGGGTCTCTGGAGTGGAACTTGGATCCAAGACATACTGGCTGAGTAACTATCAACCATTGTGTGGAGACATTCCGCTGTTATGGGGCCAGATTTTCTGAGAGACAGGGAGGGGATTGTTTGATGGTGAATTGTCAGTGGCTGTCATCATCACTTCTCTGAAACTGACTGCAAGTTCATATTACCAGACACAGAATTCCTAGTTATGTTGTGTCACTTAGGACTGTGTCACAGGCTGTGTGTGCTAATGTCGTGAATGTCTGTATCACCCAGTCAAGCGTCAGTGCATCTTCTCAGATCATGCCCCATTCCTTGTTAATGTCTGGTACTTCTCTGTCTTCTAACTCCGCAGCGTCTCTAATGTTGTTTTGTTTGTACAAGATTTGCTGACAGATTCCTGCTGACACTGGCCTGTCGGGTGCACACAGTCCATCTGTAGATTTACTCACTGCCTCAGAAAAACAACATTTTAATCCTTGCATTTTTGTTACCTTTAGCAATGTCCTGCTGATCAGGCAAACAGGACCTTGTCATAAGGTCTGATCCCCTGACAGTTCAGCCGTGAATGTGGTGCTCCATGGTTCTGTGTTTGATTATATGTGTCTATTGAGTGTTCATTGCTCACTGTGTATGATTAGTTAAGCCTGCATTCGGTCATTTGGATATAGTAATTAAACTGAAGTAGGTTGCTGTAAGGATGAAAGAACAGCTATTATAAAGCATTCAATGCTACATTTCCTTTATGTGTTGAAACAAGTGTATCATAGAATCATTGACTCCCTACAGCGTGGAAACAGGCCATTTGGCCGAAGAAGCCCACACCACCCCTCTGAAGAGCATTCCACCCAGACCCACCCACCCTACATTTCCCATGTCTAATCCACCTAACCTAAACATTTCTGGGCATTACGGGCAATTTAGTATAAACAATTTGCCTAGCCTGCACGTCTTTGGACTGTGGGAGGAAACCAGAGCACCCAGTGGAAACCCACGCAGACTCGGGGAGAATGTGCAGACTCCACGCTGAGTGTCGCCCGAGGCTAGAATTGAACCCCGGTCCCTGGTGCTGTGATCCACCGTGCCGCCCACAGTATCATCTTGCTGTGGAGATAATATTATAGGCCTTGTAGTATTATTGCTGGAATGTTAATCCGGAGTCCCAGGTGATGTTTCTGGGGCCCAGGGTTCAAATCCTGCCATGGTAAATGGTGGATTTTGAATTCAATAAAAGTTTGGAATTAAAAGTCATATAATGATGACAATGAATTGATTCTTGGGGGAAAAACCCATCTGGTTCATTAATATCCTTCGGGAAAGGAGACTGCCACCCTTACCTGGTCTGGCCTACATATGACTCCAGACCCCCAGCAAGGTGGTTGACTCTTAACTGCCCTCTGGGCAATAAATACTGGTCTAGCCAGAGACACCGACATCCCATAAATGAATGAATTAAAAAAACTACTGCATATCTCCAACACAACAGCAAGTAAATAAGGTAAACCCGAAAAATAGGAGGAAAATGTCAGTGAATCGTGTAGCAGGTTGCAAATGGCATAAGAAGGACTGTCATTACTGGGCACTATGTCAGCTGTGGATCAGTGGGTAGCACATTTACTTCCTGAGTCAGAATATTGTGGGCACAAGGCTCACTCCGGGGCTTGAGTACAATAATCATACACTGTTGCTCCAGTGCAATACTGGGGGAGCGGACTGAGCTGTTGGATTTTACTCCTTTCCGAATTAAACTTTAAGCTATCTACCTCCTTCGTTGGGCTTGGTCAGTAAATTGCTGGCAGTGTCATCAACAGTACTATCATGCAGCACTTGCTCAGTAACACCCAGATTGGGCCACTCAGCTCCTGGCCTCATTACAGCCCTGGTTCAAACATGGACAAAAGAGCTGAAGAGCTGAGGTGAGAGTTTCAGCCCGAAACATCAAGGCTGCATTTGACTGAGTGTGGCATCAGGAGCCTTAGCCCTAGAAATTGGGGCAAACTCTCCAGTGGTTAGAGTCATACCTGGCACATAGGAAGATGATTGTGGTCAGGAGTGCGATTGAATACTCCCCATTTGCCTGGATGGTGCAGTTCCAACAATAATCCAGGACAAAGCAACCCATTTGATTGGTACCACATCCATTCAGAACCTCCACCAGTACAGTTCAGCATCAGCAATATATACCATCAATGAGATGCACTGTAGAGATCCACTAAATGCCCTTAGACAGCACCTTCCATTTCCATGACCATTTCCATCTAGAAGGACAAGGGCAGCAGATATTTTGGTACACAATCACCTCCAAGTTCCCCTCCAAGCCACTCACCATCCTGAATGGGAAATATATCTCTGTTCCCTCACTGTCACTGGGTCAAAATCCTGGAATTCCCTCCCTAACAGCATTGTGGGTCTATCTACAGAACATGGACATTTACAGCTGTGGTGCAAGAAGGCTGCTCACCACCAGCTTCTTAAAGACAGCTGGGAATGGGAAAGAATTATTGGCCCAGCCAGCAATACTCACATGTCATGAGTGAATTTTAAAAAATGAAAGATTCTTAGGCGCTGGAGAGACCAGGGGAATTCGCCCTGTTCATATTTATCCCTCAGTCAACATTGCAAAAACAGATTATCTCTTTATTACTTATCTGGTTGTGGGATCCTCCTGTGTGCAAATTGGCTATTGTTTCTCCTGCAGCATAACAATGAGAGTACAGTTTTTAAAAAAAAGTACTTAATTGGTTGAGAAGCAATTTGAGGAGTCCAGTGGCTGTGAATACATAAAATGCAAGTTTTTATTTCTTATGTTCATTAGATGACTAGATGTGCTAGGGAAACAGTTGAGAGGAAGTGCGGTCAAGCAGGAACAAGTTGTGTGCTGAAGAATACCGTTTTTATGTTTGAAGGTTATGAAGTTTTATGCTTGGGAGCCTTCATTTGCTGAACAGATTTTTGGAATAAGAGACAAGGAGTTAAAGATGATGAAGAAATCTTTCTATCTGTTGGCCGTTGCTATTTTCCTTGTCATGTGCACGCCCTTCATGGTAAGTGACTCCCATTCTATTAGGTTTTCTTGATTTGAGAATCTTTTTGTGCATTTGTCAAAGAGGTTTGTTGTTAAAAAACTTCGCAGAGTCACAGTGGTGCGTTATGGTGCAGAAGGAGGCCATTCAGCCCACCATATCTGTATCAGCTCTTCAAAGGAACATCATTACTTACTGCCAATCTCCTGCCCTTTACCTTGTGCCCTTGCACATTATTTCTGTCCAAATATTCATTCAGTGCCCTCTTGAATGTCTCACTTGAACCTGCATCTGCCACATTTTCAGGCAGTGCATTCCAGACCCTAACTCCTCATAATGTGTGAAAGTTGTTCTCACGTCATATTTACTGTCAATCTGTGTTGTTGATCGTTTCGCAAGTGGAAACAGCATCTCCCTATATCTACTCTGTCCAGCTCACTCATGATTTTGAAAATCTCTATTAAGTCTCCTGTCAGCTTTCTTCTCTCCAAGGAGAACAGTCACAAATGCTTTGGTCTAACCTCATCACTGAAATTGCTCATTCCTGGAACCCTTCTTAGAAATTGCTCCTGCCCGCCCTTCAGTGTATTCAGAGCCTTCCTGTGATACAGTGCCCAGGACTGTCCATAGTACAACATCTGAGGTCCTAGTGTCTTACACAAGTTCTTGTACTCTGTGCCCTGATGATAAAGCTAAGGATACTGTATTTTTTTATTAAATGTGCTCTCCACCTGACCTTCCGCCTTCAGTGATCTGTGCACACATAACCCTTTGTCCCTCTGCTCCTGCAGTCCTGTTAGAATTGCAACCTCCTATTTTATATTGTCTTTCAATGCTCTTCCTACTACAATGCATTGCCTCTCGTTACATTTACACAGCACCTTTAATGTTGCAATTGCTTTACAAAAGCATTATCACAGTTTGACCCTGAGCCACAAAAGAAGGTGTTCAAGCAAGTGACCAAACAGGTAGATTTTCAGGATTGTCTTCAAGGGAGGTGGAGCGAAGGCATGAATTAGGGAAGGAATTCTGGAGTTTAAAGCCCAGGTGGCTGAAGTCACGGTGACTAACCGGGAAACAATGATTATTATGAATGTTTCAGAGATTGGAATTTTAGAGGCACAGAGATCTGACGGAATTCCAGGCCAGGAAAGGGTTTGAGAACAAAAGGCAGGGTGAAAACCATGGATCACTGCACTCACTGGGGATCGGGAGGGTCGGGGGGAATGGGGTTGGGGAGACTTAGTGGACATTGGGGTATAGAGGGATGGGGAGACTCACTGGGGATTGGGGGTTGAGTGTTTGGGGGAATGAAGGGGGGAGACTGACTGGGGATTGGGGGACTGAGGGAGTCACTCACTGGGGATTGAGGGATTGGGGGATTGGGGAATTGAGGAAGAGACTCACTGGGGATTGGGGGATTATAGGATTGGGCGAATTAGGGGGCAACTCATTGAGGATCGTGGGGCTGAGAGATTGGGGATTGAGGGGGAGACTCATTGGGGATTGAGGGATTAGAGAGACTCCTTGGGGATTGGAGGGTTTAGGAAAGAGACTCACCGGGGATTGGGTCGAATAGGGGGAGAAACTGGGGTTTAGTGACTTACTGGGCAACCCAGCCCCAGTTTGTAAATCAGTTCTTATGGGAAACTATCATCGTTCAACATTGTTTTGTTTAAAGTTGAATTTTTAAAGCAGGTGACTGGGATGAGAAGTGGAGGATTACTCTCTGTAACCCACATATCTGCTCCTTTGTGTTGAACAGGTGACTCTAACCAGCTTCGGTGTGTATCTCATTGTGGATCCAAATAATGTTCTCGATGCCAAGAAAGCCTTTACCTCCATCTCACTGTTCAACATTCTGCGCTTTCCTTTGATGATGCTGCCCATGGTGATCTCATCAACGGTTCAGGTACGACCCTGTGGCAAAAAGATTTCAGAGCAGACAAATGTGACTTTCTCCACTGTGGGCCTAAAGGAAGATCAGTACATGGGGCACTCTATACGGTGAATCATCAGAATCACTGGATATCTAAAGAGAATTGAGGGTACCAGATATACAGATGATCAAAGTGCCATGACGACATGGAGAACGTAAACAAAAAGGCAATGGAATGTTGGCCTTTGAATCTTGCAGATTAGAGGAGTTTGAAATCAGGCTTCAATGATATAAACCCCTGATTAGACCAAACCAGGAGTCACTGTGGGGAGTGAAGCTGGGAAACATGGTTTACCACAAAGGGTGGTAGGGATTTGGAGCACTCTCCTTACTTGAGAAAGGATGTACTGGCACTCGAGGAGATGCAGAGGAGGTTCTGTGGGTTGATTCTGGAATTGAGAGGGTTAGCTTATGAGGAGAGATTGAGTAGACTAGGATCATTAGAATTGAGAGGAATGATGGGGTTATTATAGAAACATATAAAATTATGAAGAGAATAGGTAACATAGAAACAGGGAGGTTGTATCCTCTAGAGGGTAAAACTAAAACCAGGGGTCAGAGCCTTAAAATTGGGGGGACCAGATTTAGGACTGAGTTGAGGAGGAACTTCTTCACTCAAAGGGTTGTGAATCTGTGGAATTCCTTGCCCAGTGAAGCAGCTGAAATACCTCATTCAATGATTTTAAGGCAAAGATAGATAGACTTTTGAGTAGTGAAGGAATTGAGGGTTATGTGAAGCAGGCAGGTAAGTGGAGCTGAGTCCATGAAAAGATCAGTCATGATCTTATTAAATAGCTGAGCAGGTTCGATGGGCCAGATCACCTACTCCTGTTCCCAATTCTTATGTTCTTATGTACTTAATGGAATTGATGCTGGAACAATTGTTAGTTTTAAATCTTGGACTGATAGATATTAAAAGTTATGAGGTCATGGCAGCTTTGTGGAGTTTGGTCATAGGTCAGCCATGATCTCACGGAATGGTGGATCACATGTGAGATGCTGAAGGCCATCCTCCTGTTTCTATGGTTGCAGAAAGTTCCGGCAATGGTTTTGCTCTCAAGGCAGTTTTCCTTTCCTCTGTTCTGTTCTTGACTTTGCAAACACCTTCATTTTGCCCCTCAGAAGGCAAACAGTTTCAAGCCTCATCCAAAAGGCAACACTTTGGACAGTGTGGCACTGCCTCATTGCCGCAATGGAATGTCAGCCTGGATTATATGGGGCTACCTTTGTGAAATGGGGCTTAAACCCATAATTTTTGGCACAGAGAACCTAAGAAAAGGGAACTGGAGTGGACCATTTGGCACAATGGTCCTGCCTTCCAATAGCTGATCTTTGACATCAATTCTACTTTGCTGCCCAATCCTTTCATACCCAAAACTCGTTTTTGAACATACTTGAGAACACAGCGGAGAATTCTATTACCAATGAATAAATGCCTCCTTATCTCTGCCTTAAGTGGCTAATCCTTATTCTAAAACTCTGCCCCAGTTTTTGAGGTTACCTGGGAGAGAGTCTTACCCACCAAACCAAAACTGATTCCCTTGACATGGTGACCAGGAGAATTCTACTCGCTTTTGATAACACTTTGAAAGGAGTTACTGGTATTCCTCAATTACCAGGCACGTCCCTTGACTACTCAGTTTATTATTTCTTTCATTTGTAGGCCAGGGTTTCTGCTAAAAGGCTGGAATCATTTCTTGGAAGTGAAAACCTGGACACGTCAGCAATTCGACAGGATCCCAGCTGTGGTACGTTGGGTGAAGGGAACTGGATACCAGTTTAATTATTGCTGATAGCTTGAGGCTTTGGTCAGGGTTGAGTATCCGCTTGCACTGGAAATGCACAGATATACATGAATAACCAGATGTGGAAATATAGGGAACAATTTATAATTGCAACTGATATGAAACAACAATGTAAGGAGTGATGCAGGAATGTTAGCAGACTTAGGGAGGCTGCAGATGGTGATGAAATTGGAAGACATTGGGCAGATGAAATTTACAATAGAGAAACTCTGAAATGAGTTCTTGCAATTGTTCTTGGAATAATGAGGGGAGGTGATATGAACAATTTTAAGAAGGGTGCATAGGACTGAGGAACTGTTTGTTCGAAAGCTTTGAAGATGAGTTGAAAAGACTGTTTGAGAAAAGCACACAGGGATCCCACAAAGTACAAAAGCAAAGATGTTAGAGTAAATCTTAGTTTGAATAGCATTCTCAGTTCTGGGCCCCATACTTTAGGCCTAGGAGAGTTGGGGGAGGAGATTTACAAGCATTGGACAAGGCTTGTGGGACTTCAGCTAATGTGGAGAGACTAGAAAAGGTGGGAACTGTTCTTACTGGAGCAGAGTTAGGAAACATTTAATCAAAGCATCCAAATCGTGCAAGGTTTTAATAGAGTAAATAAGATGAAATTGGTCCCAGTGCTGGGAGGGTCAGTGGCCAGAGTGGCATAGATTCAAACTGATTGACAAAAGAACTAGACACAACATCAGCAAGTTGTGACCTGGGATGTGCTGCCTGAAAGGCAGTAGAAGCGGGTTGAAGTAATAAAGTTCAAAGATATTTAAATAAATATTAGCAGAGACTAAGTGACAGGGCCGTGGGGAAGGAATGGGGACAGGGTAATTAATGACATGGCTCTACGAAAAGGGTCTAAATATGATTGGCTGATTGGCATCGTTCTGTGCTGCATTGTTCTATGATTGTGCATATTATGTTCAGTCGGGCAGGACAAATACATTGACATCTATCAGCCTCAAAAGGAATAACTCCCTATCTTGTTCCCTCTCCAGATTCTGCAGTAGCCTTCTCAGATGCCACCTTTTCATGGAATAGAAATGAAACTCCAACCATCAAGAAGTGAGTGATATTTGGAAATGTTGTCTCATTGCTGTTATGATGGAAATGTTAAGGCTCGGTCGGTGAGATTGGGCCTTACTTCTGCGGCTGTTCTGAAGTGCTCCCCTGTGTGCTGACAGCAAAGCTCAGTGTTGGTGCAGTCTGAGCCTAGTGTCGACACAAGCCGAGTGTTAGGAGCAGGAACCCTGACATCTGTCCATCTCCTCTCCATCCCATGGGAAAATTCTATCTTCTCTTCCATAACCAGTTGCCTGCTTATAAATGTCCACTGTGTGTTTTTAATTCCCATAGTGTTACAACAGCCAGATAAGAAGGTAGCTAGGGCTTTGTTTTAACATCAGATCTGAGAAATAGTGCCATTGACAGTGCAGCTCTCTGTCAATGAGTGTCAGCTTTGGGTATTGTGCTGAAATATCCATATTGGGAATTGAACCCATATTATTCTGAGTGAGAGGCAAGGTACTGCCATCTGAACCTGGACCGTAGATGTGTCCTGTTCTGTTTATCCATCACTTGATCACAGCCTGGTCTTGCCTGCCTATAAATGTCCACTTCGTGTTTTTATTTCCCGTAGTGTTACACTGAATATCAAACCAGGCAACCTGGTAGCAATTGTGGGACCAGTGGGGAGCGGCAAGACCTCTTTGATATCTGCACTACTTGGAGAAATGGAGAATATCAAGGGATTCATAAATGTAAAGGTACTGAAAAACATCAACTGCAAAATTCCTGCTTCTTCTAATTTCCGTGTTTTATTTTGCAAAAGGGTTGGTTCTTATTCCAAATTTTCTCTCAGTTTCTCTTACTCGGTTTTCCAGATTTGCTAAAGGAACACTGGCAATCTTCACTTCCATCTGCCAGAAATGTCTTGCCAGACTTCCCAAAGTTTCCCTCCAAAAATGTGACACAGTGATTATGCTTCAGTCCTAAGCTTTTGACTTTGTTAAAAATTCTCTCATCGGGTGGGATTGGCTAAGCCAGCACTTATTGCCCGTTCCTGGTTACCCTGGAGAAGGTAGTGGTGAACTGCCTTCTTGAACCGCTGCAGGCCATGTTCTGTATTAAGACCCAGAATGCCCAGGGAGGACGTTCCAAGATTTGACCCAGCTACACTGCAGGAATGGCGATATATTTTCAAGTCAGGATGGTGTGTAGCTTGAGGGGGCAGCTTGCAGGTCATGGTGTACTCATGTATCTGCTACCCTTCTAGGTGGAAGTGGTTGTGGGTTTAGATGGCGCTGATGAAGGAGTCACGGTGATTTGCTGCATTGCACCTTGTGTTTGGTGTACACTGCTATATATACGCTGCTGAGCATCGGTGGTGGATGGAGTGAATGCTGAGGTGGTGAATGGGCTGTTTTATCCTGGATGGTATTGAGCTTGATAAGCGGAAGTTATACAGAAGGGGTTTCACTGTAAGATATGTTCATGACTCTAGTGAACATCAAGTTTAACTCATTGTTCCCCTTGTTTCGGGTGGTAATCTCTACATCTTGTGTGTGAACTCCTCCTTTGGCCTCTTCCATCACCCTGCCCACTGCTAAAGCTTAGAGTTTGAAGGTTACGATTTCAAGTCTCAGAATCACAGAATCAATTTCTTAATGGTGTGAGTTGAGGGATAAATCTTTCACTGGTTGACCATCTCTGCTTCTCTCCCAAAAACAGAGGCCACGTAATCTTCAGTGTTCATCTATGAGGGCAGATGAGGGCTCATTTTATCATGTCATTGAAAAGGCGGGGTGTCTAACAGTGTAGCACTTTCCTACCAGCACACTGGGGGTACCAGACAGGCTGGGGCCCGGTGGATCTTGAACCCCCAAACTTCTGACTTTGAGGGAAAAGGGAGCAAGCCAATGAACCACAAGTGTTTACAGCAAGTTGTAGATCCTGATTATGCAATATCAATGTGGTTGAAATGGTCCCATCATTAAGGATTCAAAACACGGGGGATGGGTGGTGGTTAATTCAGGATTCACCAGGGGCGAAAGGAATTCTAGCTCCTTGCAAGGTGAGGAATTGCTGTCGCACGTGGAACCAAGTGATGGCACAAGGAGACAGAGACACAAAGCTTCTCCTTCTCACCCCTTGCCATATGTGCTTTTAGGGTTCGTTTGCCTACGTACCTCAGCAAGCATGGATCCAAAATAATACCCTTCAGGACAATATCTTGTTTGGCTTGGAGCAGGAAGAATCTCGATACCAGAAAGTCCTGGAGGCCTGTGCTCTTCTGCCAGATCTGGAGCTGTTACCGGCTGGGGACCAGACAGAGATTGGAGAAAAGGTATGGGAGAAAAAAATTAAATCTTTGCACTGGGCTCAGAACCAAAGCATGTAGTTTTTAAAAAATGTGACATCTGTGTTTTATTCTCACTCCATTTTATTTTCTTTGTTCTTTATCGCATTGCTGACAAGGCCAGCGTTAGTTGTCCATCTGTAATTGCCCGTGAACTGAGTAGCTCCCTAAGCCATTTCATTAAGAGTCAACCACATTGCTATGGGTCTGGAGCCATGTGTGGGTCAGACTGAGTAAGAACAGCAGATTTCCTTCCCTAAAGGACATTAGTGAACCAGATGGGTTTGTACAACAATTGATGATGGTTTCACGGTCACCATCACCAGCTGGGAGTGTGGGATTTGAACCCAAATGCTCAGCTAATCAGCCTGGGCCCCTCTGATGTGAGACTGAGAAACTAGAAAGGGTCAGTGGCAGTGCTGTCACCACTCCATCTCGATTCAATTCCAGAGAAGGTTAAGAGTTGACCTGACAGAGATTTTCAAGACAATGAGAGAAATTGGTAAATTGTTTCCGTGAGCAATAACCCGGTTCAGAGATTCAAAGTCAATGGCAAAAGATTGGGAGAGTTGTCAGGATTTTGCAGGCTCAATCGGAATTGAAGTATAAAATGATTCTATAGACCACTTTAGAAGGGATCAGAAGATGCTGGAGAATTAGGAATTTATAGGGCTACTCACAAAAAACAGTGTGTAGGACAAAACAAAATTGTTATTCAAAAGCTAGCATTAGTATGATGGGTTGAATGTCCTCTTACTGTTCTGAGTGGTGAAGTTAGTGATAGGTTTATATGTTAATATGATTTATTTTCATACATGGATTTTAAACTAATGACGTGTGGGTTTTAGTCTCTGTGTATGAGGGAATTTAATAATTAATTTGTTAACCTTCCTGGAGCCATATCTTTAAAAATGGGTTTGAGACAGAAAGGGCTTCTAGGGTGATATTAAGAATTTGCTTGCATTGTGAGAGTTTTGTGATTGGACAGAGTAAATATTGAAAAGCATTAAATTGCTTTTAGTATAGAAGAATGATGAATTGAATGTTTGATTAGCGGAAGAATCCACAGATTAGAAAGATTTTGGTTTCATTTCACAGCAGCCCTGGTTGAAGTAAGATACAAGATATAAGAAGGTAGGAATTATCATGAAGAAAGGAATTAGTTCAGAACAGTTAGGAAACAGGCTGTCTCAGTGTAAGGGTAACAAAGTGCAGGGCTGGATGAACACAGCAGGCCAAGCAGCATCTTAAGAGCACATAGCTTTTGTGCTCCTGAGATGCTGCTTATCCTGCTGTGTTCATCCAGCCCCACACTTTGTTATCTCGGATTCTCCAGCATCTGCAGTTCCCATTATCTCATCTCAGTGTAAGGCCTTTAGTTTGAAAGTTCCAGCTAGATGTGTTTGATTAGAACCTAGCAGGAGTTAGTTGAAGCTGAGAAAGTTTCGTCTCAATTTGTGGGTATTTAAGGAAAAGCCTCTCAAGAGCAGGAATTGAAAAAAAAGACAAATAAAAACTATAAATGTGATATAGAGAGGAGAGCTCCCTCTGGTATTTGAACACAGTAAAGTGATGGTGTTGGATAGATTGGATCATATTCTTTCCTTGTGTTTCAGAATCTTACAAATTGGGTTGTTCTATTTTATCTTCAAATTTTTTGTATAATAACCTTCTGTTCAATTGTTAAAACTAACACTTAAGCATTGAGTGGTTATGCTTCAGTGAACGGCCAGTTCGTTAAATAAAAAAAAATCTATCAAGCCAGATTTTCATCTGCGACCTGACCTGTCCAGTGATGATGTCAGCTGGGATTGTAACAATGTGCTGGAAGATTCTTTGGTTCTGAACTAGAAGGAGTTGGTCATTCCTCGATTTAATGATTCTCTTTCTCAGGGTATCAATCTGAGTGGAGGACAGAAGCAGCGAGTTAACCTTGCAAGGGCAGTGTATAGCGATGCTGATATTATCATACTTGATGACCCACTCTCTGCTGTTGATGCACATGTGGGAAAACACATCTTTGAAAAAGTCATTGGTCCAAATGGTCTGCTAAAGGACAAGGTGAGACCGAATTTCTGGGGAATGTTTTAACTTAAGTTGATGGGCATTTCAATGTTGAGTGATTATCAATATTAATGCACATTCCATTTGATCCAGGAAAGGGGTTAGATTGTCTACACTGTCCCAATCAAACAGTCTCAGGACAGGGACACCATGGGTTTAGATAAAGAGTAAAGCACTTTCTATTGTTTTGGAATGAAAGTAAAGCTCTCTTGATGCTTCCTAATAAGACATTACCAGGACAGGCATAGCATGGAGTTAGGCGCAGAGTAAAGCTCTCTCTACTCATTTAAACTGAAAGTAAAACTACCTCTACTCTTTTTAAAATAAAAGTCAAGCTGCCTCTACATTGTCCCCATCAAACACTCCCAAGACAGGGACAGCACGGAGTTAGATACAGTGTATGCCAGACAAGGATTTGTTGGAAACAAAAACAGAAATTGCTGGAAAAGCTCATCAGGTCGAGGAGCATCTGTGGAGAGAAATCAGAGTTAATGTTTCGGGATGAGTGACCCTTCCACAGTGATGATTAACTATGGTTTCTCGCCATAGATGCTGCCAGACTTGCTGAACTTTTCCCGCAATTTCAGTTTCTTTATCATTTACAGTGTCAACAGTTCTTTCAGTTTTTCTCCAGGATTTGTTGAAAACTGACCGTATGTTCTCTTTGACTCAAGTTTCTATATTGGCACTCACCCCCAATTGCTTCTTTAGTTGGGAATTGCCTAATCAGAGCAGACGCGGCAGTGGAATACGGCTCTGGCTATTCTGAGTGGCCCAGAACCATAGAGCGTTAGCTGGAGGCTATTCTTTTCAGTCTGGCTTTCCTGGCATTTTAATTCCAACACATTCCATTAACCCTCATAGTCATGCAAAGACTGATCCTATTCCCTTTTAAAATTTACATTGCACTTGCTTGACTGAATGTAGCTTTTCAACTGTTTGTTATTTTACACAGAGAGTAAACTTACTAGGTAGTACTTACATATCAGAGCCACAAGGTGGAAGGCTTGTCTCTCACTACAAACACTTGATGACAATTTCTGTCCTTAAGCTGCCGTTGTAATTCAGAGGGAGTGCTGCACTGTCGGAGGGTCAGTACTGAGGGAGTGCTGCACGGTCGGAGGGTCAGTACTGAGGGAGTGCTGCACTGTCGGAGGGTCAGTACTGAGGGAGTGCTGCACTGTCAGAGAGTCAGTACTGAGGGAGTGCTGCACTGTCAGAGGGTCAGTACTGAGGGAGTGCTGCACTCTCAGAGGGTCAGTACTGAGGGAGTGCTGCACTGTCGGAGGGTCAGTGCTGAGGGAGTGCTGCACTGTCGGAGGGTCAGTACTGAGGGAGTGCTGCACTGTCAGAGGGTCAGTACTGAGGGAGTGCTGCACTGTCGGAGGGTCAGTACTGAGGGAGTGCTGCACTGTCGGAGGGTCAGTGCTGAGGGAGTGCTGCACTGTCGGAGGGTCAGTACTGAGGGAGTGCTGCACTGTCAGGGGGTCACTACTGAGGGAGCGTCGCACTGTTGGAGAGTCAGTACTGAGGGAGTGCTGCACTGTCAGGGGGTCAGAACTGAGGGAGTGCTGCACTGTCAGAGAGTCAGTACTGAGGGAGTGCTGCACTGTCGGAGGGTCAGTGCTGAGGGAGCACTGCACTGTCAGAGGGTCAGTACTGAGGGAGTGCTGCACTGTCAGAGGGTCAGTACTGAGGGAGTGCCACACTATCAGACAGTCAGGGCTGAGGGAGTGCCGCACTCTCAGAGGGTTAGTACTGAGGGAATGCAGCACTGTCGGAATGTCAGTACTGAGGGAGTGCTGCACTGTCGGAAGATCAGTGGCGAGGGAGCACTGCACTCTCAGAGAGTCAGTACTGAGGGAGTGCTGCACTGTCAGAGAGTCAGTACTGAGGGAGCACTGCACTGTCAGAGGGTCAGTACTGAGGGAGTGCTGCACTGTCAGAGGGTCAGTACTGAGGGAGTGCCGCACTGTCAGAGGGTCAGTACTGAGGGAGTGCCGCACTGTCAGAGGGTCAGTACTGAGGGAGTGCCGCACTGTCAGAGGGTTAGTACTGAGGGAGTGCAGCACTGTCAGAGGGTCAGTACTGAGGGAGTGCTGCACTGTCAGAGAGTCAGTACTGAGGGAGTGCCGCACTGTCAGAGGGTCAGTACTGAGGGAGTGCTGCACTGTCAGAGGGTCAGTACTGAGGGAGTGCCGCACTGTCAGAGGGTCAGTACTGAGGGAGTGCCGCACTGTCAGAGGGTTAGTACTGAGGGAGTGCAGCACTGTCAGAGAGTCAGTACTGATGGAGCGGTGCACTGTCAGAGGGTCTGTACTGAGAGAGTGCCGCACTGAATACCTGCACGGTTGTTGAGGTGATTAACATGGATGCATTTTGGGGAAAGCCAGATAAACACATCAGAGAAAATGAAACCATGTTCGGTAGCTGGCCTGAATTTTCTGCAGCTGTTCTGTAGTTTGGTCTTTTCTCCTATGTCCTGGGTTAGGCCATCTTTGCCCTGTGTGAACAGGATGATATAATCCCCGTGGTATGGAAGCAGGCTATTCATTCTATCGACTCCGCACCGACCCTCCAAAGTCCAAACCCAATCCATCCCTGTAAACGCTGCATTCCCTATGGCTAATCCACCAAGCCTGGGCACATCTCTGAGCACTCTGGGAAATTTAGCTTGGCCAATCTATTTGGCATGGTCTAACCCGTACATCTTTGGCCTATGTGAGGAAAGTAGAGCACCCGGATGAAACCCACCCAGGCCATGTACAAACTCCACACAGATAATTGCGTGAGGGTAGGTCGACCCCAGGCCCCTGTTGTTGTGAGCCAACAGTGCTAAGCACTGAGCCACCATGCCACGCCTTTTGCACAGGTCTTGGCAGGTTCCTAGCTTGGGTTTGGGGCTGTTCAGGTGTGTCTGAAGTCCAAGCAGTCTCACGTGCCTCTCATGTTGCCCCCTCTCGTGGGGTCCCTGACCAGACACACTCCAAAGATTTTGCCAGACATCTGACCCCCATGATATCACCAGCCCCCCCAGTGGAGAGTTCCTGGCTAGTACAGAAGAGTTGGCTGAGGTGAAGTGGGTTTGGTAGGAACATCAATACTGCCATGATTTTGCTGGGCTGAATGGCCTGTTTCTGTACAAAACTCCACATGATAATCTGACCGTCTGACGATCTGTGTTTTTTTTAAACAGACTCGAATTCTTGTGACTCATGGAGTCACGTTTCTGCCTCAAACTGACGAGATTGTGGTTCTAGTGAACGGCAAAGTGACTGAAGTGGGCTCGTACAAAACACTGAGGGCAAACAGGGGGACGTTTGCAGACTTCCTGAACACCTACAGCGAAGGGAGTCGCAGCAAGGAGGGAGAAGCAACAGGTATGGAGCCTGCAGACAGATTCCCTGCCTTTTCAATTCCCACAGGGACACCAACAATTCCAGGCACTTTGACAGTTTCCATAAGGACAGCTTTCACCAAAGCTATGGAGAGTTCAGAGTCACAGCATCATTAGTGCAGGGAGTAGGACAAGTGGAAGCATGGACAATGTCACTCAGTTCATTAAGCTTGCTCCTCCTGCAGAGAACATTCTCCACCTGCCCCACTGGAGATTCTCTGCAAGAAATTTAACCCATGTTGCTTCTTTCCATGGACAATGGGAACCACATCACTGTATAGTTCCTGGTGCTTAAAGGGATCGAAGGGTATGGCAGAAGAAAGAGGTAACAGGGCATTGAGTTGGATGATCTGCCATGATCACTTTGATGGGCAGAGCAGGCTCGAAGGGCCGAAAGGCCTGTTCCTGCTCCTATTTTCAATGTTTACGTAGCACTGTTAATGTTGACGCTCTGCAGGGTATTATCAATATTGACCCATGTAGGAAAGTATTAGGACTGGTGATCACAGAGCAAAGAGGTAGATTTTAAGGATCATTTGGAATGGGAGATGGCAATGTCAGAGGAGGGAGCACCAGTGTTTAGGGCCCAGGCAGTTGAAGACATGACTGCCAATGATAGAGGGATTAAAATCAAGGATGCTATATATGGAGAGAATTGGCGGGGAACAGAGGTTTCAGGAGCTTAATGAGATTCTCAGGATTGGGAAGGAGTGATGACATGAAGGGATTTAAAAATCAGGACAATTGAGGTGTTGCCTGAATGGGGTTTGAAGTAAATTTGTCATTGAACACAGGGATGATGGAGGATAGAGATTGAGGCTAATGTGTGGGGTGGCAGAGTCGACTGAACTGAAACTTCTTGAAGGAGTCCAACCCTAATTGCCCCGTTTACTGAGGGACAGACCCCCCCAATGCCCCGTTTACTGAGGGGCACATGCCCAATGCCCTATTTACTGAGGGGCACACCCCCTATGCCCCATTTACTGAGGGGCACACCCCCAATGCCCCATTTACTGAGGGGCACAACCCCCTATGCCCCATTTACTGAGGGCCATGCCCGCAGTTGCCTCATTTACTGGAGACCTCACTGATCGAACCCTTTACTTTAACTTCCACCTTGTTTCATTTTTGATGTTCTGTACTCCAGATTTCAAAAGCTTTTGCAGATAATGCATGAATCACAAAAGGCCAGCGTTCAAGATCATTGGGGAATTGGAGAGGCAAATGAAATATTAGCTTTTATTTCAAAGGGAACGTAGTATAAAAGGCCCAAGGTTTTGCTGAAATTAGACAAGACTCTAGCCAGACCATTAAATAAAAACTGAAAGAACGATGGATGCTATAAATCAGGAACAAAAATAAAGTTGCCTGAAAAGCTCAGCAGGTCTGGCAGCATCTGTGAAGGAAAAATAGAGTTAGCATTTCGGGTCCGGTGACCCTTCCTCAGAATTGATGGTAGCTGGAACAAGTTGATTTTTATGTAGGGTGTGGTGTGCAGGTAAGGTGTAAACAGTAGGTGGAAATAGAACCCAAAAGAGAGAGAAGAACAGTTGCACAGAGAAAGGAGTGGATAACAGTCAGACTGGGAAGGCGAATAACTGTTAATTTGGACTGTTAGTGTCTAACAATGGGGTTGTTTGAATTGGCAGACCATGTGATAACAAGGGGAGATGGTAGGAACTGCAGATGTTGGAGAATTTGAGATAACAAGATGTGGAGCTGGATGAACACAGCAGGCCAAGCAGGAAGAAGGGTCTAGGCCTGAAACGTCAGCTTTCCTGCTCCTCTGATGTTGCTTGGCTTGCTGTGTTCATCCAGTTCTACACCTTGTTATCTCTTGATAACAAGGGGAGTTCAGGTAAGAATGTGGGACAAGATGCCTTAAGCCCTAAAATTGTTGAGCTTGATATTGAGTCTAGAGAGTCCCCAAGTGGAAAATGAGGTTTTATTCTCCCAGCTTGTACTGAGCTTCGCCGGAACACTGCACCAAGCCAGAGATGCTGGCCAGGGAACAGGGTGGTGCGTTAAAGTGGCAGGTAGCAGAAGCCCAGAGAAGCTTCACTCGGTTGATCCATATAAGGAGGGATTTTCTCCTAAGGAGAGGTTGAGTATATTGGGCCTGTACTCATTGAAGTTTAGGAGAATGAGAGGAGACCTAATGAAACATTTAAGGTTAGTCGGGGCTTGACAGGCAGAAGTTGTTTTCCTTTGCGAGAGAGTTTAACAGCAGAGGGTGTGATCTCAGAGTAAGGGGCATTTAAGACAGAAAGGAGGAGGAATTTCTTCTTTCATAGAAGTGAATGTGGAACTCTTTACTACAGAAGGCTGTTGAGGCTGTGTCATTATGTACTTTCAAAGCTTTTTCATTCTTCTAGCCTTGAATAATGAACCATCTTAAACTCCAAATGCATGGGACTGCTACGTGCCTGCCACACCCTCCACGCTAATTTGTTGAATTTATGTAGCACCTTTGGTGTACAAAAATGGCTTGGAGGATAGCAGAGAAATCAGACAGTCGTTGGGGTCAATGGGCCGAATAGCGTTCGGTGGGTTTTTACTCTGTATCCTGTCTCTTTCAGTCAACGTGGTGACAGAGGAAGATGTCACACCAGATGACGATCAAGAACTCCAGGCGGATGTGGATGCGGGTGAGACGATAACATTGAGCCTGAAACGGGAGAACAGTGAACGTGTCAGAAGCAGGAAGTGGAGGTAATCTTCAATAAAACCTACTCGCAGGTGTGAATGAGGGGGTTAATACTTCATTATTTGTAGTTCACAGCCTCAGGGATGCAACTGAACAGGATGAAGTGTATTGCCAAGGATGTGGGAAAGCAATAGGGGAGTGGGACAGATCTTAAAAGAAGTAGAATGGGCTAAATGGCCTCAGATCACCTGGGGATAATTCTCCATCAGATGCTGGCCAAATTGGAGCACAGGTTGAAATCTGTGGGTGCACAGCTCATCCTCTCTCTGTTTAGCGCACCAAAACTCCTTGACATATCCCCATCACCACCCTGGGAAGGTCAGAAGGTCAGGGGTCACAGTTGCAAGTCCCAGTCCAGGGAGTGGTGCCAATTCAAGGTTGGCACTCTCAGCGCCGACTGCTGGAGGTGCCGTCCATCCAATGAGACCTGTCAGCCCTGCCAAGTGAAATTGGCAGGATTTGCCCTGATGTCCTGGGACAATATTTCTCCCTCACCAACATGATCAGATGGTTTGGCCATTAACACACTGCCCTTGGCAGGATTCAAATTAAATGCCGGGTTTCAGACACCAGCTGTGAGGTGCTTTGACGGCATCCTGAGATTGTGCGACAGAAATTGGGACTTTGTTTTTGTTTCTTTTGGCTTGTTTGATTAAATTAAAAGAGTGAGAATCTCACTAACCAACTGAGCAATCAGCAAGAGCTTTAAAGGAAGGCAATCTTCTGTTTAAACTCGCTCTTCTCTCTCTGATCCTTCCTTCAGCAAAAGCAGCATTAGAATGTCTCTGAACAAGGCCAAGAGGGACAAGAACCTGGTGTCAGCGAAGGAAGGGCAGGCGGACATGGTGAAGGGCCAGAGACTGATAGAGAAAGAAACTATGGAAACGGGAAAGGTAAGCCGTCACTTGTTCAAGGGAACTGTTGAAGGTTAAAAGTCATTTCCTGTGTACACTGAGGATCAAAGAAAACCGTTCCGACAGGATGGTAACAAAGTGTGGAGCTGGATGAGCACAGCAGGCCAAGCAGCATCTTAGGAGCACAAAAGCTGACGTTTCGGGCCTAGACCCTTTGTCAGATGAAGGATCTAGGCCTGAAACGTCAGCTTTTGTGCTCCTAAGATGCTGCTTGGCCTGCTGTGTTCATCCAGCTCCACACTTTGTTATCTTGGATTCTCTAGCATCTACAGTTCCCATTATCTCTGACAGGATGGTGTCTTCTTCACAGGGAAGGAAAATTGGTCATTGTTACAGTTTATTACTCAGAGTGAGGGGATTGGGTTGTTCCATGTTCTGCCATGCAGTGAGTTTGTATTCTTGAACAAACCAGTGGAAGGACCATGACAGGAATGCCCATTTATAAATGTTCTGATTTCTGCACCGGTAGCAATCCAAAGGCAACTCCAGAACTACTAAACTCTGGAACAGTTAAACTCCAGAACTGCCAAACTCTGGAACATCTCAGCTCCAAGTGAGTTCTGGATCAGTTCAGCTCTGGAATTGTGCTGGCTCTAGAACACCAGGGGGACTGTAAAAAGATACAAGGACAAAGGCAGCAAGATGAGAGTGAAATAGTTATATGTAACATCAGCATTGACACAGTGGGCTGAATGGCCTCCTGTGCTGCAGATTCCGTGAGGAAGATGCTGAAGCAGAGAGCATTGCAAATCAACAAAGAGCTGGCGAAGTAAGTACAGCAAGTAAAAATACTGAGAAACTTTTCTGTAGGTTTGTGGCCTATTTGGATAAGAATTTTTGAGCAGAATGAAGAGTGCGCCTTGCAACTGTAGAGCATTATCCTTCGTTCAGCAAGATGACAGCTAATCTTTGACCTCAACTTCAGCTTTCCACCCAATTCTCCCCTCCTTTGATTCCTAAAGTTCAAAGGGTAAAGGGCTACACTGCACACCATGTGACTGGATTACCTGTATTGATTGGTCTGTTTGGGGTTCTGTATTAATTGGCAGGTGAAGTTCTCAATCTACTGGAAATATATCAGTGCTATTGGCTCTTGGTACTGGTTGCTGATAATCCTGTCATATATTGCCCAGAACGTGGCAACCGTTGGGCAGAACCTCTGGCTCAGTGACTGGACCAATGATGCCAGCCGCTACATCAACACCACCTACCCAGCATCTGAGCGCAATCAGCGACTTGGCATCTTTGGTGTTTTGGGTGTCGCACAAGGTGAGTGTCTTTCAGTTCAACAAAAATGCTGGTCACTGGTTGTCATCTCCTCATTTTTCATCCTTGCTGTCTGCTACTTGAGACACACTCAAGTTTCCGGTCTGAAGCTGTGTTCCTAAGAACCTTAGAACAGGACAGGAGGCCACTCAGCCCACTATGGCTTTGTTGTCGCTCTTTGACGGTTCTTCACCCAACTTCAATAATTTTCTAGCCACATTGCTTTTGCTCAGTGCCCTGTAAATTTTCCCTTTTGAATTATTTATCTAAGTCATTTTTGAAAGTTACTATTGAATCTGCTTCTATTGCCCTTTCAGGTGACACATTCTAGATTGTCATGACTCACCAATTTCCCTTCTCTGGTTCCTCTACCAACTCTTTTAAAGCTATCTCCTCTCTTTAGCACTGTCCTGCCTTCCTTATAAACAATTCTTCCTTATGGGCTTCATAAAAAAGCTCCCCATTTCTTATTCAAGAGACTGAATGCCTTGATTTTTAACTTCTTAAAGAACAGATTTGGAACTTTCTAATGTTTTGTGATATCAGCTTTGGCTTAAGGGCAGCACTGTTGTTCTGAGTTGGAAAACTGCACACTCAAACCTCACCCCTGGAACTTGAGCACAAAGTCCAGGCTGGTACTAAGTGCAGTACTGCAGGAGAGTGACACTGTTGGTGGTGTGATGTTTTGGACAAGATGATAAATAGAAGTCTCATCTTCCCATTTGTATAAAGATCCCATGACACTGTTTTGAGGGAGACAGGGGAATGATTCTCTCCATATCCATGCCAATAGTTATTCCCGAACTAACATTATTCATAGAGATAATCCAACTGTTATAACATTTTTGTTTGAGCAAATTTACTGTTTGCTAATTGGTTACCACGTTTTCCACATTAATCTAAATATCCCCAACAGATTGTGCAAGCATAATTTTCCTTTTATAAATTTATGTTGGCTCTGCCCAGTCGTACATTGTTTTTCCCCGTGATCAATGCCTGTTTTACGGAATTAGGCTAATATTTCATATAGTCATTGAGGCATACAGCATGGAAACAGGCTCTTTGAGCTAACTCGTCTATGCTGACCAGGTTTTTTAAACTGAACTAGTCCCATTTTCCTACATTTTCTTCAAGAAGATCAAATTGGGGTGTTTGAGATGATTGAATCTGTTTTCTTCTGACAGGAAGCTTAGAACAAGGCAGCATAATCTTCAAAATAGAGTCAGACCATTCAGCAAGAATACAAACAGAGATTGCTGGAGAAACTCGGAGATAATGGAAACTGCAGATGCTGGAGAATACAAGATAACAAAGTGTGAAGCTGGATGAACACAGCAGGCCAAGCAGCATCTCCGGAGCACGAAAGCTGACGTTTTGGGCCTAGACCCTTCATCAGACCTAGTCTAGGCCCGAAATGTCAGCTTTTGTGCTCCTGAGATGCTGCTTGGCCTGCTGTGTTCATCCAGTTCCACACTTTGTTATCTTGCTAGAGAAACTCAGCAGGTCTGTGGAGGAAGAAACAGAATGAACATTTCATTGGAGTTGAAGCCTATTCAATTGGATATGAAATGTTGACCGTTTCTGTTTGTACAGATGCTGCCAGACCTACTGAGTTTCTCTGACGCTTTTTGTTCTTATTTAATATTCCCAACATCCGCAGTAGTTTGCTTTGTTTTAGTTTTTGAGGTGATGCCAAGATGCATTTGTCTATACATGGTGAAGTACAAATGAGGGACTGTTGGCCCTGCAAAATGCTGGGCATCAGCTGCAAATTACAACACCAAGATTCATAATGTTTTGTTGGGGAACAATACTAAGGGCTAGAGAACCAAGGGTAGACTGAGGTTAAGAAACAGATCAGCGGTGGTCTACTGATTGGGAGACCAGGTTCGACATGCTGAATCCTGCTCCTGTGAAAGTACAGAGACGTTGGAAATGATAAATATGCTTGTTGTTTTCCCACATTCCTCAGCTGTCTTCGTGCTCCTTGGTGTATTCCTGATGGCAGGAGGAACCATTGCCGCTTCCAGGGACTTGCATTCACGCTTACTGCAAAACATCCTCCATGTTCCAATGCTGTTCTTTGACACCACTCCGACTGGGAGGATCGTTAACAGGTTTTCCAAGGTATGACTGCCCTCTGGTAGCTCTCTAGCATTTTCAGCGACTAAGCAGCTGGCTCAGGCATTCCCATGTTTGAGTTATTATCAATGGCGCTATTTGAATGTAGCCTTTCTTTAACTCTATATGTGAGAGTCTTCATCCACTGACCTGCAAATATTCACTCACTGTCTTCTCCCAGCAGACCACCAGATTGTACATGGTGTGAACATCAATTCATTGTTCCTTTCCTGTCCAGATGAGGATTATTTTAGAAATTGGTTCCAGCATTTATTGCCCATCCCTAGTTGTTCCTTGAGAAGGTGGTGGTGAACTACCTTCTTGAACAACCGCAGCCCATGTGCTGTAGGTTAGACCCACAATGCCATTAGAGAGGGAATTCCAGGATTTTGACCCAGTGACACTGATCGAACAGTGATATATTTCCGAGTCAGGGTGGTGAGTGGCCTGGAGGGGAACTTGCAGTGAGTGGTGTCCCCAAGTATTTGCTGCCCTAATCAATGTTCATGTACTCTGCAACTCTGTCCCATAACTTTTCTGTCTCTCAAATCCCACTCCTCCTTTCAGACACCCATAGAAACATAGAAGATAGGAGCAGGAGGAGGCCATTTGGCCCTTCGAGTCTGCCCTGCCATTCTTCACGATCATGGTTGATCGTCCAACTCAAAAGCCTAATCCTGGTTTTTCCCATAACCTCTGATCCCATTTGCCCCAAGTGCTATATTTAGTCGTCTCTTGAATACAGTCAATGTTCTGGCATCAGCTACTTGTGGTATTGAATTTCACAGGCTCACCACTCTTTGGGTGAAGAAATGTCTCCTCATCTCCATCCTAAGTGGTCTACCCCAAATCCTCAGGCTGTGACCCCTGGTTCTGGATACACTCACCATCAGGAACATCCTCCCTGCATCTACCCTGTCCAGTCGAGTTAGAATTTTATAAGTCTCTATGAGATCCTTCCTCATTTATCTGAACTCCAGTGAAAACAATCCAAACCTACTCAATCTCTCCTCATACATCTGATCCACCATCCCCAGAATCAACCTGGTAAACTTTTGCTGCACTCCCTCAAGAGCAAGAACATCCTTCCTCAGAAAAGAAGATGAAAACTGCACACAATATTCCAGGTGTGGTCTCACCATGCCCCTGTATAACTGCAACAACACATCCCTGCTCCTGTACTCAAAACCTCTCGCAATGAAGGCCAACATACCATTTGCCTTCTTTAATACCTGCTGCACCTGCATGCTTACCTTCAGCAACTGGTGCACAAGGACACCCAGATCCCGCTGCACACACCCCTCTCCCAATTTACAGCCCTTCAGGTAGTAATCTGACTTCTTGTTTCTGCTTCCAAAGTGAACACCCTTACATTTATCCAAATTATACTGCGTTTGCCATTCATTTTCCCACTCACCGAACCTGTCCAGATCATGCTGGAGGATCTCTGCATCCTCCTCACAGTTCACCCTCCCACCGAGCTTGGTATCATCTGCAAACTTGGAGATATTGCATTTTGTTCCCTCATCCAAATCATTAATATATATTGTGAATAGCTGGGGTCCCAGCTCTGATCTCTGTGGCACCCCACTAGTTACTGCCTGCCAATTTGAAAAGGACCCATTAATTCCTACTGTTTGTTTCCTCTCCGCCAACCAGTTTCCTATCCATCTCAATACACTTCCCCCAGTCCCTTGCGCTTTAATCTTGCTCATTAATCTCTTATGTGGGACTTTGTCAAACACTTTCTGAAAGTTTGATTCATTAAAACCCACATCTTCAACATATTTGTGGTCAACTGTTCTAATCCCTCCTTTTGTGGCGTGGTGAATGGGCACATTCAGGTAGGGTGGGAATGGGTATAAATATGAAATGTATACACTGGCTATTAAATGTTTGGAATCTGTTTTTACCAGCTGATCAGGTAGGGGGTTCTAGATTATCTTAAACAGCTTGCTTTGATCAGCCCTGAATGTTTCTCATTGAAGTGAATCCAACCCAGAGGAAGGAGGGTTTTGATCTTAATTGTGAGTTTTGCATCTCTCCCTCTGCAGGACATTTACACCATCGATGAAACCATCCCAGTGTCGTTTCGGAGTTGGCTGTCGTGTACCTTTGGTGTGCTCGGCACTCTGGCTGTCATTTGCCTGGCGACACCTTATTTTACCATCGTCATTGTCCCACTGGTTGTCATTTACTATTTCATCCAGGTAATGTTGGCTGGACAGTGCCTCGGTGTGTCAGGCGATAGGACTTGCTCAGTTAAAAAGGCTGGTGTTTGGGATGATTGAATCTATTTTCTTCTGACAGGAAGCTTAGGTGACATAATCTTGAAAATAGAGTTAGACCATTCAGGGAGGTCACAAACAGTGCTGGAGAAACTCAGCAGGTCTGTGAAGAAGAAACAGAGTAAATATTTCTTCGGAGCTGAAGCCTATTCTGAATAAGTATTTGAATGAAAAATATTTACTGTTTCTCTCTCCAGAGATGTTGAAATGAGGATGAAAAACCAGGAAAAATAGCTTAGAAGCAGGGTATTTTTTAACCGGAAGGAAAATAACTGAAGATTGAGGGTAATGTTGATGCATTGGGGTATCCTGATTGAAGCTTTTAAGTTATTGAAGGAATTTTATACGCTCAATATAAAGAAACAGTTCCTACTTCTGCAAAGCTCAAGATCAACAATTTGAGAAAGTCATTAAGAAATCCAGTAGAACATTCAGGATAAATGTCTTTATCCAGGGAGTGGTGTAGAGCTCATTACCACATGGTGTTGCTGAGGTGAGTGGTAGAGATACTGTCGACTGTAAGTTGCTAAACATATGGGGAAAAAAAAATAAAACAGGTTGTTGCATTTATTTGGAGTGGGATTGACAGGCTTCTTTGGTGAATAAATTAGTTGGGCTAATGATCTGTTTCTGTACTGAAGCTTCCAGAGGTTCTTGTGCAGAACATAATCGATGTCCGTGGGTTCAACTACACTGCTGTTACTGTCCTGGAAGCGTTTGATGGGGACAGTGTAGAGTGAACTTTACTTGCAGTTTAGAAGAGTATGGGGAGCTTTACTTTCAGTTTAAGAGTAGAGAGAGTTTTATTTTCAGTTTAAAAGAGTTGACGAAGCTTTACTTTCAGTTTAAAGGAGTAGAGGGTGATTAAATGTGTCTGTCAAGGTTCACTGTTGGGGAAATGATATTGGCTTGAGAGATTGGTGAGGAAGAGGATTATTTGTGCTTTGACACTTCATTCTTGAATTGCTGATGCTGTGCTGTATACCTTGGGTCTGTAATAATTGGGACCTTGAAGCTACATCATGGCATTTCAATCAGTTGCTGCTCGACCTCCTGCCTCAGTTTATTGACTGGTACTTGCACTCGTTGTAGATCTTTTACATCGTGACATCACGGCAACTTCGTCGTTTGGATTCAGTGACCCGGTCGCCCATCTACTCTCACTTCAGTGAGACGGTCTTGGGTTTACCCATAATCCGAGCGTACGGACACCAGGCTCGCTTCCTGGCAGACAACGAGAAAATCATTAATGAAAACCAGAAATGTGTCTTTCCTTGGATTGTGGCCAACAGGTATCCAACTCTTCCTGTGTGTTTGCTCATTCTTTTCTTGACATTTATGTAAGACACTAACTGTGTTGAGGACTCTCTTGGAATCCAAAAGGATCATGCATTTAGCTACAGAATCTTATGGCAGAGGAGGTGATTTCTGGTGCTGCAGTGGGTAGTGTCATTGCCTCTGAGCCAGAAGTTATAGGTTTGAGTCCCACTCTAGGAAGGAAGGTGTGTTCATAATGTGGTGAAACAGATTGGGTGTCAACTTGTCCACATGCTGGACACATGCTAGTAGCTGGTGATAAGAGTGGGAGAGGGTCCTGGTCAGCTGTGTGAAGGAAAGGATCACTATCACTATCCACAGCTCGAGACTACAAAAGGTTGCCACAGTAACCAGGAGTCACTAAGTGAACTGGAAACTACCAGCACCACTGCACTGAAGGAGGCCATACTCGATTTGGTTCTTCAAATCCCTTCCCTCCCAAAGTCCCTGCAAGTTTTTTATTCCGTTTTGCTACTTATCCAGTTGGGTTTTGTGAACCTGTTTCCACCGCACTTTCAGGTAAGGTGTTCCAAATCATGACAACTCACTGCAACAAAACAAAATTCTCCTTCTCTTCTTATGCCCATTATCTTAAAATCTATATCCTCTGCTTAAAACCTCCTCATTATTAAAATCTCACGACAACCTTCTCAGCTTTAAAAAGTGGATGGAATCTGAGGCCAGGTTAACAGTTGGATTTAGTTTGCAAGGCAAGATAAATGAAGAGGGCACATCTTGCTCTGAGAGTACAACACACAGCCGAGTTGTGTGCAAGTCTCTGGAATGTGATTTAAACCCACAATGTTCTGACTCAGGGGTGAGAGAGACTACCAGGTGATCCACACTGACGCATAGATAATGCCATAAGACCATAAACACTTTAAGAAGTAGGAACAGGAACAGGCCATTCGGCCTCTCGAGCCTGCTCTATCATTCAATAGGATTGTGACTGATCCAACATACCTCTTGAGATAACAACGTATAGAGCCGGATGAACACAACAGGCCAAGCAGTGTCAGAGGAGCAGGAAAGCTGATGTTTTGGCCCAAAAAGTCAGCTTTCCTGCTCCTCTGATGCTGTTTGGCCTGCTGCATTCATCCAGCCCAAACCTTGTCATCTCAGATTCTCCAGCATCTGCAGTTCCTACTGTCTCTGAAACAACATACTTTATGTCCACTTCCCTGCCTTTCCTCCGTAACCCTTGATTCCCTCACTTTTATCAAGAACATATCTCTCTCCAGCCTTAAACATACACAAGGCCTATGGCCCCACAGTTCTCTGTGACAAGGAGTTCCACAGACTCACAGCACTCAGAGAAAGAAATTCCTCCCCATCTCAGTTGTAAATTGGCGCATCTTTATTCTGAGACTATACTGTCTGGTTCTAGACTCTCCCATGTGGGAAAACGTCCTTTCGGCATTTAGTCTGTCAAGCCCCTTAAGAATCCTTGATGTTTCATTGAGATCATCTCTAATTTTTCTAAACTTCAATGAGTAGAGTCCCAACCTGTTTAATTTTTATTCATAGGAGTACCCCTCCAGACGAGGTTCACCCTAGTGAACTTTCTCTATACTGCCCCCAATCAAATGATATCTTTCCTGAAATAAGGGAACCAAAACTGCTCTCAGTACTCCAGGTGTGGTCTCACTAGTACCTTGCACTGGTGCAGTAAGATGTCCCTACTCTTATACTCTAACCCCACTGAAATACGGGCTAACATTCCATTGGCCTTCCTGATCACCTGCTGCACGTGTGTTAGCTTTGAGATGCATGTGGAATAGTTCGTGATGTTTTAGGAAGCCCAGTTTCAGGGCATTATGTATATTAATGTTTAGCCTGTATCTGTAAGCAATTTGTTGACTGTAGTTGTAATGTGACCATCACCATGTGTTTCCATGCAGGTGGCTTGCGATCCGTTTGGAATTCCTTGGTAACTTAGTGGTGTTCTTTGCTGCACTCTTTGCTGTTCTAGCTAGAGGTAGATTGGATAGTGGTCTGGTTGGCCTGTCTATTTCGTATGCACTGAATGTGAGTACATTGCCGTGGCGTTTCCTGTTCTAGACACAGACAAGTCCATATGATTCAGCTGTTCCAACATTTCTAAATACCTTGTATTGGATTCAGTTCCCTGGGACTAACAGTTTCCTTTTTGCCTGTGTCTTCCCTTAACCCTCTTGCAGTTATTAGAATTGGGAAATCGTAGAATCTGTACAGTGTTTAAACAGGCCATTCGGCCCAACATGTCCACACCATCCTTCTGAACAGAACCCACCCGGATCCATTCCCCTGCATTTCCTATGTCTAACCCACCTCTCCTAAACATCCCTGGACACTACGGGCAATTTCCCGTGGCCAATTCACCTTAACCAGCACATCTTTGGACTGTGGGAGGAAACCGGAGGAAAACCACACACACACACACACACACAGGGAGAATGTGCAAACTCTGCACTGACAATCGCCTGAGGGTGGAATCGAACTTGGGTGCCTGGACTGTGAGGCAGCAGCGCTAACCACTGAGCCACCTGATGGGTTTTAGTTGAGGAGCCTGAAGTTGAAGGGGCTAGCTGGATTTTCACACCCACCTTACACTACATCTGGTCCAGGGCAACTGGGGTTAGGTGACAGCTGTGGCATATTTCAGACATCACAGCTCTGTTACACTGCAGAAGGAGGCCATTTGGCCCATTGTGCCTAAACTGACTCTATCATCTAGTGCCAATCTCCTGCCTTTTCCCTCCACATCATTACTGTCCAGAAAACCATACAATGCATGCTCGGAATGAAAACAGAATTAAAAGAGCTATTCTAGAATTGTAACCATACTGCTTGAGAAGGAGGCTATTCAGTTCATGAAATCTTTGCCAGTGCTAGCTTCCCTATGAGAACTACATAGCCCCACATTTATTTTTATTCTTGCATGGGTGCTGCTAATTGCCCTTGGCCTGAGTAATTTGTGAAGCCATTTCAGAGGATAGTTCAGAGTCAACCACATTGCTGTGTGTCTGGAGTAATATTTAGGCCCAGACCAGGTAGGGAATGACAGATTTCCTTCCCTATAGGGGCACTAGTGAACCAGATGGGTTTTTTACAACACTTGGTAATTTCGTGGTAACGGTTACTGAAATTAGCTTTCAGTTCCAGTTTTCATTAATTGAATTCAATCTGCTTTGGTGAAATCTGCACATGTATAGCTGAACATTATAGAATGTTTCTCTGGGTTACTATGATGCTTTATACTGCTGTGTTCCTCATTATATACTTCCCTACTCCCTCTTTCAAATATAATTTCTTCACGGGTCTTTGTGATTCTATCTCCAATTTCCTGGTTCCCCAAATTCCTGAGGTGCCTGTGTTAGTGAAGTCCATATTCCAAGGGGTTTCCATGCGTGAGAATATTTCTTCTGTCCTTCCAGAATGAATGAGGGAAGGAGGGAGTTTGAGTGGTTTCAGAGACACACTCCCACCATTGAATGGAATGAGGATGCACAGGAGTTTTTGAGATGGTGGCACTAAGAGAGTAACTGCTGACTGTGGCCAGTCTCCACCGTTCAGCTGTTTGCTGTTCTTTGCGCTTTCTGAACCAGTTTTTCTCTCCCTTCACTGTCAGGTGACCCAGGCACTGAACTGGCTGGTCAGGCAGACGTCGGAGCTGGAGACCAACATTGTGGCTGTGGAGAGGGTCTCGGAATACACCAAGCTGGACAATGAGGTACCATGGATATGGTGATGGTGCGGGGGTTGGGGGGTAAATCCACTGAAACAGGGGGGCTGCAGTGGGATTGACACCCTCCCCCGTTTAGAGATGAGAGGACTGGAAAGGCTTCACTACAGCCACCGTACAGTGCACAGAGGGCCCTCTTGTGGTGCAGTGGTAGTGTCTCTGCCTCTGAGCAGGAAGCCCAGGCTCAAGTCCTGCCTGCTCCAGAGGTGCAACAAAACACATTTGAACAGGGAGATTAACAATATGTACATCACACAGCCATGTAATTGTGACTGTTTCGTCAGCTTTTGTTTTACATCATGTTGATTGGGGGGTAACTATTAGCCCTAGGACACTGCGTGTGCCCTTTATCAAACTGCATGTTCTTTATTAGGCTGTAACCATACTGACTGCACCATCCCCTCCCCATCACTCAATGATGATTGTGAGCGTTGGAGTACAGAGTACATTTAGAAGCAAATGGCCAGTTTTGGATGGGGTTGTGGAGACAACATCCACGACATTTTTGACCTATTCTCCAGCGACTGAAATTTTCAAAAAGCTGAATAAAGTGAGTCTGTCATTAACAATGTGAAGTAAAAATAAAAATGCTTCCTCTCAGGCTCCGTGGACCACCGAACATCAGCCAGAAGAGGGCTGGCCGGACAAGGGTGAGATTAAATTCCTGGATTACATGGTTCGGTACAGACCTGAGCTGGATTTGGTGCTACATGGGATCACCTGTGAAATCCAGCCAAGTGAAAAGGTAAAATGGAAATAGCGAGAACCTTACACAGCTTTGGAGGAGGGTCCCACAGTACCTGTGCCAGCTCTTTGACAGACTGATCCATTTGATCCCACTCACCATGTAACTGTTTCTCCTTCAAGTATTTATCCCATTCCCTTTTGAAAATCCCCATTGAATCTGCATCCATCGCCCTATTTGGCAGTAAATTCCAGATCACGGCAAGTTTGTGGAAACCTCTTCATTTCATCCTCTAGTTCTCTTGTGAACTATGTTCAACCTGTGAGCCTCCTGTAAAACATTCACCTTCCGTTAGGAACAGTCTCTTTTCACTTACTTGATCGAAATGCTTCATCATTTTGAACTTTTTGGTTAAATTTCATTTTAACCTTCTCCGCTCTGAGGAGAACAATCCCAGCTCACCGCACCCAGGTCCTTGGTACCTTCTGTTAAATAGCCTCTGCATCTCTCCTTTCTAATACCTCAGCTCAGGTTTAATCAGTCTTTTGCAAAGGTCTGCTGTTATCTCCCTGTTGTATTCTGTGCCTCTATTAATAAAGCCAGGAATTCATTTTTGAATTAAAAAGGACCTTTACAACTTGTCCTGCTGTTTTCAAAACTTATCATGATTTTCAAAATGTTTGAGGCTTTTTCTCAAAAAACATTTTTTGGTTTGCACATTGTTCGGGGCGTGTTTGCTGCACCATCAGGACGGGTGTGAGCTAATTTGTGGTCAATAGTTGGTCATAGGGTGCTCCAGTCAACCACAGAATCTCTGAGTCGAGATAGAGAGAGGAGATATAATTGAACAAGTGGTTTGAGATTCCCAATTACTGCCCAGTTAGCATTTAGAACAGTCAGATAGTTCATACAGGAGAGTGGCCACAGAGAACATGGCTGACATCTCTTGGAGCAAACGTGGCCATTAATTGGTATGCTCATGAGATAGATTCAAGTAAAAAAAAAATTAGAAAGGCATTCATTAATAGTTCAACTTATGTAATCATTTAGAATGTGCGTGAAACACACAAGTAATTTTACACACAATAACTGTATTCCCCTTTCCCCCTGCCTACCCTAATCGAGTATTTAACGTCTCCCTCCAAACAGCCTGGAAACTATCTCCCTTGTTGGTTCTCTCTCCTGTGCAGTTCTATGAGAAGTGGCTCACTCAGAGAGTTATGAACCTGTGGAATTCTCTTCCACAGGAAGCTGTGGGGGCCAGTTCCTTAGATTTATTCAAGAGGGAGCTGAACATGGCTGAAGGGATCAAGGGATATGAGTAGAAGGTGGGAATGGGATACTGAGATTGTATGATCAGCCACGATCACAATGAATGGAGGGGCAGGATCTACAGACCGAATTGCCTACTCCAGCACCTTTTTTCTACGTTTTATACAAACGCTCAGCTAGTCCAGCAGACGGAGCCATCTCATACTGTAGAATATCCATGGTCACACTTACTGTCTAGGATTTTAACCCAAGAGGCCATTCTTAATGAAGTGGGATCAGGTACCAAGGCTTGGACCTGTGCTACTAGCTCCAGGTTTGGGAGGAAGGGAGGAGGTTACAGAGAGAGAGGGACAAGGGATAAAGGGCAGTCCAGTCTTATAACCACACTGCTCAGTAGGAATTACTTCAGCTTCTAAAACATTTGTTCATGTGATGTGAGCATCACCGTCTAGGCCAGTTTTTACTGCCCATCCTAGGTGCCCAGAGAGTAGTTAAGAGTGGAACACTGTGCTGTGGGTCTCGAATCACATGTAGGCCAGACTAAGGGCACCAGATTTCCTTCTCTAAAAGGACAGAAGTGAACCCAATGGATTTTTGCAACAATTGACAATTGTTACATGGTCACTAATAGACTAGTTTTCTTATTCCAGATTCTCAGTGTTTCATTGTTCTTATTTCAGCTTTAAGATTGATTCCAATGTCTCACTTAAAAGTCATTTCACTTAATGCTGCATCTCTATTCCTGACAATCAGAACTTTAAGTGAGATCCAGCCTTACTGAGCAGCATGGAAACAGCTTAATGCAAAGCCTGTGGGACTCAGAGCCATGCTGCTACCCTTCCAGCACTGCACCTTCTTACAAACATTTGCTTACCTCAAGCATTTTGACATTTGTTTAAAAGTTTAACTGAGTATGGCAGTGCTCGCACTCTTCTTCAGGCAGCAGTGTGTCTGACATCTCTCTCTCTGTCGCTCTGACACAGGTTGGCATTGTTGGAAGGACAGGCGCTGGGAAATCCTCGCTGGCCAATTGTCTGTTTCGCATCCTTGAGTCAGCCGGGGGCAAGATCCTCATCGATGGTGTGGACATCTCCATCATTGGGCTACACGATTTGCGGCAGAAACTCACCATCATCCCACAGGTAAAATGGAAAAAGCCTGCATTTTTGTGGCACCTCAGGATGTCCAAAAGTGTTTCGAAATGTAGCTACAGCTGTAATTTAGAGAAACATGATCCCCCGGTTTTCACGCTGTAAGATCTCACCCACAGAAATATGGCTATGAAGGATGAAAGCTACTGAAAACATGTGTACTTGCCACTGGGAGTAAGTAACCATCAGGGTCACTACTCATGTACACAGATGAGTTTGTGAACAAGCATTTTGCTCACTTTTGACTTACACTTTCTTCTTAGTGACACTGTTCGGGAAATGGGTATTGAGCAGGATTCCTTACTCTGAGGAAGGGTCACTGGACCCTAAATTCCGTTTTCTCTTTCACAGATGCTGCCAGATCTGCTGAGCTTTTCCAGCAACTTTGTTTTGGTTCCATGGAGAACTCCCCTGCCCTTCTAGAACAGTCAGATTTGACTAGTTTTAACATTTTTAAAAAATTACTTTCTTCTTTCCTTGATCCAAATCAAATCACAGCTTACTCAGGAATGACAGCAAAATTCTGTGGATGCTGGAGATTTGAACCGAGAACAGAAAGTGCTGGAGAAACTCAGCAGCATCTGTGGGGAGAGAAACAGAGTTAACATTGAGTCCTGCTTGATTCTTTTCTGGGAATTTAGGAAAGAGGTCAGCAAGTGATTTTTCAAACATAGTTGTGAAAACGCAGAATAATTTCCTCCCAAATGGAAACCATTGACTAGGGGCAAGAAAAGGAGAGAAGTTGAAGATTACGATTGATAGATGCTTTTTGGGTGAGGGTATCAAAAGGGGGTAGTACCATGGCAGGGGGTGGGCTCTGGATCAAAATGAAGGTTCAAGGGGCTGAATAGTCTCCTCCTGTTTCTATGAAAAACAAGGTGGATACCAGTTTCTCATTCCTACGACACATGAGCTCCTATGCTTCAGACTTGGTCCTACACTAATGTGTAGCATGATTATTGGTCAGTGATGTGGCCTGAGGTTGTGGTGTGCAGTTGGCTGAAAGGTAGTGCTGGAAAGGGAGACATGTTACTGAGGCACACTTGCTGACCAATTCTGAGTGTGCTAATAGCTACAGTAAGATCATAGGATCCCTACAGTGTGGAAGCAGGCCATTCAGCCCATTGAATCCACACTGAACCTCCAAGGAGCATCCACCCAGACCCACCCTATCCTTGTAAACCCACATTTACCACGGCTAATCCACTGAACCTGCATATCTTTGGCCTGTTGGAGGAAACTGGACCACCCAGAGGAAAACCGTGCAGACATGGGGTGGCATGGTGTCTCAGTGGTTAGCACTGCTGCCTCACAGTGCCAGGGACCCGGGTTCGATTCCAGCCTTGGGAGACTGTGTGGAGTTTGCACATTCTCCCTGTGTCTGCTTGGTTTTCCTCCGGGTGCTCCGGTTTCCTCCCACAGTCCAAAGATGTGCAAGTTAGGTGGATTGGCCGTGCTAAATTTCCCATAGTGTTCAGGGGTGTGTTGATTAGGTGTGTTACAAGGGGGATGGGTCTGGGTTGGATGCCCTGAGGTTTGGCGTGGACTTGTTGGGCCGAAGGGCCTGTTTCCACACTGTTGGGATTCTATAACACAGGGAGAATGTGCAAACTCTACATAGACAGTCGCCTGAGGATGGAATCAAATCTGAGTCCCTGGCACAGTGATACAACAGTGGAAACCACTGAGCTGCCATGCTGCTCAATATAGCATAATCAATCCAGCTCATAACATGGCTCATTGACACCTGTAGGCAGTGACAAATGTTCATGCACAGGGATCTGTTCTTTTTTATTCATCTGTGAGATGTGGGCAGCTCTGCCTAGACCAGCAGTTATTGCCCATCCCTAATTGTCCAGAAGGCAGATGAGTGTCAGCCTCACTGCTGTGGGTCCAAAGCCACATTTCGGCCAGACCAGGTATGAATGACAGTTTTGTTCTCTCAAGAGCACTAGTGAACCAGATAAGTTTTTACAACAATCAGCAATGGATTCATGGTCACCAGACTCTTAGTTCCAGATTTTTTTTAATTGAATTCAAATTCCAACATGTGGAATTGAACCCAGGTCCCCAGAACAGGGAGGTCTCTAGATTAATAGGCCAGTGATAATCATTAGGCCATTCCTTCCACTTCTGTGCAAACTGAACACTCCAGTCTTGTGTCTCTTCTGAATTGCCTGGGAGCGTGGTACTTTCGCCATGGCAACGCGTCGGTCAATCAGAGTCTACCTTGACAACCAATCTGCACTGTTCTAAGCTCCAGCAGATTCAAGGTCACTGTACCCAACATTTCCTGATATGCCAATGCACTCATACCAGATATTAGTTTGGTAAAGCTTCTCTAGACTACTTACAACATAGATAAATAGAGACCAATACTATACACAGATTCCAGATATGGTCTCACCAGTGCCCAACAGAACTGAAGCATAACCTCCTTATCTTTGTGTTCACTTCCTCTCACAATAAATACCATTTGATTCACTTTCTAATGACCTGCTATACCTGCATTCTAACCTTTGCCAACTCATACAGTAAAACACCCAGACCCGCAGGCCCTCACAGCTCCACACCTGCTCACCATGTAGATAATATTCTTTCTGACAAAACGGACAATTTCACATTTTCCCACATTCTAACCCATTTGCTAGCTCGTAGCCCACTCACTCAACCTATAGGGTCTCTTTATAATAATAGTAGAAACTGCTGGAGAAACAAAACAGGTCTGGCACCATCTAGAGAGAAACAGGATTATTGTTTCGCGTCTGGTATGACTTCCTCAGAACTGGTTGTAGTCTCCTTACATCATTTTCACGACCTTTTACAAATTACTTAATATCTGGCCACTGCCTACTGACCTTTTGCGACTGGAAACAGTTTCTCAATACCTACTTTGTGAAAAGCAGGGTGCGATTTTGGACACCCCTTTATTTTAAATCTTCTTTGTTCTCAGGAGAACAACCCCAGTCTCTCAATGTATCCAAAGTCCCTTATCACTCGAACCATTTAGCACAATCTCTTCGGCTTCTTCCGAAAGCCTCAAACCCTTCCAGACGCGTGTTTACGTTTGAAAAGGATCTTTTTTGGAAAATCTTCTTGCAGGGTGAGCTGTGTAAATATTAAGTGTTCACTGACAAATTCTCTGAATTGTTTCACTGTCAGGATCCAGTGCTGTTCTCTGGTACAATCCGCATGAACCTGGATCCCTTCAGCAGATACACAGAAGAGGAATTGTGGCAGTCCCTGGAGCTGGCTCATCTGAAACAGTACGTGGCCAGTTTACCCGACAAGCTGCAGCACAAGGTCTCTGAGGGAGGTGAGAACATCAGGTACGTTATTGATTGGCCTGTCACTGGATCAGGACCGAGGATTACAGCAGCTATTGGTTGTTGCGTGTTGTAGAACCAGAACCTAGAGTTCACGGTGTAATATGGAACTTCTGACTGAACCAGAGATGGGGGAACAGTTAATAACTCTGTCCACCCAAGAGATGTGTGAGAGAGAGCGAGAGAAAGAATTGAGAGGAAAAGAAAGAGAGAGACAGGCAGATAGCCAGCCAGAGAGGGAGAGAAAGACATGCAGAAAGAGATGGAGAGATTCAGAGAGGGAGAGGCAGAGGAAGAAAAAGAGAGTGTGCTGGCAAGTGGAACTCTGCGTGTTTGATCTCTCATCATACAGCTGCCTACAGGCTACATGGGGAGATGGTGGTGTCACTATCAATGAGTTCCTAATGCAGAAACCTAGGGATGTGTGTTCAAATCTCACCATGATAGCTGATGAAATTTGAACTGTGTGTGGAATTTGGGAGAAAAAGAAAACTTTATTTGGTGCTTAGTGAACAAGACAACTAGCAATTACTGTAGAAACCCATCTGGTGCCTGGGGGAACCTGCTGTCCATACCTGGTTTGAGCTACACGTGACTCCAGACTCACAGGAAGTGATTGGCTGTTTCAGAGGGCAGTTACGAGTCAGTGAGTTCAATGGCCATTAGGGATCAGTAAGCAATACCCATACCCCATGGAAGAATTAAAAAATGAACATGCTTGGCCCAGTGATCTATTTTTACAAGTATCTATGAACCTCCCCTGGTCTTGCAGTCTGTTGCTGATCTGATTCTGCATCCTGCCCACAGTGTCGGCCAGCGACAGCTCCTGTGTCTTGCCAGAGCCCTCCTGAGGAAATCCAAGATTCTCGTTCTGGATGAGGCTACAGCAGCCATCGATCTTGAAACGGACGATCTGATCCAGACCACCATCCAAAATGAGTTTACAGACTGCACTGTGCTGATCATTGCACATCGGCTACATACCATCATGGACTGTACCAGGTAAACAATGGGCATTTCTCCAGCACACCTCAGAATCTTGCCACATCTCACAGCAATGATGCACCTCTTTAGAATGTAATCACTTGCAAATGTGATGCAAATTGGGAGGCAGTGGCCTAGCGGTATTATCGCTGGACCGTTAATCCACAGACTCGGATAATGTTTGGGGACCCGGGTTCGAATCCTGCCGCAGCAGACGGTAGAATTGGAATTCAATAAGTATCCGGAACTATGAGTTTAATGATGACCATGAATCGATTGTTGGGGAAAAACCCATCTGGTTCACTAATGTCCTTTAAGGAAGGAAACTGCCGTCCTTACCTGGTCTGGCCTACATGTGCCTCCAGATCCACAGCAATGTGGTTGACTCTTAACTGGCAATTAGGGATGTGCAATGAATGCTGCCTGGCCAGTGACACCCTCATAGTGTGAATGAATAAAGGAAATGTAAGAAACATGGCAGCCAATTTACCCACACACCAAGTAACCTGATAACCAGCAGATTATCTGCTGTAGGAAAAAAATTATTCTTACATTTAGTTGCAGAGGTAAATTCTGTTGTGTCTTTGAAACTCTCATACACTGCCCCCACCCCCAGAGAGTGGAGAAATTCAGGGTTAGGGTCTTCCAGCATCCTTGGATCTGTAAGAGATGTTAAGCAGTGGCCCTTAGTGGTGGAGATTTGAAAGACATCAAAAATTGGACTTGGCTCTGATGCTTAGTTTAGTGTCAGTCACTGTCCATCTCACCTTGGTTGAGTAGATACTGTGGGTGAATAGTGGTGCATAGAGTCTCAGGTAGACAGGACAGCAAAAGTGGCACGTTATGTTTGCCTTTATGCGTCAGTGCATTGAGTATAGGAGGTGGAAGGTCATGTTGCGGCTGTACAGGACATTGTTTAGGCCGCTAGTGGAATACTGTGTGCAATTCTGGTCTCCCTGCTATAGGAAGAATGTTGGGAAACTCGTAAATCTTTTCAAAACCCTTTCAAGGATATTGCCAGGGTTGAGGGTTTGAGCTCCAGGGAGAGGCTGAACAGACTGGGACTATTTCCCCTAGATGTGGGAAACTGAGGGGTGACCTTACAGAGGTTTATAAGATCATGAGGGGCATGGATAGGGTGAATAGACAAGGTCTTTCCCCTGGGGTGGGGGAGTCTAAGCCGAAGGGGCAACTTTTTCACATACAGAGGGTGGTATGTGTATGCCACCAGAGGTGGTTGCAGCTTCATTCCATGCACACACCACCTCTGCGTGAAAATGTTTCCCCTTAGGTCCCTTTTAAACCTCTATATCGTCACCCGGCAGCCTCTGACGCTCCAGAGGAAAGAAGATTCATGACAATAAACATAAACTACTGAAAAGAGAGTTGTTGACAGCATGTTTTCAGCTTATACGCATTAGGACAAAACACAGGAATGTTAAATTTCAAACAATCACGATTATAACCACTTGTACTGCAGAACGGGGGTTTGCTAATTGGTCTGCAAGCTGACTCTGATTGGCAATACTTCAGCCAACGAGAAACTATCAGCTTCAGAATAAATTGTAAAAGGAACAAAGTTGAGAAACACATTCTGACGTGGATTCATAACCAGACTGGAAGCATTAATTCAGTTTTTCTTTCCATAGGTGTTGCCAGACCTACTGAGTTTCTCCAGCGTTGCACTAGTTTCAGCTTTCCAGCATTTGCAGTGTTTTGATTTTATTGCTTAAACATATTGCCTGCTCCTCTTCTGTTTTATAATGTAAAGTGTTGCAAGTTTGAAACGTGACATTCTTGCTATTGTACTGATGAACACAAGATGTCACTGTTCCCAGTAATAGTCAAGATCTGTGCCAGCAAATGACAATAAACACCTCTTCACTTTGTTTTGTGGCAGGGTGATGGTTTTGGATGCTGGAAGAATAATCGAATTTGACAGTCCCTTTGAGCTGCTCCAGAAGCAAGGACACTTCTATAATATGGTAAAGGATGCTGGGCTAACAGCAACAGGAGTCAAGGCCCTTTGACTATCTCATGGATATGACAGCAGGGAGGAGTAGCAGTGAAAACTGACCAGGAGTTCTGCTACATTGTTAATTCATGGGTGGCGATGCTGTGGCACTCAGTGCTCTGAGGCACCCAGAACTTGACGACAGACTCCCAAAACTTCCTTTATTTTCAATAATGAACACAACTTTGATTAAAGTGCCGGTAAATCGTGACATGTGGCAAGCTCAGTCTGGCTAGAATTCTATCTGGGCCCTTTACCACGTACAGAGTTAAAACTGGTTGGGTTGGGTATCACGCCTAATAGCTTGAACTCTTGAGCATAAGACTGAAATTCCAAGTGCAAGTCCAGTGAGAGATTCACATCACTGCACCCGTTCTCTCTGAACCACACTGGCTTCCGCTTCACAAGTGCTAGAATTCCCTTCCTAAGCCTTTCCAACTCTCTCTCCTTCAAACCAACCAAGTTTTTAAATCACAAAAAAAAACAAGTTTTTTTTCTTCTGGTATCTACTTATAGTTCAGGACCAAACTTAAATTTCGGAGGAAACACTGGAGAAATTTTGGCTTATGACAAGCTCTGTACTGTATAACACCACGTTGTTGGTACTTAATAAAGGGAACTGCTTTGTCATGTTACAATCAAAACAAAAATCTCAACCTTAATTTTGGAACAAAAATATTTTCTAACCAACCTGCTCAATGTTTTTACACACCTCTGGAACAGGATAACTTGAAACCCAACCTCCTGGGCCAGAAGTAGGGATAATACCAATGCTCCAGTGCTAACCACCAAGCCAGTTCAGGCTCAGAGCACCAGGGACTGGGTTCAATTGCACCTTCGGGCAACTTTCTATTTGGAGTTCGCACATTCTCCTTGTGTCTGTGCGGGTTTCATTCGGGTGCTCCCATTTCCTCCCACAGCCCAAAGATGTGCAGTTAAGGTGGATTGGCCATGTTAAATTGGCCTGTAGTGTCCAGGGATGTGCCGGCTAACCGTGGGAAAGGCTGGTTTTCAGAGATGGGTTGGATGCCCTATGAAGGGTGAGTATGGACCCTATGGGGCAAACAGCCTGATTTTATGGATTTTATACCAGCATACCACAACACCCTTTCTCACCTCTTTTATTGGGGTGGAAAACAATATACATTTGAGACAAACATACAAGTTAGACATCGGAATGGGCCATTTGACCACTTCTGTCTTCTGCATCAGTAAGTCAGGAGCATGATGGAATAATATGGGGAAGGTGGTGGGGGAAGGGGGATATATGAGTGGAGCTTCAGAAACACTGAAGAAGCTTGACACCATCCAGGAAAAGGTTGGGTATAGTGTGGGAGGTGGCACCGAATGGGGTTTGCAAACCGACAGAGGTCATGCATTGATAGTGGTCTGGGTTCATACACTGCCAGGGGACAAATGTCTGGCCACCCTGTGACTAGTAAAACTCAACATAATCACAAGCTTTGAGTTATAGAGCATGGAAACAGAGCCAATTGGTTCAATTGAACCACTCCATGCTGACCAAAATCCCAAACTAAACTAGTCGTACCTGCCTATGTTTGGCTCATATCGTTCCAAATATTTCTTAATCACATGCTTATCCCAATGTCTTTTAAACATTGTAACTGTACCTACATCCACCACTTCTGGAAGCTCATTCGACTTTGTTTTTACTCATCATTTTCACCCTGTGTTTCTCAATGTTCAGCTCCGTGAAAATGCAGAGTTTAGGATCCAAAAAAAAAATGGAAGAACATGCTAATAAGGAACCTATTTAAACCTGAGCTCAGCCTGGAGAGAATAAAAAGGTACCTGAGTGTCACAAGACGTTAATGTCATTAACCTGTTAACGAAATTATAATGGTCCTTACCCACAAAATCTACTTCAATTTCCGAAATCCTTCTCTCACACAATATTGGACAAAGAATATAATCTGTTGAATTCAAGTTTGGGTAGATACCTTCTTGTAGTGATGAGACTGTGCAGGACAGACTGCACCTATTGATGGCAGAGGGCTGTTCGAACTGGTGAATGGGAAATATTAATCTGTAAACTTCCTGCCAATCGGAAACACTGAAGTCTGCAGAAACCCAAGATTTACTGTTATCACAAACACAACTGTTTCAAAAGGTGATACAGGGTGGTTCGCTAGGTCTGTTGTGGCTTTCGCGGTTACCATCACTGAATTGTGCTGGGGGTCTCCTACGTCCACAATAGGAGGTCGAGGGGCATCAACAGCTGGCTGCCTTTAGGGATACTGATACTGTATGTGGCCGAGAGCCAGGAAAACCCAGCCGAAAACTCCGTAGTTACTGCCTGTGGGGGTGGGAGGAGGAGGAGAGAGGGAAAGGAGCGTGGGTCGCAAATGGATGCTGCTGTCGCGAGGGTGAGCTGCCTCTCGGGGTTTGTTAGAATATCCAGTAAACACCATGCTGGATATGTTAAGGACTGCATCAGCTCTGGGACTGGACAGAAAGCAAAAAAAGGTACAGACACGCACCCATAGAGGCAAAAGACAGGCGCAGAAGTAGGCCAGTTGGCCCTACCTAGACTGCTGCTCCATTCAACGTGATCACAGCTGATCATCCAACTCGATAGCCTGTTCCCACCCCCCCCCCCCGAAAACCGAAACAAGGTGCATTCTTGACACACAGCCACATCCTCTGCCATTTCAGGCTTAAGGCAGGATGTTTCCCCTCGTATTACCTGTCTATTGCTGTTTTGAAGAGAGTTTATTCAGCCCCTTATACCTATTCTGCCATTCAACACAGATTATGGCGCTTCACCTCCTACTTTTCTGCAGTGTGATGCCTTTTGCTGCTGACAACCCATTACTCAGGCATTTGGTTTGCGAAAGCACCTGGGCACCACCTCTCCCTCACTCAAACCCATCAGGCACCCCATTTAGTTTTACTCCATCCACATCATGAACCAGACATACCACCTACAGTCTTCTCATCCCTGTCAGAACAACAGAATTTATTTAAATGAACAAATTTACCACCAAGGCTTCACAAAAGTCAACTTCCAGAAATAATATTCCAGCTGGCTGCGTTACAAGCTTCTGCTCACTGTGTGTCACGTAAAATACCCGTTGCACGGTCTTGAGGACATGCTCGACTGAAAAATGCTGCATTGTCACATTTCAGAATAGCTGGAGATGTGCGGATCAACTGCGGCCTGCCTCGAAAGGCTGCTCCCACCGGAAGTAATCACCTGAGGTCACGTGAAAGCTCTCTCACTGACTGGACACAACTCTCTCGGCAGTTTTTAATAAATGCTGCCTTTGTCCCGAATAAAACGTAGGTTGCTATGGTTTCAGGCAAATGCATGATGGGAAATGATGCCTTGGAAATGGCAATGGAACCAGTGGTGGCAGGGAGAAGAGACAGGATCAGCTGGTATAAAATACTGTTTGTTCTTAAAAAGAATTGTTCTGCAATTGTATATCTATATATTTCTATATATATATATAATACACATATAATATAAAAAGTCATATATATTTTATATTTTATCACTGGTATTTGGTCAATTGAGGTCATTTTTGTATAACGCCAAGTAGGTTTGACCTGGATTAGTTCCAGCAATTATTCCATTTGGTCAGTTTAAACCAAAACTCTGAGAAACATCTTTGGAGGAATAAGACACCAAAACCAATCGAAAAGCTTCCTCCTCTGTCTGGAGTTTGGAGGGAGAGACATTCGTTGCTCTTGTGCTCAATTGTCTTTAAATACATGAGGGATGTACTTGTAGTCTTTTCCAGGTTTTTCCCGCTCCCCATTTTGTCTGTTTTCTTCACGTGTATTCGGTTTTTCTGATGTAAGTGGCGGGGACATATCCCCGTTTTCCATTAGCTTCTGCCAGCCACCATTCCCGGTTTCCATTCATATCCTGGAACCGGAGGATTCGTACTCGCTGGTTGTTAACAATGGAGAGTTCATTAGCACATCGAGCTCTGAAATCGTAGATCGCATAGTAAACCTACAGAAAGGGAGAGAGCAAGAACATGATATATCAGATCTGTGAACAATTTTAGGCTTTGCTGCCATCCTGCTGTACAGAAAGGAAAAGCCTCATTCAGCCCCAACACCAACAATGCTGGCTACTGTGTTCCAACTAGTATCATTAAACTTGGCTCAGAGTCAACACTTGCAGGACCTTGAATCTGAAAGTTCAGGATGGACTTCATAGCATTCCTGAGGGAGTGCTACATTGTCAAAAGGCAGAGTTGCATTTCCACAGCAACTTTTAAGAGCTTAGAACATGGGTCTCAAGGACTGGGCCAGCATTTATTGTCCGTCCCTTGTTGCCCCTTGAGAAGGTGGCGGTGAGCTGTCTTCTTGAACTGCTGCAGTCCATGTGCTGTAGCTGGACCCACAATGCCATTAGGGAGGGAATTCCAGGATTTTGACCCAGTGACAATGAAGGAACAGAGATATATTTCCAAGTCAGGGTGGTGAGTGGCTCAGAGAGGAACGTACAAATGGTGGTGTTCCCTTGTATCTGCTGCCATTGTCCTTCTAGGTGGGCGGCACGGTGGCTCAGTGGTTAGCACTGCAGCGTCACACCACCAGGGACCTGGGTTCAATTCCACCCTTGGGTGACCATCTCTGTGGAGTTTGCACATTCTCCCCACGTCTGTGGGTTTCCTCCAGTTTCCTCCCACAGTCCAGAGACATGCAGGCTGTGCTAAATTGCCCATAGTGTTCAGGGATGAGGAGATTAGGTATGGGAAAATGTGGGGTTACGGGGATGGGGGAAGATTCTCTTTGGAGCATCGGTGTGGACTCATTGGGCCCAATGGCTCATCTCTACACACAGAGGGGCTTCTATTCTAAATGTTCGTGGGTTTGGAAGATGCTCTCTGAGGACCCTTCCCGAGCTCTTGCTGTGCATCTTGTAAACGCACACGGCTGCTACCGAGCGCCAGTGCAAACCGGGATGAACAGGGTGAGGTGCCGGGGCACCGACTGGTCTTACCTGCTGCCCAGGATCATAGTCGTTGGCTTCCAAATACCCCTCCTGCGATGAGGTCCTGCGCAGCTCTCGCTTACAGTCCCGGGATTTCCGCGGCAGGGAGTATTCCATCTGGTTGAACCGTTTTGGCTGCACAGTCAGGTAGGAATCCTTGGCACGTGGCCGGTGAGGCGCGGGTGACTGATGGGAGCTGGCTGGTGGGTCATAGGTGTTGGACCGATGCACCTGAGGGGCTGGGCGTGTCGGCGACGAGAGTGACGAGGACGACAACAAGGAGGGGGTGTCAGCCGGGTTTGGCAAGGGAGGGGACGCGGCCACATGTGGCAGTGAAGGTTCTGGTACATTCCGCCGCTGTGACACTGCCTTCGGGGGAGGGGCGTCCACAGTCTCTGGTGCAACATGCGATTGGGAGGAACACAAGGCCATGCTACTCGAGGGGTTCACTACCGCGGCCGAGGTGCTGTTCTGCCGTGAGATGACCGGAGATGACCCACCATAACCAGATTCATTGGAGGAGTGACTCCCTACCGAGATGTCAGAATGACTCCGTCGTGGATTGTATGGCTTCAGAAAGGAACTGTACACAAAACCCTTCATCACTGCGGGAAGGGAGGGCACACAGCATTAACACACGACTGATTTTATAACCTGATAAGCCCAAACAGGTTCACGTCTCTTACCCAGCTTCAAACACCCACCCCACCCCACCATCCCCCCCCCCCCCGCCAAATGCTGACTCCCCGCTTTCCTTCCCATCCCCTCCCCAGTCTCCAACTGATTCCCCACTAAAGCTGGTCCCAGTGGGCACTCAATGGCACATCCCAGTTCATAGACAGGAACACAAACTCCAAGCTGATATTCTAGAATATCTGGCATTCTCAGAGCGCTGCACTGCCCGAAGAAGTGGGTCCAAGTGCAGCGATCCCTCAGCATCAGAGTGCCGCATTGTCAGTCCGAGGGTCAGTGCCAACGAAGCATCATGCTGTTGGAGGGCCAGCAACGAGGGGTGCTTAAATCAAAGCTTAATCCTTTCTTTCAGGGGGATATGGAAGTGCAACAGGAATCTGAAGGTGAGCAGGAGAACTCTCCCTAAAGATACTACTTCATCCTCCAAAAGGAGATGATCTGGTCACTACTCCATCACTGCTCACGAAGCTGCACTTTCCACACGAGATGGTATTTGGTTGGGTAGGTTCTAAGGAATGTCTTAAAAGGACAGGGATAAGGAGATGGAGAAGTAGGGTTGGAACTTCCAAGTGTGGGATTCAGACAACTGACAACATGCTGCTTGATAGTGAGGTGATGGAATTGGGGGACGGAGTGGAAACCAGGAAACCTCTGGCTCACACTTGTTTTCTGGAGGCCTTCAAGTCAAACTACTTGTGCAGCATTTCAGCACCAGGATTGGTGCTTTCGGAGTGTGGTGGGATGGGGATTGAGAGAAAGAGCGCTCCAGAGAGCAAGCGACAGTGAGCTGCCCTTACCCCCATTGTCCACCAGCCAGCGATTTTGACTGCCCATGGGATCTTGCTGCTTAATCACCCCGACCAGGTCTCCTTCCAGCAGGGAAACATCCAGTTGTTGAGCAGCGTTGAAGTTTCGGTCCGTCTGATAGAGCTTGTCTGGTTCGTACTTTGCCAGTAAGGCGGCCCGCTGTTCGTCTGTCTGAAACATGGTGATTGGCTGGCATGGAAAGGGAAAGGCATGGGCCAAGCAGTTAGATGCAGGAACCAGAATGGGGGTGTAAAAATGGCATCTCTGGGCAAGGACGGGGCCTTGACACCTGGGGAACCCGTTCCAACACATGATTTGACCTGTACCGTCACTCAATTTACCCTTCACATTCCTAATGAACCAAAAATAAAATCCAAACAAAATAAGAACAAAGTGCTGGAGAAACTCTGGTCTGTGCAGACAGAAACAGAGTTAATGTTTTGGGTAAAAGCCGGAACAGGGTAGTGAGGAGGACAATGTGGAAACGTTTGCATTTGGAGAAGGAGGGTCCACTTGTTTTCTTTTCAGAATGAGTGGGCTTGAGGGGCTGCCTGGTCTAAGTTCTGCTCAATGTCCTAAGCCAGTCGGACAGATTGACTGAATAGACTGGCACTTCTTCCCCCGCTCTGGAACGTAGCAGGTTGAGAGGTAACATTATAGACGAGTACAGATAAAGCGAATGACAGGATTCCTTTCCCTAGGTCAGGGGAGTTCATGACCGGGGCAGATTTTTGAAGGTGAGAGGAGAGAGACTTAAGGAAGACATGAGGGTCAGCTTCCTCTTTTAATACAGAGTGGTTTGTGTGTGGAATGAACTGCCAGGGGAAGTGATGGATACAGGTACAGTTTAGATTATACATGAATAAGAAATGTTTGCAGGGATAGGGGCCAAGTGCAGGCTAGTGGGACTAGTTTAGTTTGGGATTATGGCCAACATGGACTGGTTGGACTGAAGGGTATTTCCATCCTGTGTGACGCAATGAAAATACCTACAATAGGAAGCAAGTAATTTCAAACCTGGATAAACTCAGATTCAGCCTCAACTAGATTATTGTGCTCAGGAACTTCGATTGTGTGGATAAATTGAGGGGCTAGGGATGTTCAACTTAGAGAGTCAAAGCAGAGGGGCATGGCTTTCAGCTAGTAGACAAAAGTAGTAATGGGGATCAAGAGGTTAGGATTGGGAATGCCAGGCTGTGGTGGAGCCAGGTTCAATTCAGCTTCTCCAAAGAGAATTGTCTCACCTCTAGAAAAAGGAAGAATGTGCAGAGTTACGCTGAGTGACACTGGGTGCATTGCATGTTTCAATAGGCCAGCACAGACAGAACAGGCTGAATGGCCTCAATGTGCGATCACAATGCAATGCCTCGAATTCTATTGGATGGAGCTCACTGAACCACTTGCCTCGACACACTGACTGGTCCGAAACACACAATAACGTGAAGGGAAACTGCAAACTCACCATGGTCGATGCTTGCAGTCTCGATGATTGCCGGTCTGTAGTCTTCCGATCAAATGGCTTTCTGGAGGGAGGGAGTGTGTCGGGGAAGAAACTGAAGACTTGGAGTAGCTGTATGGCTTTGGCATGTTGCTCCTGGAACGAGGCCACGATACTGGTGTCCTTACTCACCACCGTGAGGAACTGGGCCAGAGGAAGCCTCCATCAGTAAGTCATCACTCAACACATCCAAACAGTTCAAACAATTCCCACATGACAAACAAACACAGCTTGGCTATGCAGAATCACATCATCTATTTATCACACTGATGTCACTATGCACTGGATAGAGGAATGCCTCCTCTACACTGTCCCCAAATGCTCCCAGGACAGGTACAGCATGGGGTTAGATACAGAGTAAAGCTCCCTCTACTCTTTTAAACTTAAAGTAGAGCTTCCTCTACCTGTCCCATTAAACACTCCTAGGGCAGAACATAGAACAGTAAAGCACAGTACAGTACAGGCCCTTTGGCCCACAATGTTGTGCCAACCTATTATCTGCCTAAGAGCGATGCTGCCCAAGAGCTGTAGAGAATGGGGATAAATGCAACATACTTTCCATTTAAAACAGCAGCGAGAGCTTTAAAGATTCCTCCACACTGTCCCATCAAACACTTCCAGGAGAGGTACAGCACAGGGTCAGATGCGGAGAAAACTCTGTAGTGTGTGCAGAGGACTTGATAGCCAGGTCAGTGATGCTGGGGGATCAAAGGGGCTGCGGTTGTTTTGCCACTGAGTGAAGGAGGTTAAATATTTATTCATTAAACTAAATAAATAGACTCTGCTTCCAGCAGAAGAATCACAAATACATGAGGCAGCTTTAACCATGTTTAACAGATAAGTCAGAGGCACTAGGGGAAATAGTTCACGTGCACAAGGCATTATGATCTGGGATGCACGACTGAACTGGCAATGAAAGCAGATTCAATACCTCCTTTCGGAAGGTCATCATCAAATTGGTTACATACTGTAGAGGAATCATCTACAGGTTATGGCAGAAAGATCAGGGAGTGGTGTTAATCGGATAGCACCATCACACAGCTGGTAGATTGGGGCTGAGTGGTCTCTTCCATAATTCTGAATCGGATTTAAATGGCGATGCTGTCTCAGCACGCTGTCGCTTAGACGTTAGTCATTTTCACAGCAGTGGAGTCACATGCACATTTTACGAATGCCTGTATGAGCAGTTTGTACGTACGAGTTCAGGACAATATTAAACAACCCACTCTCAAACTCTCTTCCTGACATGAAACCAGAGTACATGCCCAAACATTTCAAGCTAATTAAAAGATGACAATTTGACATTTTCGGTATTAACAAAAAAGCTAGAGAGAGCTGTACTTGTTAATATTGCTTTGTAATAGTCACACTTCCATCTGTTGTATCACTTACCTTTAAGTTCAATGACATATAAAGGTATGTCTTTCTCTCTCACCATCTAAGTTGTTACTAAATAATTATCAGGACCTGATATGGCTCATGAGGGAAACTACTAGACTCACCCTGCTAGTTAAGGCACCAGCTCATTGTACCTCCCTGCTCTTTGTCTCCAGTTGTTCAATAACATTATCAACAGTGTGCCTTTAGTTCCATGAGCTTCACCCTTAGCTCTTGGTCTGACAAGGGATTTTATCCAATGCCTTCTTGAAATTCAGATAAATAACATTCACAGATATTCTCCGTCCCTCTACTTTAGCCATTACTCAAAAAAAAATTAAATTAGAATCAGTGACTCTCAGCCAATTTCTGCTGGCTCACTCTCTCATAGGCTACTCAATCCTTAATCATGGACCTTGTTCATTTCAAAGGATTTCCTTATAATTTATTTTTAATCCTCCCCCGTGTTCTTGCGCTGATCTGTCTTCAGTCCCCTGCCATGTTCCAAATGACAGGAAAGTAGGGCTGAGGCCACAATCAGATCAGTCATGATCCCATCAAATGGCACAGCAGGCTTGAGGGGCCAAATGGCCTACTCTTAATTCTAGAGATTCTATCACAAATATGAACATCAGACAAAAGAACAAGACCTCATCTTTCAACGAGGTATTTTACATCTTTTCTGGTCTCAACACCAAGTTCATGTTTTGGATTTAATCTTGTTTCTACTTTCTGATGGTAGATGTTCCAAGAAAGCGCCAGAGAGCAGTAACTCCAAGTTGTCCCCAGTAGATTATCTCCTTGTCTTTTATAATCGTTCTGCTCTTTTAAATCTCAATTGTAAGTCTGCCAGGATTACTAAGAATGTTCTCTTAAATCTACTTACAGGTCTGGAGAACTTTCGAACTCCGGAAACAACAACTTCCCTGCTTTTAATTGCACTGACGAATGGACCTCTTGTATATTAAAGTTGATTTTTATCTGTATCTTCTCTGTAGCTTTAACGCTACCTTCTGCATTTTGTTCTATTACCATGATGTACTTATGTAAGGTATGATTTGTCTGAATTGCACGCAGAACAATATTTTTCACTATATCTCAGTACATGATAATAATAAATCAATTTAAAATTAAAAACTATTCTGCCATTCGCTGCTCCTCTCAACCTATCATTTGGTTCTTTACTTTTCTGTCACCTCTACCTTTTCTCCGTACACCATCATTGCTCCGTTTCTCCACCCAGACTTTCCCCACTTGCTCTTTTTCCTTAGTTTCCCGTGTGACCTACTTAAAAGCTGATCCCTTTTCTCCCTTGCTCTAAGATCACTGGCATGAAGCTTTAATTCGGTTTGTCTCTCCATGTTGTTGTCAGTCATGCCAGTCTTAATTTTATATTTTCATCATGTATAGGATTTTCACTGGGTGGTTGGTCTATAATATCTTGATGTCCATCTCTCTCTCTCTCTCTCTCACCTTTCTCAAATAGCAGAATGACATCCAACAATTTTCCGATCGACAGGAATGGCTCCCTCTTTGTGAAGCTGTGGGAAAATTAAAGTTCTCGCAAATTTCCCTTAAAATCCTCAGAGGGAAACAACCTGTTCTTGGGCGATTTGTCACTTTTCACTGCCATCATGTTCTTCCTTATAGTTAGCTTCCTCACATTACTGTTACTGTAACCCCATTCGGGTTCAGTACCTTCATCTATTGTAAACTGAAACTCAACACAATCACCATTTACAGTCGTAGAGCTGTACTGCACAGAAACAGACCCTTTGGTCCAACTTGTCCATGCTGACCAGACATCTTAGATTAATCTAGTCCCATTTGCCAGCATTTGGCCCATATCCATCCAAACCCTTCCTATTCATGTACCCATCCAGATGCCTTTTAAATGTTGGAATTGTACCAGCCTCCACCACTTCCTCTGGCAGCCCATTCCATACACGCACCACCCTCTGCATGAAAAAGTTGCCCCTCAGATCCCTTTTAAACCTTTTCGTTCTCACCTCAAAAACCAAAGCCCTCTAGTTCTGGACTCCCCCACCCTGGGGAAGAGACCTTGACTATTCACCCTACCCATTCCCCTCATGTTTTTATAAACTTCCATAAAGGTGAGCCCTTGGCCTCCGACGCTCCACGACTATTTGTTTCCCCCGTTGACAAAATCACTATGATCAATTTTCAACGGGGACCACATTACACCCTGTTGTACTATTTCTTATAACAAAGAGATATTGCCAATCTGATTGATTAATTCTCTCTTCCCTCCAGCCCTTCCACAAATGCTGAGGATGTCTGACATTTTGTTTCATCTCCAATACAATTTGGCCTCTTGTTGTGCCTGGAACATAGCATTGCAACAAACCACCCTGGACACACCCAAGAAACTTGCTACACGAAAAGCAGAAAGTGCCAGAGAAATTCAGCGGTTCTGGCAGTGTCTGTAAAGAGAGAGACACACAGAGGCAATGTTTTCCAACCACACAAGCTCTTTTTTGGAGATGGGTGCAATCTAAACCCCTCCTGACGTGGGGCTTGTCTGCTCGTTCCACTCTATACAGAAGTTCAAAGCCCCCATTAAATCCTCCTCAGCCTTTGTACCCACTTGCCTAACCTCTGCATTCGTGCAATCCACCACAAAACACAGAGGAGATTAGACAACATTCGCACACAACAGCACTCTCAACAACTGCATTCTCAATAGCGAGCAGATTTCATCGCTGGGTTCCTGCTACTTCACCCTCGCTGCTTTTACCTGTGACAACGGCTGAAGCTCATTCAGCGTCAGGCCCACAAACTCCTGGTGGGCCTCAGCAAACCCTTGCATGCAGTTGATGAAGAGTTGTTCGGCACTCTTGTGGAACTTTGGCAGCTCGTCGAGGAGCTGGGCGTTGAGAGCCTCGTAGTTGCTCTTGGCTGCCTGTAGCTCATCCAGCACCTTCTTGTCTTTTAGTTTCTCGGCTCGCTCCTTGCAATTGTTGTAGTCCAGCAACTTGTCGAAGCGTTTGATGATCAGCTTGTGGGGCCCCGCACACATCCCCAGGAGCTGGTTCAAGGGGGCGATGACGAGGGTCTCAGTCCGCTCTTTCTGTTGGGGGGAAAACAATCAAGGGGATTAAAGTCCTCGGGTTTGGTTGCAAAGCCCTTCCTTTCTGCAGCCCAGAGAGATTTCCAAGCTGCTCCCTTCCTGATTCGCTTGCCCCAGTATCAGTTTACTGCAGCACATCAGCTGTCTGAGCCCTGAACTCCCTGCAGCCCCACTCCTCAAAATTTCTCATTTTTGTTTAACTGCTGTAACACGTCCTTCAGGTGTTAGTATGGCATTGATTGTCTGTCCGGTTACACTGCTGCAAACACCTCTGGAGTTTTGGGATCATACAGGTGCTGTATCAATGCAGTAGGAACTCGGGGCACATTGAATTAGGTTACAGCTCACTCAAGGGGAGCTCGGTGAACCATGCAGATCTGGAAGGTCGCAGGTCTCAGAGCGCAGTGACCTTGGGTGGGGATGGGGAAGAAAGAGGAGGCGGGGGCGGGGGTCAGGGGAGGATCAAATCGCTCTGGGCTCAGGAGGGGTAGGGTCCTCACCGAATTCACTCAGTAAACAACTTGGTCTGGTTGGAGCAGAGACAGATTCAGCCACGAGCAGCACCTCAGGATGGACTGATGAGGGCAGGAACAAGACAACAGCGTCTGTGGAACTGCAGTGCAGCTCCAGGCTGGTATCTTCCGAGGACAGCGAGAAGAAAGAGAGCGCAGCTGCAAAAACTCTTGGCCCAACATCTCTGAATATGGACATCACTGCTGCAGAATCAGCATCTAGTCACCTGGGAGGGGGCAATTATTGGGATAAAGATGCTGCAATTCACCCCTTACGCAATTGAGAATCACACAGCAGGCTGTTGTGTCCACTGTTTCTGTGCTAGCTCTTCAGAAGGGCAGTCTGGCTAATCCCACTCTGATGCTTTCACCCCTTTGCCCTGTACCTTATCCTTTTTGACCTTTACTCACTGGCCCTGCGAGCGACTACCCCAACTCATGAATGGAATTTTTTATTAAAAAAAATTATCTAATTCCCTTTGGAAAATTACTGAATCTTCTTCACTGCTGCCCTTTCAGTCAGCGTATTCCAGATCGCAACTCACTGTGAATTTAATAACAGTTCATCCTCTCTGTGGTCCTTCTGCCAATTTTCACAAATCGGTGACCTCCGATTAGCAGTATGGCTGTTGGTGGAAACAGCTCCTCCCTGTTTACACAACAGATAATAAAGGCTGACTCACAATCCCTTACTGAACAGTTGCAAACACTCGGGACCCAGACTTACAAAGTTGGTGAAGAGGTTGTCACTGATGAATCGATGCGCTCGCTGGAAGCTCTCCAGGTCTGGGTGATTCTTCTCCCCATATATGTCCAGGGTACTCATAGCTACCAGGACCTTCACTGACACAGACTCCTATTGCAGAGAAAAACAAACACCTGTCAGTTAGTCTCTGATCCAAATTTACTGAGAGTAAGCGTGCAGTGACACAATATGCCCCACAGACCCGGTCAGGGGTTTTGGTGGGGGTGGGGAGGAGCTGGTAATAGGATCTAAGCCTGTCTCAGTCTCCACAGCTCCATAAGGAGCAGATCACATTGGATTCAAATCAACCCAAGACTCCAGCTGCCTCACCCCCAACTGCACCTTCTTCAACCATTAGCCCTGGCAATGAATATCTCATGTTATGCTGTTTGACTGTGGAGACAGCATCCCAAACACCTCCTGGTCAATCCCTATGTGTCCCACAATCACCTACTTCTCCGTTAATCCAAATCCATCTCCCAAACGTCTTCCCGATTAATCCCAATCCTTCCCTCAAACTTCTCCCCAATTTCTGCCTGTCCCCCAAACTCCTCCCAATCAATCCCTGTGCGTTTCCCAGACTCCTCCCAAACCCTCACCTGCCTCCCAAGCATTTCCCCATCAGTCCGCTAAACACCTCTCCATTGCTCTTTCTCACCCCACACCCAAACCTCTCCTCATGAAACTACCACCCACCCAGAGGCACTTCCTGAGAGTGTATCAGAGGTAAATTTTCCCCTTCCCTTTCTTTAGCTCTAGACAGAGAGGTGAAGGGTGCCCTGACTCAACTGTGTGGATACAGCCCTGTGCCAGCGAGAACATGTGACACTCACTCACCCGCACGTGTTGTAAATAGAGGGAGAGATCGCGGATGAAGGATTTAATGAGCCGCTCCTGCACTTGAAACCTCCTCTCTGCCTCCTCAAATGCCTCATCCTTAATCTGAAAGAGAAGGGATACTTCAATCTTGATCCCAGAGAGTGTTCATTTTCTACTTAGAGAGAAATGAGAGCCTAGGCTGGAGGAGATGTATTTCTAAGCACACAACTCACTGAAAAATACTGAAAGATCCTTTCCACTCATTTGTTTGATGTGAGTGCCACTGGATAGGCCAGAATTTATTGCCTGTCCCTGGTTGCCCTTGAGAAGGTAGGGGTGAGCTGCCTTCTTGAACTTCTGTGGGTTGACCCACAATGCTGACAGGGAGGAAATTCCAGGATTTTGACACAGCGATAGTGAGGGAATGACGATATATTTCCAAGTCAGAATGGTGAGTGACTTGGAGGAGGGAAACTTAACGGTGGTGGTGTTCCCACGTATCTGCTGCCCTGGTCCTTCTAGATGGAAGTGGTCGTGGGTTTGGAAGGTGCTGGCTGAGGATCTTCGGTGAATTTCTAGTGTGTTTCATTGATGGTACACACTGCTGTTACTGAGCATTGATGGGGGAGGGAGTGTCTGTTGTAAGTGGCGGATGTGGTACCAACAAAGAGGGCTGCTTTGTCCTGAATGCCATTGAGCATCTTGAGTGTTGTTGGAGCTGCACCCATCCAGGCAAGTGGGGAGTATTCCAGCACATTCCTGACTTGCTGAATGATGGAGCAGGCTCCAGTGAATTGAAATGAAAAGCCTGCTTCTGAACTGAATTAAAATAAAGTGCTTATCCTAGATTTTTCTGAGCTGACCACAAATTTAATGGACTTATGTATTTCCTTTACTTGTCATAAAAGGTCACAGTTCTCTCTATTAACACATCAGCTCTCTGACATAGAGATAATGGGAACTGCAGATGCTGGAGAATCCAAGATAACAAAAAGTGTGGAGCTGGATGAACACAGCAGGCCAAGCAGCATCTCAGTAGCACAAAAGCTGACGTTTCGGGCCTAGACCCTCTCTGACATATGTGGGTTCGGTCATTGTTCAAGGACACACTGATCTTGTATTTTTAGAATAAAACCCTTTACAAAAGAAACCAACACCCATATGCCACTATCTTGAAATCAAACTTCAAAAATTTATATAAAAGCACCTTTCATCACACCATAGTCTGAGTGACAGTCCACATTTGAAACAGAGAAAGCCATTCAACCTCATTAACCTGCCCTGCCATTTAATTAGAGATAATGGGAACTGCAGATGCTCGAGATTCCAAGATAATAAAATGTGAGGCTGGATGAACACAGCAGGCCAAGCAGCATCCCAGGAGCACAAAAGCTGACGTTTCGGGCCTAGACCCTTCATCAGAGAGGGGGATGGGGGGAGGGAACTGGAATAAATAGGGAGAGAGGGGGAGGCGGACCGAAGATGGAGAGTAAAGGAGATAGGTGGAGAGAGTGTAGGTGGGGAGGTAGGGAGGGGATAGGTCATTCCAGGGAAGACGGACAGGTCAAGGAAGTGGGATGAGGTTAGTAGGTAGCTGGGGGTGCGGCTTGGGGTGGGAGGAAGGGATGGGTGAGAGGACGAACCGGTTAGGGAGGCAGAGACAGGTTGGACTGGTTTTGGGATGCAGTGGGTAGGGGGGGGGAAGAGCTGGGCTGGTTGTGTGGTGCAGTGGGGGGAGGGGATGAACTGGGCTGGTTTTGGGATGCAGTAGGGGAAGGGGAGATTTTGAAACTGGTGAAGTCCACATTGATACCATATGGCTGCAGGGTTCCCAGGCGGAATATGAGTTGCTGTTCCTGCAACCTTCGGGTGGCATCATTGTGGCAGTGCAGGAGGCCCATGATGGACATGTCATCAAGAGAATGGGAGGGGGAGTGGAAATGGTTTGCGACTGGGAGGTGCAGTTGTTTGTTGCGAACTGAGCGGAGGTGTTCTGCAAAGCGGTCCCCAAGCCTCCGCTTGGTTTCCCCAATGTAGAGGATGCCGCACCGGGTACAGTGGATGCAGTATACCACATTGGCAGATGTGCAGGTGAACCTCTGCTTGATGTGGAATGTCATCTTGGGGCCTGGGATGGGGGTGAGGGAGGAGGTGTGGGGACAAGTGTAGCATTTCCTGCGGTTGCAGGGGAAGGTGCCGGGTGTGGTGGGGTTGGAGGGCAGTGTGGAGCGAACAAGGGAGTCACGGAGAGAGTGGTCTCTCCGGAAAGCAGACAGGGGAGGGGATGGAAAAATGTCTTGGGTGGTGGGGTCGGATTGTAAATGGCGGAAGTGTCGGAGGATAATGCGTTGTATCCGAAGGTTGGTAGGGTGGTGTGAGAGAACGAGGGGGATCCTCTTGGGGCGGTTGTGGCGGGGGCGGGGTGTGAGGGATGTGTCGCGGGAAATGCGGGAGACGCGGTCAAGGGCGTTCTCGATCACCGTGGGGGGAAAGTTGCGGTCCTTAAAGAACTTGGACATCTGGGATGTGCGGGAGTGGAATGTCTTATCGTGGGAGCAGATGCGGCGGAGGCGGAGGAATTGGGAATAGGGGATGGAATTTTTGCAGGAGGGTGGGTGGGAGGAGGTGTATTCTAGGTAGCTGTGGGAGGTCGGTGGGCTTGAAATGGACATCAGTTACAAGCTGGTTGCCTGAGATGGAGACTGAGAGGTCCAGGAAGGTGAGGGATGTGCTGGAGATGGCCCAGGTGAACTGAAGGTTGGGGTGGAATTAGGTCACAGTATTTTAACCTCATTTACTCACCTTGCTTGCGCACCCCAGCCTAATAGCTTTTTTTTGGGACAACGTTCCAGTTTTCCAATACCCTCAGAATGAAGAGCTGCCTCTGACACTACCTGTTGATAGCCTGGCTTGGATTTGGAGCCTATAAGCCCCAGTTCTGATCAGGTGCCTTCAACATTTATTTTCCAAAAAAAGTTTAAAACCCAGAAAAGAATTGAGGAGCTTTCGTGGTGACGTGTTAATAATTCACCTTTGATGGTGACAGCGTGGCCTGATTCCTTACCTGGGGAGCGAGGCCTGTCAGGTGTTTGAGGTGGCTGCTAACCCGGTTGGATTTCTTTATGATGGAATGCATGCTCAGTTTCGAGATCTTGTCTATCAGCGAGTCCTCGTCCCCTTTCCGATACTTCAGAACTGCAGAGAAAGAAAGGAGTCAGCAACCTGCCCTTACACAACATCCTCAGCCTGTCTGCTTTCTCCAGGCCACAATCAAAAACAGGAGTGGCAGGGGGTGGTGGTGGTGAGTAGTTTTCCTCAATGCTTTGAGCCAATATTTATCTCCCGATCAATAACTTGTTGAACAGAAAGCCGACGACCTGGCCACAATCACAATTCTGTTTTGAGAGGGGCTGCTGTGTGCAAGTTGGTTGTCAACTCAGAAGTTGTTTGAACCTCTGGGATTACAGTTCAGAAGGGTGTTCATTGAGTGTAGGCACTTGGGAACATCAGAGGCGTCCTGAAAGGTGTTACAGAAGGTTCTTTCGAAGAATATTTCGGTAAAAAGAATTCCAAGGTCCTTCATAACAGCAGTTATCAATTAAAAATTTGACCGACGCATTTTAAAAAAAAACATACATGAGACATGGACATTCCTGGTTCAGCCAGCATTTATTGCTCATCCCTAACTGCCCTTGTGGTGAGGCAGCTGGCCTTGAACTGCTGCGGTCCTTTTGAGTGGAAAAAGCTGCCAAAGCAAAGGTGTGCGTTTTAAGCAGCATTTTGAACAGGCTCGGAGAGAGACAGACAGACCAACCCAGGCGGAAGGTGTATGTTGGGAATTTCAGAGTTAATCACCTTGGCAGCTGAAGGCACTGGAGCCAACAAATTGCAAATGCTCAGGAGTTGAGAAGTGGGAGGAGTGCAGAGATCTCAGACGGTTTGCAGGACTGGTTAAATCGAGCTGCTAACACTCTAGCCCAGATCAGGCTGTGACACAGGCCCATTGGTAGCCAGCTGAAATGCAGTTTGAATTAATTCAATCACTGGCATGCGAGAGTCACAGGCACTTAGTTTGAGAACTTGAGATGAGGATTGTTCCAGATGCAGAGATAGTGTGGTGTTGATAGAATGTATGGTGGGGTGACCAATTATCACTCGTTTTAATACACATGGACAAACAGGGACATCAACTTGACTGGAACAACGTACCCATCTGAGGACAAGACAAGCAAAGACACACACGAGAATTCCTGGAGGCCTGGCGCTCAAGCCGGAACTCCATGAACAAACATACTGAGCTGGACCCCACATACCAGCCACGAAGAAACAAATCTGTAAGTGGTGCTTTCCACCTCAGCAAACCACAACATGTAAACAGCAAGCAGGACAGAACACCGACGCAGCGTTACCTAGCATGGTGACAAAACATTCGCCAACGAACTTACCAACTCAGCGAGCAAGTCAACAACCACATCAACAACCCGAGCTACAAATCTTCTCAAAACCCTTGAAAAATTTCCCTCCTTTATCTTCGAGTGGTCCTACCTTCTCCCTAGTTATCTTCTTGTTTTTAATCTAAAGAATGCCTTGGGATTCTTTTGAGCCTAATCTGTCAAGGCCCCTTCTTGCTCTCCTAATTCCCTGCTTGAGTACTTTCGTGTTTTCCTTATATTCCTCATGGGCCCTGTCCAATGTTAGTCTCCTAAACCATACACGCGCTTCTTTTCTCCTTTTAACTAAATTCTCAACCTCCCTCATTATTCAAGGGTCCCTTACCTTGCAATCCTCAACATTCCTCCTTACTGGAACATGCCGGTATTGGGCTGTCCCCAGCAGGTCATTAGAACAGTTCCCACATGGCAAATGGGGACTTGCCTGATAACAGCTCCTTCTAGTTAACACTTCCTAGCTCCTGCCCAACACTGACATAATGTGCCCACCACCTATTTAGTACCTTCCTGCAAGAGCCTGACTTATCCTTGTCTGTAGCTATCTGAAAACTAAAGGAGTTGTGATCACTGTGACCAAAATGCTCCCCCACTGAAAGGTCACCTGGCCAAGCTCATTAGCCAATACAAGGTCCAGTATAGTCCCTCCTCTAGTTGGACGATCCACATACTGCTTCAAGTCCGTTCAAACTGAGGGCTTGCTTTTTGTTTTATTAAGCGAATGCAAACATCAAACATGGAACAGAAGAAGTGACAGTGTCACTACTCGCTCAGTTTAAAGTGTGGAGGTACTGTAACCAAATTTATAGGCAAAACAAAAATAGGTGGAAAGGCAAGTGATGACGGGGTTTCACAAATAGTTTCGAGAAACATTAATAGGTTAAATAAGTGGCCAAAAAAATATTGGCAAACAGCGTATAATGTTGGAAAATGTGAAGTTGTTCATTATAAAAGGGAGAACCAAAAAACTATTTATCTGGAGAAAAACTGCAGAAAGATGCAACACAAAGGGATTTTGGGGGTGGGGGTGGGGGGTGTGTTCACAGGGAGGTAACAGCCTAATGGTATTATCGTGGACTGTTAATCCAGAGACCCAGGTAATGTTCTGGGGACCCACGTTTGAACCATGCCACAGCAGATGGTAGAATTTGAGTTCGATAAATATCCAGAATGAAGAGTCTAATGACGACCCATCTAGGTCACTAAGAGATAGCGAGAACTGCACGTGCTGGAGGCAGAGACCACACAGTGTGGAGCTAGAAGAATACAGCAGGCCAGGACAGCTGATGTTTTGGGTCGGGACTCTTCTTCAAAAAAATGGGGAGGGGGAAGGGAGCTGGGAATTAATAGAACTGGTGAGGGGCTGGGGAAGGTAGGTGGGATGGTGATAGGTGAGTGCAGGTAGGGAATGATCAGTGGGAAAGAAGATGGGCAGGTTGTGTCAGATCAAGGAGGTGATGATGTGTGGGAAGGTTGGACATGGGATGAGAGTGAGGGGTGGTGGGGTGCGAAGATTTTAAAACTGGTGAATTCCACATTTATGCCACTGGGCTGGTGGCTCCTGAGGGGAATATGGAGACACCAACTGGAGGAACAACACCTTATATTCCACCTCAAAGTGGGGTGGGAAGAGAGGAGAGGAATGAGGTGGAAGGAAAATGGGACAGAGACACAGACGTGTTAAAGAAAAAGGGACAGGCAAGTCTCACCTAGGTCTTTGCGCCGTTTGTACTCATTGATGTTAACGTTGAGATCCTTCACAGCAAGTACAGCTTCTCCTAGCGGCTTTTTGTCTCGGTGTGTCTCTGGGGTAGCGTTCAGCAGCTCCATCAGAAGCAGCGGGTACCTCATAACTCGCTGCACTGGCTTAATGAGAAATGAACCCAGGTTGATGTAATTTGTTTTGCCCCTGGTTCGCAAGGGAAACAAACAAAGAATTACATTTTGAAAAGAATCACATGCTGCTTGCCTCCAGGAAAGATGCCTGGGTCTTGGAGACAGTGTCAGGGTGATTCACCAGGACAGGTTCAGGGAGAGGGATCTCAGTAAATGCAGAGGCAGGAGAGGCTGGGATGGTCCTCCTTGGGGCACAGAAGATTGACAGGAAGATTTTATTCGAGTTGTTCAAACTCGGAAGGCTGGTCTGACAGTTTAATTTGATTTACTTAGTCTCTAGTGACACAAGGGTCACAGATTGAAGGCAGATTTCTCAAAGAACAGGAAGGGAGAAACAAGTGAAATATTGGTTTTTCTGTAATCTGGAGCACACTGTCTGAAAGAGTAGCTGAAGCTCATTTATTTGGTAATATCAAAAAGGGATAAATAACTGAAAAATAAAAGAAAATTAATAAGAGGAAAGAGTTGGGAGGTGGGACTAATGGGAGAGCTCTTTCAAAGAACCAGCACATGTGGACCAAATGGCCTTCTGGATGTTTTGGTTCACCTTGAAACTGCAGAGTTTTCACTTAGCACCAAGATGTCGGCAGAGAGCAGCAGCTACAATCAGCCCTAGGTGACTGGGCAGGGAAATGAGACACAGGAAAAACCCAGCCTGAAAAAGATGGATGGTCAGGCACGATCCCATATTGAAGGGTAGAACTCGGGTTGACGGGCCGAATGGCCTAATGCTGCTCCCATTAGTCCAACTCAAATATGGATTGGGGTTGACAATGCAACACAGGGAACTTTATATGTAATCCTGTGGTGTACCCACCCTGGGAATGTTTAATGAGAGGGGACAGTGTGGAGGGAGCTTTACTCTAATACCATGTTCTCAGGAGGAACTTCCATTCTCTTTTCGGAGTCAGGGGTAAGAGGAATGTCAGACAAAGGTGGCAATGAGTGTATGTTGTATTACTGAGCACAATGCAGTGTCGCTTGGATTAAATCCAGCCAGACAGGTTAGCATTATTAGATCAATAGTAAAATCACACATGGGCTAAATACAGCAGCAGGTTAATGAGTTTAATACAATCAGTGTTCAAAAAGGGAATAGTGAAAGTGGAGAGGACTGGGGGATAAAGGCTGCAGTGCATTCAACAAATAGACATGAGCTGCCAGGCACAGGGAGGATCTGACGGTGGCTTGTCGGTGATAAATGGTCACATGTTCAGCTGCAATCACACCATGCTGGCTGCACTTCGTTAAAAGGGGCAAAGCTGAGAGTGAGAGCCAAGAGCACAGACTGTAATAACATCATACATCCTGCCCCCTGCCCTCCCCTACCCCACCACTCCCACTGCCCCAAGCCCCTCTAAACCCACACCCTCTGATCCCTGTCCCAAACCCCCTCTCCACTCTCTCCCTTTGTCCCCTGCCCTGACGACTCCTCCCAACCTCTGGACCTTCTCTGCATTTGGCCCTAACCCCACCCCATACCTGCAACACCCACTGAACACCCCCCAACCTCATCTCTCTCTCTCTCTCTCTCTCTCTCTCTCTCTGCAGTTCAACACCATATCTTCTCACCAGGATTAGCATCTCATGGTGTTGCTGTACTTTGCACTTCATTCTTCTCAGTCAGTCCTCTCTCCTGAAAGAGGCACTGTGTTATCTCACTGCAACAAGCACACTTGGATTTTTGTACTATGGGGGAGCCACTATCCTGCTGTTCAACGTAGCCTCCTCCATATACCCCGACCTCATCCTCTCCGACTCCCTCGATGCCTTGCCTTAGTCCTACATCAACAAACTCCATCCCCCAACCAAGCAATTGCCCCCTCCAGCCTGTCCAACTGTTATCCTTGCTCTTTCCAACAACTCTTCCCAATCAGGAACAAAAACAAAACTGCTGGAAAAGCTCAGAAGGTCTGGCATCATCTGTGCAGGAGAAAACAGAGTTAACGTTTCGGGTCTGGTCACCCTTCCTCAGCTGTTCTGAGAAAGGGTCATCGGACCTGAAACGTTAACTCGGTCTTCTCCTCCACAGATGATGTCAGACCTGCTGAGCTTTTCCAGCAAGCATGTTTGTTCCTGATTTACAGCATCCGCAGTTCTTCTGGTTTTTAACCTTTCCCAGTCCTTCGCACAAACCCACACATTCAAAAACAGGAAGAACAGGAATGCAGAGATAATAGGAACTGCAGATGCTGGACAATCCGAGATTACAAGGTATGGAGCTGCATGAACACAGCAGGCCAAGCAGCTTTCCTGCTCCTAAGAGGCTGCTTGCACTGCTGTGTTCAGCCAGCTCTACGCCTTAGAACAGGAATGCAGATGCTGTCGGCCATAGTTAGCACAAGCAGGGGGTTGTGAAGGTGGAAGGTCGCAGGGTCAGACTTACCACTGACGATAAATTGCCCTGGCAGAGGAGCAGGGGGAAAAAGAGCAAGTTACTGGGAGAAAATATCAGTAGGCTCCACACAGCAATCCCCACAAGCAGCAAAGAGCCAGACACTGACACAACACCCTCTCCATTACCCACAGTGTCTCATCAAGGCCCCTTAGAGATCACCTTCCTAATCCACAATCATTACCACAGAGAAGGCCAATGGAGCAGATATATGGGAACACTTTCAGGTTCTCCTCGGAGCCACTCACCATCCTGACTTGGAAATATATCAGCCATTCCTTCACTGTCACTGGGTTAAAAATCCTGGAATTCCCTCCTTAAGGGCACTGTGGGTGTCCCGAATACTCCAAGGGCTGGTGAAAGCCAAGGCAGCAGCTCACCACCACCTTCGCAGGGCAATTAGGGATGGACAATAATGCTGGCCCAGTCGGTGATGCCCACATCCCGTGAATGTTTTGTTTCAGAAAAACAGACTCAAGGTGGGATAGATGTTTCAAGCATCATGAAAATTGGCTTTGAAGGCGGAATTCGCTGCAAGGACTGAGACAATCCCATTAAGTTGCGACAGCTGTAGGATTGTCAGTGTCAGTGTCAGAGGAAGGAGAACCTTCTACTGATCTGACAATATCTAGGGAGTCAGAGGAGGCTTTTCAGCCCCTAAAGCCTGAGCTGCCATTCAATGAGATAATGGCAGATCCAGATCCTCACTCTGTGAATACCTTCAAGAAGTAACAAAAGAAAATCCATTGGTCTCATTTAAAATGGTGGACTGACTGCCAAATGTCTGTTGCTTTGTACAGTGCGGTGTTACACTTCTATCATCCTTAGCACGAACAAGTGTTTCCTCAATTCACTCTTGACCAGTGTGAACCTTTCTTTAAAAAACAGGTTATCCTCCATTGGCCAAACGTTCTCCTACCAGAAAAAAAAAATTTCTCTCTACCAATCCTGACAAGTACTTTTACAATCCTAAAATCTAAATTAAGTCACTCCTTAACACTATCTGCCACAGTATGTAGATGTAAGTTTGACATTGGAACCAATGGAAACCTGTAGGGCTGCCCCACTCAGCGCAGGGCTGACAGAACGCCGACCGGAGTGCAACACTGTTGGGAGGTGCCATCTTTTAAGGTAAAATGCCAAGGCAAGGCCCTGTCTCTCCTCTCTCAGAAGGAGGTACAAGATCCACCATCAATAGTAGGAAGAGGCGCAGGAAGCTATTCCCGGCCAAAATTTACCCCTTGGCCAACAGGATTTAGAAAACTGCACGGGTTACTCGATCATTGTTCCGGTGGTCTTCCTGGGATCTTGCTGTGCACAGGCCAGCTGTTGCGCTCTCCCCCCTCAGAGAGAGGGAGGCCACTCCATCAGCTGTACAACACTTGGGGATGTTGGGGATTTTTATTGTGAAACCGCCCTGGAATGCCATCAACCCATGGTTGAACACTCCTGCCTGAGGTGACAGACAACGTGGCTGGGAGTCGCACTGCGTGGAGTTAAGGGGGGAGGGGCGCAGTCTGCACTCAGAGGGGTTGAACGCTTGCTCAGGTCACAACCACTTCCTCACCTTTGTCTCTCTCACCTCAGACGGTCAGAGGGCTGCAGTCCAAAGCATTTTGGGTATAAAACCCAGGCTAAGACTGTCAATGCACAGGTCCATGAGACATGAAAATAAGGCTCTCTCAAGTGGATCTCAGGGCACTATTTGTAAATTGACTGCAGCATTTCCTACACCACAGTGACGACATCTTAAGAGTACTTTGTCAGCCGTGAAGTGCTTCTGGATGTCCTGAGGTGGTGATAGGTGTGATGTCTTTCCTCTGTTTACCCACATAATCAGTAACTGCAGTTTTAAAAGGGATTTGGGGACTGGAAGGCAGCTGAAATGCATGAAGACACGTCAGGAGCCCTGTAGAAACATGCCAACTTTCCTTGCAGTTCACTGTGAGCCACCGTTTGCTCTCGTCTTACCGTAGGTGATCCAGGCACGCGTTCATATGCCCCTGAATCTCTTTGTCCTTCTCATATATCTCCAGGAGAGCGATGGCCTCCTCATGGTTTTGACAGTAAATGTTGTACATATCCTCAAGCTCATTCCTGAAGGACAGGAACACATGGCCTACACAAAGGTGAGAAAATGCAAAAGCAATTCTTCACTCGATTGATTAGACACACTGTCCATTTCCCTAATATTCATTAGTGAATTAAAAGACCCTCAGTAGGGAGCACTTCAAAACACAGTAGGTGAGGCTTGTAAACATGGTGAGGCAAATCAGATATTGCTGAAGTGACAGACACATTGAGGATGCTGTTCATCCACCACAAAATGCAGGAATCATAGAATCCCTACAATGCAGAAGCAGGCCATTCAGCCCATCGAGTCCACACCAACTGCCCAAGGGCATTCCACTCAAGCCACCCTGTACCTCTCCCCATAGCCCCCCCATTTCCATGGGTGAACCATATGGCCTATCCCATCTTTGGGCCATGAGAGGAAGCACACGCAGACAAAGGGAGAACATGCAAACTCCACACAGACAGTCGCCCAAGGCTGGCCTCGATCACAGTTCCCTGGAGCAGTGAGGCAGCTGTGCTGACCACTGAGCCACCGTGCCACCTAGAGGAGGTTAAATGATTGCCCACTCTATTAGGAGTTCTGAGTAAATAATATATTCTGTGGGTAAAGGAGACCTGGAGGATGTGCTGTATTTATCCAAAGCCTTCCGCTTATCTAAAGTGTGGCATCAAAGGTTATCACCAGAAGATAAAAGCTGATGTGGGGGTGGGGGTGGCAGACAGACATGGAGAGAAGATTACTGACTGTATGCCAGTCAGAGGGTGGGCAAGATGTAATGGGTGGTGTGCTACAGAGATCAATAGTGGGACCCCAACTGTTCATGTTTTGTATAAATGACATTTAAGACTGAGATAGATAGGTTCTGGATTATCAAGGGTGACAGGGAGAAAGCAGGGCAATGGGGTTGAGGAACTTATCAGCCATGACTGAATGATGGAGCACACTTGATGGGCCAAATGGCCTAATTTCTGCTCCTATTTATTATGGTCTGGGGCATAGGGATTGTTGATAAAATTTGCTGATGATATTAAGATAGGGAGGAAAGTAAATTGTGATGAGGACATAAAGGAGGCTGCAAAGGGACACAGACAGATTAAGGTTGTGGCAAAAAAAAATCTGGCAAAATGGAATATAATGCAGAAAAATCTGAAATCATCCTTTTTGGCAAGAAGAAGAAAAGCGTATTCTCCAAATGATGAGAGACTGCAGAGCTTCGATTTACAGTTCAGAGAACATTTACCTGATTAATACCTGGAATGGGCAGATTGTCTTATGCGGGAATGTTGGACAGGCTTGTATCCACTGGAGTTTAGAAAAGAAAGAGGCAACTTGATTGAAATTTATATGATTCTGAGGGGCTCTTTGGCAGGGTGGATTTGGACAGGATGTTTCACCTTCTGGGAGAATCCAAAACTGGGGTCACTGTTAAAAATAAGGCCTCGCTGATTTAAAATTAGTTGAACAAATTTCTCGAGAACTGACAGTCTTTGAAACTTTCTCCCTGAAAAGGTGGTGGAAGCAGAGTGCTCGAATATATTTAAGGCAAAGGAAGATAAAATGTTATTAAGAGTAGGCAAGGAAGATTACAATGAGAGCAGCCATCATCTTGCGGATACTAGCGGGTTTGACAGGCTGAATGGCCTACTCCTACGGGAAGGTGGAAGAGGGGGGCAGGGGGATTATTCGACCTTCTGCAGAAGGGGCTGTGGGCCCCAACCATTCACTGTTTCTGAGCCCACAGATGCAGCCACACCTGCTGAGTCTTTTTTCCAGCCATTTCTATTTCTATTTCAGATTTGCAGCATCACAGCTCTGTTTCCTTATTTTGTAACCGTACCTATACTGTCAGTACCCTCCAGCTCCATCAGCAGCCGCTTGGAAACCTCTATAACCGTCTGAATGTTTCCGAAGAGAGCCTCACAGTCGACCTGCTGTAACTGAGAGGAGGGGGAAATATCATTAATTCCAATTCACCCTTCCACGAGCTTTATTACCCACCCCTCATTTGTGCCCCACACTTGGTACTGTACACCCCAGAGCGCAGAGGCCCCTCCACATCTCATCCTGGTGCAATGGCTAATGGTTTCACATTAAGACAGTAAACTTGCTGCAATTACAAACAGTGAGAAGTTAATCCTTGTTGATTCTCTCAGTACAGTATAGGCTGAGTGTCTGAGGGAGGGCCAGTGCCAAGGGAGTGCTGTCAGAGCAGTGAGCACTCGTTTCCTTTAGGTGGTAGAGACCATGGGTTTTGAGGTTGCTGTCCAAGGAGCCTTGGTGCATCGGGAGTGAATGCTGAATTGATGGATGTGGGGCCAATCAAATTTAATCTTGGACGGTGTTGAGTTTCTTGAGTGCTGTTGGAGCTGCACTCATCCAGGGCACTGTTCCCATTGAATGAGGAAGTGTCAATCAAGTTTATTAATAAAGTGAGAGCGAGCGGACCAATTTCACTGGCCCTGTCACTTGCACGGGGACCACCTTGCCTCTCTCGGCCTCTCACCTGTTTGTTTTGGAGGGGGATGAGCACCTTGTGCACACACATCTCCAGGTCCTTAATGTAATCAGCCTCTGTCTGCAGCAGCTCCTCGATGACCTTTGCCCTCTTATCCATCATCTTCTGACTGGGGCTCTCTGGTAGGGCTGGTTCCAGAGCACGGTGGTCATTGGATAAAAGTGTCATGTCTGGGAGGGGTCACAAGCAAAAAAGGATGACCAGTGGGTTAATAAACATCCCTGGCATGAATCTCATTTGTGGAATGTTCTCTAATGAGAGCTGTACACTTCCATTATGAAATTCTCATCTCCTTTTTCAACTGTATGACCTCATCCTGTCTTAATACATAAAATATTGAAGTCTATGGCAGAGGAACAGGCCCTTCAGCCCACCATGTCCGTGCTGACCACGATACCACTCTAAACCAATCCCATCTGCCTGTACCTGGTCTGTATCCCTCTATTCCTTGCCGGCTTGTGTCTGTCAGGGTGCCTCTTAAAACGTTGCTCCTGTACCTGCTTCTACCACCTAACCCCGGCAGCATGTCTGGGTACCTACCACCCCCTGTGCAAGGGATTCCCTTCACACACCTCCTTTATGCCTCTTAGGACTGGACATTTCCACCCTTAGGACAAAGAAGTCCCAACTATTCACCTTATCCACGTGTTTCATAATTTTACAAACTTCTATCAGATTGCCCTCAGCCTCCGATGCTCCAGTGAAAACAATCCAAGTTTGTCCTTATAGCTAATACACTCCAATCCAGGCAACATCCTGGTAAACCTCTGCTGTGCCGTCCACATCCTTCCCATGGCATGGTGACCAGAACTGCAAACAACGCTCCAAAATGCGACCTTCCAAAGTTTTATACAACTGCAATGTTACTTGCTAACTTTTACGCTCAGTGTCCTGACCGACGAAGGCAAGCATGCTGTATGCTTTCTTTACCACCTTATCCACTTGTGTTACCACTATGGACTGGCACCCCAAAATCACCGTATTAATGCTCCTAAGTGTCCTGCCTTGTACTGTATACTTCCTTCTTGTATTCCTTGCCCAAACTGCATCACCTCACACTCATCCAGAATAAACTCCAACTGCCATTTCGCCACCCAACGTTCCAGCTGATCTATATCCTGCAGCATCCTCTAAATCTTCCTGACTATCCACGTCTCCAACAATCTTCAGGTCATCTGCAAATTTACTAATCAAACTGCTGACATTTGGTCCAAGTGGAACACCAACTGGTCACAGGCTTATGAAAAAGAAAAAATTCATACTGATACAGGATCTTCACGGCCACCCGATACCTCAATAGGTTTTGCTGGCAATGAGCTTGTTATTTTAGTTAATGTGTTCAGACATATCAGTGGGGCAGGTGGGAGGTGAACCTGGAGCTTCTGGCTCAGTGGAAGGGTCACTACCACACAGTGTCACAAGACCCCCTCACCACCAATTAAGTATGTTTACAATGTAGCACAGTGTCATTGCCTCCCTAAGGTGCCAAAGGGACAAGGATTCGAATCCCACCATAGCAGATAAAGCTTGAACTTAATAAAAATATCTAGACTTAAAAGCTGGTCCTTGTCTTGTGCAACAATGCAGCTATGTTGGTTGTTGTTAAAAACCTCCCTGGTTCATGAATTGTGGCAAGAGAGCGAGAGAAAAAAGTAAAACAGAATGTTCTACTTGATCAGAGGGCTATTGTCTCAAAATCGGGAGACATAACTGGTGTCTTAAACTTGAGGGAGTGGTTGAGTAGAGAGTTTTTTGTGGTAACCTCAGCTGATGTAGAAACTGTATCCACGCTGTTGGCAAAATTGCATTGCAAACTAGCCATCCAGCCAACTGAGCTAACTGACCACAAAGATAGAAAGAGAATAAAACAGACAGACAATGTGAGACACACTGGTTACTGGCACAGATGCAATCTTCCTGAGTCTGGTCAGTGTACTTGTTGAGCTGAGCGCTCCATATCCCACTGACCTGTATGGAACAGATTCAGCCCAGATAGGAAGATCATTAAACTCTTAAACAGGCTGTGTTTTTGCATGGCCTCCAGCTACTCTTCCCTCCTGCTAGCGGAGAATCTCACAACGATTGCTGCAATTAAAAGACATATACAGACCAATGACAACAGCTCTAAACAGTTGGTTTTAAGACAGTAATCCGTTCACAGATTAAGTCTCATGAACCATATGTCAGTGTTTAATCCTGTTACCACTTACAAGTGGACCAGGTCCCTTGACCGTGCATTCGATGTTCAGTTCCGGTAGTCTCCTCGCCACCCCACACACAGTTCCCTGTGTTGGAACCTGATCAGAGCCGATACCCATTGATGATCATGTTCACCCCCTCAAGCCTGCTTAGTACTCAACCAAGTCTTAATGGCTGCTCATTCACCTCCACTGTTTTCCTTGCTTGATCACTGTATCCACTAATTCCATGAGTTCAACTGTCATCCTTCCAGACACCAAAGATAGGAGACAATAAGGACTGCAGGTGCTGGAAGCCCAAGAGGTTAACTTTCCTTCTCTTCGAATGCTGTCTGACTTGCTGTGCTTTTCCAGCAAAGATAGACCCTTTTCTGATCAAACTCTCCTCAACCTCAGAATCTGGCCAGAAAAGTTTGGTTTCACTTGTCCAAATGACAAGAAGATCTCTTCTTAAGGAAGGAAAGTGAAACTATGATCTCACTAGAGTCCAGTGCTGTGGTGTCAAGACTCCCTTACACTCTAATCAACTGCCAGCAAACAGCAACATACCATTCATTTACCCAACTGATTGCTGAATCGGTGTTACTTTTCTGTGATTTGAAAACAAGGGCACCTGCATTCCTCTAAATACCAATACTTTCTAGTTGCTCATTGCTTAAAAATATTCTGCATTTCCTTTCTTTCCAAGTGAATCACTTCTTACTTCCTCATATCAGACACCATCAAGCTTCCTGATCACTCACTTTTGTCCTCCACATTCCTTTACAGCCTTTGTTGCTGGCTTGGCATCAGTAAAACTGGATTTGTTACTTTCTGCTGCCTCAGGTAAAGATGCAGATTCTCTTCGACCTCCAAAGGCTCGAGCAGAAATCCCAGGCTGATATCGGTCAGTGCCGGCAGGGCGGGCACTGTCAGAGGGTCAGTGCCAGGGGAGCATGGCTCTACCAAAAATTTAAGTAAGGCCATTGCATTCCCCCTCCCATGCTCTGTAAACTCCTATAATTGTCAGATCTCTGCACTCTTCCAATATCGTCCTTATGAACGCCCTTGACTTCCACTGGCCAAGTCTTGGCAGTCATGTTATCAGCTGCCTGGGCCCTAACGTTCAGAAACCTCTCAGCCACCGCTTCACCCCTGCCATGCTCGAGTAGTTCGAGAGGTCTTAAACTAGTATGGCAGGGGCGTGGGAACCTGAGCTGGAAACCGGAGGTGAGAGTTGATGCAGGTGAGGCAGTAGCAAGAGGTAGACCAGCTGGTGGGAAGGAACCAAGGGATCGGTTAAAGCATGAGTGATAATGGGAACTGCAGATGCTGGAGAATCCAAGATAATAAAATGTGAGGCTGGATGAACACAGCAGGCCAAGCAGCATCTCAGGAGCACAAAAGCTGACGTTTCGGGCCTAGACCCTTCATCAGAGAGGGGGACGGGGAGAGGGAACTGGAATAAATAGGGAGAGAGGGGGAGGCGGACCGAAGATGGAGAGAAAAGAAGATAGGTGGAGAGGAGAGTACAGGTGGGGAGGTAGGGAGGGGATAGGTCAGTCCAGGGAAGACGGACAGGTCGAGGAGGTGGGATGAGGTTAGTAGGTAGCTGGGGGTGCGGCTTGGGGTGGGAGGAAGGGATGGGTGAGAGCAAGAACAGGTTAGGGAAGCAGAGACAGGTGGACTGGTTGTGTGATGCAGTGGGTGGAGGGGACGAACTGGGCTGGTTTTGGGATGCGGTGGGGGAGGGGGAGATTTTGAAGTTGGTGAAGTCCACATTGATACCATTAGGCTGCAGGGTTCCCAAGCGGAATATGAGTTGCTGTTCCTGCAACCTTCAGGTGGCATCATTGTGGCACTGCAGGAGGCCCACGATGGGCACGTCATCTAAAGAATGGGAGGGGGAGTGGAAATGGTTTGCGACTGGGAGGTGCAGTTGTTTATTGCGAACCGAGCGGAGGTGTTCTGCAAAGCAGTCCCCAAGCCTCCGCTTGGTTTCCCCAATGTAGAGGAAGCCACACCGGGTACAGTGGATGCAGTATACCACATTGGCAGATGTGCAGGTGAACCTCTGCTTATTGTGGAAAGTCACCTTGGGGCCTGGGATAGGGGTGAGGGAGGAGGTGTGGGGCAAGTGTAGCATTTCCTGCGGTTGCAGGGGAAGGTGCCGGGTGTGGTGGGGTTGGAGGGCAGTGTGGAGTGAACAAGGGAGCCACGGAGAGAGTGGTCTCTCCGGAAAGCAGACAGGGGTGGGGATGGAAAAATGTCTTGGGTGGTGGGGTCGGATTGTAGATGGCGGAAGTGTCGGAGGATGATGCGTTGTATCCGGAGGTTGGTGGGGTGGGGTGTGAGAACGAGGGGGATCCTCTTTGGGAGGTTGTGGCGGGGGCAGGGTGTGAGGGATGTGTTGCGGGAAATGTGGGAGACGTGGTCAAGGGCGTTCTCGACCACTGTGGGGGGAAAGTTGCAGTCCTTGAAGAACTTGGACATCTGGGATGTGCGGGAGTGGAATGCCTCATCGTGGGAGCAGATGCGGGGGAGGCGGAGGAATTGGGAATAGGGGATGGAATTTTTGCAGGAGGGTGGGTGGGAGGAGGTGTATTCTAGGTAGCTGTGAGAGTCGGTGGGCTTGAAATGGACATCAGTTACAAGCTGGCTGCCTGAGATGGAGACTGAGAGATCCAGGAAGGTGAAGGATGTGCTGGAAATGGCCCAGGTGAACTGAAGGTTGGGGTGGAAGGTGTTGGTGAAGTGGATGAACTGTTTGAGCTCCTCTGGGGAGCAAGCGGCGGCACCGACACAGTCATCAATGTAAGGGAGGAAGAGGTGGGGTTTGGGGCCTGTGTAGGTGCGGAAGAGGGACTGTTCCACGTAACCTACAAAGAGGCAGGCATAGCTGGGGCCCATGCGGGTGCCCATGGCCACCCCCTTAGTCTGTAGGAAGTGGGAGGAATCGAAAGAGAAGTTGTGGAGGGTGAGGACGAGTTCGGCTAGGCGGATGAGGGTGTCGGTGGAGGGGGACTGGTCGGGCCTGCGGGACAGGAAGAAGCGGAGGGCCTTGAGACCATCTGCATGCGGAATGCAGGTGTATGGGAAATGGACGTCCGTGGTGAAAATGAGGTGTTGGGGGGGGCCAGGGAATTGGAAGTCCTGGAGGAAGTGGAGGGCATGGGTGGTGTCACGGACGTAGGTGGGGAGTTCCTGGACCAAAGGGGAGAAAATGGAGTCCAGACAGGTGGAGATGAGTTTGGTGGGGCAGGAGCAGGCTGAGACGATGGGTCGACAGGGGCAGGCAGGTTTGTGGATTTTGGGAAGGAGATAGAAACAGGCCGTGCGGGGTTGGGGAACAATGAGTTTGGAGGCTGTGGGTGGGAGGTCCCCTGAGGTGATGAGGTCATGAATGGTGTTGGAGATGATGGTTTGGTGCTTGGGTGTGGGGTCATGATTGAGGGGGCGGTAGGAGGTGGTGTCAGAGAGTTGGCGTCTGGCCTTGGCGACATAGAGGTCAGTGTGCCATACTACCACTGTGCCACCCTTGTCTGCGGGTTTGATGGTGAGGTTGGGGTTGGAGCGGAGGGCTGCCCGTTCTGCGGGGGAGAGGTTGGAGTGGGTGAGAGGGGTGGAGAGGTTGAGGCGGTTAATGTCTCGACGGCAATTAGAGATGAAGAGGTCGAGGGAGTGTGTTTGCTTTAACGCAAGGAGTATCAGGAATAAAAGTGATGAACTTAGAGCATGGACATAGAACATAGAGCTGGTGCTATGATGTTGTGGCCATAACAGAGACATGGGTTTCTCAGGGGCAGGAATGGTTGCTGGATGTTCCAGGGTTTAGAACATTTAAAAAGAATAGGGAGGGGGGATAAAAGAGGAGGGGGTGTAGCACTACTAATCAGAGAGGGTATCACAGCGACAGAAGCTTCCATTGTCGAGGAAGATCTGCCTACTGAGTCAGTGTGGGTGGAAATTAGGAACAGCAAGGGAGTAGTCACCTCGTTAGGGCTTTACTACAGGCCCAATAGCAGCAGGGAGATTGAAGAAAGCATAGGTCGACAGATTTTGGAAAAGTGTGCACGCAGTAGGGTTGTTGTAATGGGTGACTTTAACTTTCCTAATATTGATTGGAACCTGCTTCGAGCAGAAGATTTGAATGGAGCTGTTTTTGTAAGGTGTGTTCAGGAGGGTTTCCTAACTCAGTACGTTGACAGGCCGACGAGGCCATTCTAGACTCGGTGGTCGGAAACGAGCCGGGGCAGGTATCAGATCTTGTGGTGGGAGAGCATTTTGGTGATAGTTACCATAACTGCCTCACATTCTACATAGCTATGGAGAAGGAGAGGATTAGGCAAAATGGGAGGATATTTAATTGGGGAAGCGGAAACTATGACGCGATTAGACACGAGTTAGGAAGCATGGACTGGGAGCAATTGTTCCATGGTAAGGGCACGATAGACATGTGGAGACTGTTTAAGGAACAGTTGTTGCGAGTGATGAATAAGTATGTCCCTCTGAGACTGGCAAGAAGGGGTAAAATAAAGGAACCTTGGATGACGAGAGCGGTGGAGCTTCTCTTCAAAAGGAAGAAGGTAGCTTACATAAGGTGGAGGAAGCTAGGGTCAAGCTCAGCTCTAGAGGATTACATGCAGGCGAGGAAGGAGCTCAAAAATGGTCTGAGGAGAGCCAGGAGGGGGTACGAGAAAGGCTTGGCAGAACTGATTAGGGAGAACACAAAGGCATTTTACACTTATGTGAGGAATAAGAGAATGGTCAAAGAAAAAGAGTAGGGCCGATCAGGGATAGCATAGGGAACTTGTGTGTGGAGTCTGAGGAGGTAGGGGAAGCCCTAAATGAGTTTTTTGCTTCTGTCTTTACCAAAGAAACGAACTTTGTAGTGAATGAAACTTTTGAAGAGCAGGTGTGCATGCTGGAATGGATAGAGATAGAGGAAGCTGATGTGCTGAAAATTTTGTCAAACATTAAGATTGACAAGTCGCCAGGCCCGGACCAGATTTGTCCTCGGCTGCTTTGGGAAACGAGAAATGCAATTGCTTCGCTACTTGCGAAGATCTTTGCATCCTCGCTCTCCACTGGAGTCGTACCTAAGGACTGGAGAGAGGCAAATGTAATTCCTCTCTTCAAGAAAGGAAATAGGGAAATCCCCGGCAATTACAGACCAGTAAGTCTCACGGCTGTCGTCTGCAAGGTGTTAGAAAGGATTCTGAGGGATAGGATTTATGACCATCTGGAAGAGCATGGCTTGATTAAATGCAGTCAACACGGCTTTGAGGGGGGAACGTCATGCCTCACAAACCTTATCGAATTCTTTGAGGATGTGGCTAGAAAAGTTGATGAGGGTCGAGCTGTGGATGTGGTGTATATGGACTTCAGTAAGGCATTTGATAAGGTTCCCCATGGTAGGCTCATTCAGAAGGTCAGGAGGAATGGGATACAGGGGAACTTTGCTGTCTGGATACAGAATTGGCTGGCCAACAGAAGACAGCGAGTGGTAGTAGAAGGAAAATATTCTGCCTGGGAGTCAGTGGTGAGTGGTGTTCCACAGGGTTCTGTCCTTGGGCCTCTACTGTTTGTAATTTTTATTAATGACTTGGATGAGGGGATTGAAGGATGGGTCAGCAAGTTTGCAGACGACACAAAGGTTGGAGGTGTCGTTGACAGTATAGGCTGCAGCGGGACATTGACAGGATGCAGAGATGGGCTGAGAGGTGGCAGATGGAGTTCAACCTGGATAAATGCGAGGTGATGCATTTTGGAAGGTCGAATTTGAAAGCCGAGTACAGGATTAAGGATAGGATTCTTGGCAGTGTGGAGGAACAGAGGGATCTTGGTGTGCAGACACATAGATCCCTTAAAATGGCCACCCAAGTGGACAGGGTTGTTAAGAAAGCATATGGTGTTTTGGCTTTAATTGGCAGGGGGACTGAGTTTAAGAGTTGTGAGATTTTCTTGCAGCTCTATAAAACTTTGGTTAGACCGCACTTGGAATACTGCGTCCAGTTTTGGTCGCCCTATTATAGGAAAGATGTGGATGCTTTGGAGAGGGTTCAGAGGAGGTTTACCAGGATACTGCCTGGACTGGAGGGCTTATCTTATGAAGAGAGGTTGTCTGAGCTCGGACTTTTTTCACTGGAGAAAAGGGAGGAGGAGGAGAGGGGACCTAATTGAGGTATACAAGATAATGAGGGGCATAGATAGAGTCGATAGCCAGAGACTATTTCCCAGGGCAGAAATGGCTAACACGAGGGGTCATAGTTTTAAGCTGGTTGGAGGAAAGTATAGAGGGGTTGTCAGAGGCGGGTTCTTTACACAGAGTTGTGAGAGCATGGAATGCGTTGCCGGCAGCAGTTGTGGAAGCAAGGTCATTGGGGACATTTAAGAGACTGCTGGACATGCATATGGTCACAGAAATTTGAGGGTGCATACATGAGGATCAATGGTCAGCACAACATCGTGGGCTGAAGGGCCTGTTCTGTGCTGTACTGTTCTATGTTCTATTCCGATCAGCCACCTCTCTCAATCATGAACAAAGTGATGGAAGGTGCTACCGAGAGTGACAGTGGTACTTACCAAGTCTTAAGCTGAGCCACAATCCTGGTTCAGCGGTGGCAGCTTTCTCCTGAGGTTGAGGTGTCATGGAGTTCAAATGTCACTCCAGACACAGCACATCACCTGACCTGACCCCCCCCACCCCCGCCCCGCTCCGTGATGAAAGTGGGAGGAACGCACCATCCCCAAAGGATGATCAAACAAGGAAGGTAACAGCTCAATCTTCACAGATTAATGACCCAATCAGCTGATGCCTTGGGATCAAGCTGAGCATTCAGGTGTTCTAGCTGCTGAATGTACCAAATGAGATCAATGGGGTCACTGTGTGACTCCTTATCTCACAGCTTGATCATACAATCAGAGATAAATCCGAAAATTGAAGAAGAAAGAGTTAACAAAAGATTCAAAGCAGATGGAGGAAGTTTGGAACTCTCTTACAAACAGCAGATGACAGCACCGTGGTTCGTTTCTGAAAGCAGAAGTTTTTTTTGCCAGTGAAGAATGGCAATGGGTAGGGAGCCCAGGTGATAGAGTTAAGAGACAGATCAGCCATGATCTATGAAACAGTGGGACGTATAAAGGACCCCTGGATCTAGTTTGAAGATAGAAAGGGAATTCTTGGCCTGTCAACGTTTGTACCTTAGTCAATGTCATGAAAACAAACTACTTGGTCAAATGTTACATTGCTGTTTCTGGGAGCTCACCATGAGCAAATTAAGAGTGTTTCCCACATTACCATCGTGACTACACTTCAAATAAAACAAAAAGTTAGCTATAAAACACCAAGACATGTAGTACTTGAAGAGTATTGTCTCAATGCCAAGTTTGCTTTAAAATCTAATTGAATGGCAGAACAGGGTCGAGGGCCTGAATGGATCATCCATTTTGTACAGCTACCCAAGAGGCACAGCAGAACAATTCAAAAATTACTAAATCACTCTCCTCTTAGATATTACAACAGCTTGTCCATATGCTGCAAGCCCTGGATAACATCCAGGTTTGGGCTGGTAAGCCACAAGGTACATTTGCATCACACAAGTGAAACGCTCCACCAAGGGAGAGAATCTAACCATGACACTGTATGACTATCACCAAATCCGTCATGATTAACATCCTAGGGGCTAACAGCCACATAAATAAGAACTGAGGAAGGGTCACTGGACCCGAAGCATTAACTCTATTTATTCCAGCAACTTTGTTTTTGTTCCTCACTCACAAGCCATCTACAAGGTAGGAGCATGATGGCACAGTTCCCACTTGCCTGAATGAGCGTAGCTCCAACAACACATAAGCTGCTGCCCACAATCCAGGACAAAGCAGCACTCTTTACTCTGTGACTCACACCGCACCCATTTTCTTCAGCACTCTCTCCCTCCACCAGTGATGTTCAGTATCAGGTGTGTATATCCACAAGATGGACCCCAACTTATCACCAGGGCTCCTGCGGCAGGCCATTCTAAACCCATGACCACGACACCCAGAAGGACAAGGGCAGTGGCTACATGGGAACATTACCAACTGCAAGCTCCTATCCAAGCCACTCACCATCTGGATTTGGAAGTAAATGGGCATTCCTTCAGACTTGCTGGGGCAAAATCCTGGAAATCCTTTCCTGAGGGTATTGTAAATACAGTGCATGAACTGCAGCAGTTCAAGATGGCAGCTCAACACCTTCTCAAGGAAAGCAATTAACACTGGCCCAGCCAGAAATGTACATATTTTGAGAGAGACTTTAAAGAAATTACAACAGTAATTGCACTTACACTGCTGGCTGTAAACAATAGCGCAAGGCCCTGCAGCGATAAAGAAATAAAAGCTTTCCCCATTGGCTTGGTATCTTATTATGTGCCGTGGGATGCTGTTTGCGCTAGTTAAAAGGCACTACACAAATGCGGTGCTCTTGTTGTGTAATGCTAACCAGTAGAGAATGGGGAAAATGAGCAGCCGTCTTTGGGAGTGGTTCTTGAGCAGAAACAGGTTAAGACTTGAGCTTCCGTCCTAACTCAGAACTAATTGAACCAGTTCCACAAGAGGTGTCGCTCTCCTGAGTGTGTGTGTGTTACCAGGCATTTAAAAGGCAGCCAGCAGCGGGTGGCAACGTGACTCAGTGTTCATATCTTGTGGCAGTGGTAGGACACAGCTGAAACCAGCCTGTCCACGGTCACTGGAATGATTAATCGAGGAAAAGAAAATGTTAAACTGAGCCATCAGCAAAACCACAGTCATCTACCCACTGGGAGAGATAATAGTGTGGAGCTAGAGGAACACAGCAGACGAGGCAGCATCAGAGGAGCAGGAAATTTGACATTTTGGGTCAGGAGTGGGCGGGGGTGGGGGGGGGAAGAGAGCGTGAGAGAGCTCAGAAATAAAGAGGCAGAGGGTGCGTGGGGCTGAGGAGAACAGAGTGTTTAAAACACAAGCTGGGCCACAATATTCCTGTGGCCGGTCAGTTATCGGCACCATGCAGACTGCAGTCTCATGTCAGGACACCGTGGAACCCCAGATGGAGCTGAGTCTGTGGGAACTTCACAGGAAACTGACAAAACCAACAGGAATTTCCCTGTACCCCCTTAAATGCCAGAAACAGTAGGAGGTTCTGCTTGTGTTCAGCTCATAGTAACCCAGGAAAAGAGGTCAGACAGTTGCAAAAAACCAAGTGTAACTCCTGGTACCACTGCACCCCTCAAACCATCAATCCTACCTCCTACCGCCTCACCCCTGCTGTTCCAAGCCTCGCCTGACCCAACATGATTCCACTCAGCCCCTCCCCTCCGTCCTGCTAACCTGAATACACCTCCACTCATTTCCGAAGGAGCTCAGATCGGGACTTCTGGATAGAAGCACAGAGCTCAGTACTAACATTAAAAAAAATTACTCCTCAGTGTCCAGGCCAGGACCACTTTACTTACATGGATATTTGACACCACAGATACAAACTGGGGTTGTAACTAATGATTATACTCCCTCCACAAGCAGCTACCCAGACCAGGGAGCCTGGAGGACTGATGGCAGCATGCAGTAGCAGTGGAAAGGAAAGTTTGGAATTTCTTTGCGCTATTTTTCTTTTTAAAAACTGCCTTATTTTAAAATGTGAATGCACAGCGATGGTGCACACTTGTCACTATTTCAATTCAAAGAATATTCAATACTAATTCCATCTCATTCTATCAACAGATCAACAAGAATTTGAATCTCTCAGTGCTTTTAAACTTACACAAGTGCTGTCAGACATTGAGCCACTTAACGCAATAAAAGGTCAGGTGACTGAAAGATGGTCTAAGAAGTTGTTTTTGAGCAACGTCCTGAAGGAGGAGATACAGTATAGGAAACCTCTGGAACTTAGGATACTGCTAACTCCAGAGATGACTGCTCTCAGAGTCCTGACTGGCGTCTCTAGTTCTGAATTCCAGAGCGTTTTGTCATTACATCCTCACCTGCACCGAGTGCTATCTCACCTCCCCCCCCCCCATCATCCTTGTGCTCACTGACTGACACTGAACTGCAATTAAAGCAACACTGCAATTTCAGAAATTCATACCCTTGCTGTCAAATTACTCTATGGCCTGGTTCCTCATTGTCTCGCTGGCTGTGTAATCTGCTCCAGCTCCACAACCCTCCAAAATATCTACACTCCTCAAATTCTGGTCTTGTGCATGTCCAATGGTAAGCCCTTCACCACTGGTGGCTCTACCTTCAGTTGCTTAGGTTCCGAGCTCTGGACCTCACTCCCTGAATGTCACAGCCACTGTCTCCTCCTTTAATACATTCAAAACCTACCCCCAGACAAAGCTTTCAGTCAGCTATCTTAGTATCTCCCTGCACGATCCCTCTGAGTGGCTTTAGAATGTTTTGTACATTGAAAGTACTCGATAAATTCAACATGTTACTGCCTTTCAAATCTGGCACTGATTTCTGAGGAGTCTGCAATAAAAATGAGAACAATGGATTATCTACAAGAACAACAACATCCCAGTCCAAACCACACCTTCACCAACATTATTGCTGCCAAACCATCAATCCCAATTGTCAGTAAACCAGCTTGTCGTTCTCCTCCTCCAGGGGATTGTTGAGAGTTCCTCTCCACACTGTCACATCTCTCAGTTTCCCTGCTCCCTCAGGCTGAATGATGTGAGGCTGAGTCACACCAGAGAAAATCGGGAGGTTCCACTTCCCAGCTGAAGCTCAAGCACGTTCCCACCCAGTGATCAAGGATCTCAGGAACGTTGTCACAGTTAGCTGCGGTACCAGCAAGAGGGCACGCTTTGCATCAATATGCAAGTAGCTGGTCCCTAACCGCCCTCCCAGAGGACGGAACAACGTACTCTGTTCTAGGGCAATAAGGGACAGGGAGCATGTGCTGACCTCACCATCAAGAGCCACAGAAAGAGTGTAAAAAGGGAAAAAAGTGTGCCTGTGTGATCACGCACACGTGGGAGGGTAGATGAGCACAAACCTCTGCGTGTGCAAACAGCTGGATATGCAAGTTGCTGTACATCTGAGCTTGTACATGCAGGTACCTGTGACACCCCGGCATATGCAGGTGTCAGTATGTGTGATGCTGTATGTGGGCACCTGAGCTTCTAAAAGCAGGCGTGTTCCCCCCCCTCGCCCCCCCCGACCACCCACCCACCCATACACACAGGGGGCAGTATGTGTGATACCCACCCTCCTTGTAAATGCAGGGGTCATAATACTCAAGCAAGTATCAACACACCCTCCCACACCCCTCTACGCACACACCATGCCCATCCACTCAGTGTGCTCAGAATTGGAAGGTTGGGTTTATTGGATTATCTTCACATTCCTTCCAGGTTCCGGATTCAGTTCCGCAAAATCTGATTCCTAAAATTTCAGATGACAAAATGGTGCCCCCACTAAAAGAAAATCAAACGTGATTCTCCAATTCTCACGTCACCAACATTCTCAAACAGCTTCATTCATCTGTAGCCTCCTCATTAAATATACACTGAACGTATACAGAATCATTAACCCACTGACATGCTCATCAGACAGAAATACTGTGGCTACAAGATCAGGCGGAGGTCAGGCATTTTGCAGCAAATGCCCAGGACCTTACCCACCACCTACAAAAGCACAAAGTCAGGAGTGTGATGGAATACTCCCCACTTGTCTGGATATGCACCAACTCCAATCACAGCAGCTGAAAAGCAAGAGCCTCACAATCAGAGATAGTAGGAACTGCAGATGCTGGAGAATCCGAGATAACAAGGTGTGGAGCTGGATGAACACAGCAGGCCAAGCAGCAGAGGAGCAGGAAAGCTGACGTTTCGGCCCTTTCTGAAGGAGGGTCTAGGCCCGAAACGTCAATTTTCCTGCTCTTCTGAGGCTGCTTGGCCTGCTGTGTTCATCCAGCTCTACACCTTGTTATCTCAGCCTCTCAATCAGGTTGGCGACGCAGTGTTCAGAGCTCAGGGCCTCTGGGGTCACAACCTCAGGTAGTTGCCATGGAGACCTGCCCCACCCTGCGAGGTCATCCCTCCCCTGGGGTCCTGCTGTTGTAGACGATCCCCCACATCAGTATCCCCACCTCACACCCTGTCCCCTCAGCTCTTCAGCCTCAAAACAGGGTCACGGTGAGAGAAAATTTGGCAAGTGTGACGTAAGAGGGCAAGGAGTGAGCTCTGATTCGGGGTGGGGGGGTGGTAGAAGAAAGAGTAGGGTGGGACAGTGTTGTTGTGCGATCAAACACTGAACTGGGAAGGGATGAGACACAGATTACATGAGGAAGCAAGATCAATTGAATAAAAAAAGGTATAGAAGAAAAGGGTTGGCTTGTCAAAGATTTAAGACAAAGGGTGGGTTTTAGGCGGCTCACCCTCTCACATCATGCATCTCTCTCTCTCTCTCTCTCTCTCTACCTCCAGCCTTGGCCCAGGGAAACAGCCCCCAGCCCACACTAACCCAGTCACACTGTGTCCAGCCCTTTTACTCACAGACCACTGAGGTGACCTTGGGGTTTGTCTTTTCTTCGTACAGGTGACTGACAGTTTTCAGAAATGGCCTCCTCCCTCTCGTCTGAACACATCAACTCACAGACACACACTGCCCCAACACTCACCCAGGCCTCCCACTACTGACTGCCTGCAGAGGTGACATTAGCATCTGAATGAAGGGAAACCCAGAGAGAGTCAGAGCCTGTTGGAGCCAGTGAAAACCTGGAGTCCAGGAATCCCAGAGGAGGCGGAGGCGATGGAATATTCATCAGTTGATCCTCTCTCTCGCCAACCTGGATCTCAGGAATGTCACGTCCTCCACTCCCCTAGGGTGACCACAGCGTGGCCCCTTAGAACCCTGCAGCCTGGTTACTGGTCTATATCCCTCGCCCTGACCCTGGTGTCCGAGGCCTCGGGATTGCTACTGCCTCAATCCTCATAGGCCTCAGGAGCTTCACTTGAGCTTCCTCTGTGATCCAGTCACCAAAACTACCACAAATTTGCAACAGAAGCACCACCTTTTGCCTTACAGACCTTGATGTTCTACATTTGAACCCTTCGCCCCATTGCCCCATGCTTTCCTGCAGTTGTTCTCCTTATCCTTCACTGACTCCTGCTCTCTCACCATCTCGATTTTAAAACTTCCCACCCGTACATTTAAACACTGAGCATGGCCTGGGCATCCCTTCTTCTGTGTAGCCACCTCTTTGCCCATTTAGATTCCCCTCCTAACCTTCTCTTCTCTCAGATACTCTAATAATGGCTTCCAGGGAAGAAGCTGCATCAAAAGGGAGTTGATTAATTAACAAAGAAGAAGGGAACTTTGTTTATATAGTGTCAGAGATAATAGGAACTGCAGATGCTGGAGAATCTGCGATAACAAGGTGTAGAGCTGGATGAATACAGCAGGCCAAGGAGCATCAGAGGAGCAGGAAAGCTGACGTTTCGGGCCTAGGTGTTCATCCAGCTCCACGCTTTGTTATCTTGTTTATGTAGAGCCCTTTGTAATACTCAACACGCCTGACAGCCAACTTGTATTTGGAAACATGGTCACGGCTGCTGTGTAGGAAACGTGGTAACCAATTGGAACACAGTGAGATCACAGAGGAGCAATGGAAATAAACAATTAGGTAAGACAGTTTAGTTTGTAGGATGCTATGTAGCTTCTCTAACCTGGTGCGAACTAGCGGGTGTCGGGTCATTTCTACCATCCAGAGGAAGGGTGGACAGGAGTCCACGGTTTAACAAACTCAGTAGACAATAGGCGCAGGAGTAAGCCATTCGGCCCTTCGAACCAGCACCACTGTTCATTATGTTCATGGCTGATCATCCACCATCAGTATCCTGTTCCTACCTTATCCCTGTAACCCTTGATTCCACTATCTTTAAGAGCTCTATCCATCTCTTTCTTGAAAGTATCCAGAGGCTTGGCCCCCACTGCCTTCTGGGGCAGAGCATTCCATATATGCACCACTCTCTGGGTGAAGAACTTTCTCCTCAACTCTGTTCTAAATGGCCTACCCCTTATTTTTAAACTGTCCCCTCTGGTCCTGGATGTACAGAGTCAGAGACACACCCTTTGGTCCAACTCCATCCCGACCAGGTTTTCTACGTTAATCTAGTCCCATTTACCAGCATTTGGCCCACATCCCGCTAAACCCCTCCTTTTCATATGCTCATTCAGATGCCTTTTAAATGTTATCATTGTACCAGTCTCTATCACTTCCTCTGGAAGGTCATTCCATACATGCAGCACCCTCTGTGTGAAAAAGTTACCCCTTAGATCCTCTTTATGTCTTTCCCCTCATACCTTAAACCTATGCCCCTCTAGTTTTGGGTTCCCCTAACCTTGGAAAAAGACATTGGCTGTTGACCCTATCTATGCCCCTTCATAAACCTCTATCAGGTCACCCCTCAGCCTCCATCACTGCAGTGAAAAAGCTCAAACCCTCCAACCCTGGCAACTTCCTCGACGATGTTTTCTGCACCCTTTCAAGTCTCACAACACACTTCCTGTAGGAGGGAGGCCAGAATTGAACACAGTATTCTTAAAGTGGCCTAACCAATGTTTTGTGCAGCCACAACTCATGGCTTCCCAACTCCCATACTCAACGATCAAAAACGGCATGTGTATCAAGTTCCTTCATCACTATGCTATCTACCCGTGACTCCACCTGCAAGGAACTATGAACCTACACCCTTAAGTCTTTCTGTTCAGCAACTCTCCCCGAGACCTTACCATTAAGTGTATAAGTCTTGCCCTGGTTTGCCTTTCCAAAGTGCAGCACCTCACATCTAACTTAAACTCCATCTGGATCTCCCACAGTGTGGAGCCTCTGCAGTGTGGCTCTGGAGAGAAGCAAGAGCAAGAGCGCGAGACTGATGATCTGCCTGCAGTGCACCAAAGGTAAAAGGCTACTCAGGAGACGCTCAGTGGCCACAGCTGTGAGAGTCCACTTCCAGATTTTACTGTGCACTTGGCATTGTCCGCTTCGAATTCCTGAGAACACACAGACGCTGTTTGCTGGAGGTTTTACACAGTTACAGACTCTCCCAGTAAGTCTCTCGAGAATTCAAACAAGTCATACAAAAGTTGCTTTGAACTGAGTCAAATTCCATTCTGAAAACAAGGAGCACAGATACTAATATCCAATGAAACTGCTGAATGCATCGCGTCACACTCCGAAACACAAGTGCAGCAAAGGTGAGACTCGCACCCACTGTATAACCACCTTGACCTTAAATCAGGCACAGCTCTCTGGGGGATAACAAGGTGTACAGCTGATTGAACACAGCAGGCCAGGCAGCATCAGAGGAGCAGGAAAGCTGACGTTTTGGGTTGGGATCCTTTTTCAGAAAAGGTGGAGAGAAAACAGCTGCTCCCTAAGTTGAAGGGCTAATAAAAAGGGCATACACTTAAGGTGAAAGGCAGGGAGGTTGAGAGAGGATCTGAGGAAAAGCATTTTCATCCAGAGGGTGGTGGGAATCTGGAATGCACTGTCTGGGTGGGTAGATAAGGCAGAACACCTTGGCCTTTAAAATAGTACACAGACGAGTACTTGAAATCAAGGAATCACAGAATCACTGCAGCGGAAGTTGGCTATTTGGCCCATCAGGTGAACACCAACCCATCGTATCCCTGTAACCCTGCAATTCCCATGGCTAATCCTCCCAACTAGTCATAGCATCCAATACTTATGCTGGAAAGTGGGAGTAGTGTAGACCAAGAGTAACCTCTGGTCAAAGCAGAATGAAGTGGGCTGAATGGCCTCATCTGCACTATAGGATTCTATGAACTTAAAATCAGAGCCTGGCCAGAAAGTAGAGAAGCCAGGAGACACTTCCTCGGGTAGGTCTCGGTCACAATAAACCCAGTCAATGCTGAGGGTTGTATGGGGCTGAGGGAGATTACAGAGACAGGGAAAGGCTTGAGAACATTAGAGCTGCAGGATTGACAGCCAGATTTGGTCACTGAGTAAAACACTGCTAACGCAGGGATCAATCTCAAAACTTTAATGTTTTCTCAGCCTCGTCAAACTCCACAATTGACTCATCCGAAACCACCCATCTCTTACATAACATGCCCAGAAACCTCCCTGTCATTAAGTATCCTCTCAGTCTTAACTCTGTCAAGCCCCTAAAGAATCCTATGTGTTTCAACGAGATCACCTCTAATCTTCCTAAACTTTGATGATGGTCCCAAACTGTATAGCCTTGGCTCATAAGACAATCCCTCACCACCAGAGATCATCTTAGTGAACCTGCTCCGAACTGCCTTCAATGAAATAAAATCTTCCCTTGAATAAGGGGACCAAAACTGCTCACGTTACTCCAGACGTGGTCTCACCTGCACCTTGTACAGTTGCAGTTAGGTTTCACTACCCTTATAGTCCAACCTCCTGGAGCTATCCTCAACATCTCAAGACAGTGAGGCCCATAGTACAGAATTTAGTTAAGTTGATTTCCTGTGTGTAATTAAAGTGCTGGGAATCACAGCAGGATGCAACATGATGTACAAACTGTCACCATCTGGTACAACTGGTAACAAACTCATCCCAGTCATTAATGTCAATGCTCCCCACTCTGGAGCTCTCACTTTGAAGATTTTCCTTTGTCCACTTCTGGACACTTGAGAAAACAGGAGAGAAATTCCAGCCACTCTTACACAGTGCCCTGTCCATTACAAGCCATTCTATGGGAAGCTTTCCCCCAAATGCTCCAGGTTCTGGCTACAAGAAGGATGTTTGTTTGTAGATCCTCCCTGGCAATGTAGAGGAGTTATTGCTGGGGAAATTGTTCTGCCTTGGCTTCTGACTCTCCAGCTCTTCTTCTTCAAAAAATAAAATGACGAGCCCTTTAATGTCCACCTCAGCGCAGAGATGGTGCCTTGGTTTAACATCTCGCTCAAAAGATTCTATCCAACAGTGCGGCACTCGCTCTTCTTCCTCAGGCAGCTCAGCAAATTTGGCATGTTCACAAAAGGTCCCTCACCAACCTCTTCAGATGCACTGCTAAAAGCATGCAACCAGACAGTATCATGGCCTAGTGTGGCAACTACTCTGTCCAGGGCCGGAAGAAACTACAAAAGGTACATGCACAACACTGACCATCACAGGCTCCATTTACACGGCTCACTGCTGCAGAAAGGCAGCCAATATCAAAGACCCATCACACCCCAGTAACAATCTCCTGGAGTCTGCTCCATCAGACAGAAGATACAGAACCAGCAGGTTCACGAACAGCTTCTTCCCAGCTGTTATCAGGCCGTTGGATGGATTCTCTAGTCTCAAATAACACTGATCTTGCTAACGTTAATCTAGCCTGTTGCACGCTCTATGCTATGGAACATGTATACCTCTGTCTAAGTCTTTTTGATGTGTACATCCTTTGTTTACTGTGACCTGCCTGTACCGCTTGTAAAGAAAGCTTTTCACTGTGTTTCAGTATTTGGGACAATAAAAATTAATCAAGCAATCAGCACAGGCTCTCCAACAGTACTGGTCTCCCTCAGCCCTGTGCTGAAGTGTCAGCTTGGATTAAGAGTCCAAAGATTGATGATGAAGTGAGTGTTTGTTGACAACATGCTGATCTGGCACAGACTGGGCTGGTGAAAGTCGCTAGAGAAATGAGAGTCTTTCATGAGCTTGTCACACCGATGTTACATTTCAATCTGGCCTTAGTGCAATAGAGCGACTTTCCCACCATCATCAATAGTGGCTGTCCTGACTCTCTCCTCCTGCAGCACACCCCCCCCAACACTCATGTTCGCCCCCCCAACCCAGCTCTCTCCTCTCCTTGCAGGAGATCAGTAGCCAACTAGCACTTGCTGATACACTAAAACCTTCAGCCTACTGGGCATTAGGACAGGCAACTAGCCTTCCTATGGGGTTAAAAAAAAAGAGGGAACCCTTATGGGGAGAGTGCGCCCAGCATCTGAGGTGGGGAGAGGGGAGAAGAGGGAACCCTTATGGAGAGAACAAGTTCAGCATGGCTGAGGACTTAAAATTTCAACATTGCAGTCCTTCTTAAACTTTATTCCTTTATTTTTCTACTTTATACTAAAAAAATAGGAATTTAATGCCAAATGTTTCACTACATTTCCTTATTTTTTTCCCCACCTTGTATCTAAAATGGTGTTGGGAATGGTGACACTGTACTCTTGTATCCCTGTACCTGTGTACACATGACAATAAAAATCTAATTTTAACTCTATTACAATCCGATCTGGGACACCGCACACAGGCCAGTACAGTTGCACATCAACAGCAGTCTAACTACCTTCCTCTAGCACAGGGGTATCACCTTTACCCTCCCAAGGACTGGCAACCATCCAGGGCAACAGGCTGATGTCAGCATCTAACTGCTGTTAACAAGCTGATAACAGTAGTTCAGTGGCACACCCTAGACTGTTGCCTTCGGAGGCCTAGGGTATGTTTATTTACATGGTTACAATCAACAGGGGCTGGTCCAGTGTTACTGCCATGCTCCTGCATGTATCTCAGGAGCACATGCACACTGTGGGCACAGAACACTTGTAAAATACATTCAACAACTTTGCCTTTGACAGAAACAGACATCTTGCAACATCCCATGAGTTGTACAATACAAATGGGGCACAGAGGTATACAGAAATAACAGGGCAGGT